>NC_137922.1:33570807-33578307 GCF_963457725.1 Sprattus sprattus | reverse complement strand
AACAGAGGGTCTGGTAACGCTGAGCCGCTCATCTCCTTGGC
Source organism: Sprattus sprattus (assembly GCF_963457725.1). Classification (NCBI taxonomy): domain Eukaryota; kingdom Metazoa; phylum Chordata; class Actinopteri; order Clupeiformes; family Clupeidae; genus Sprattus; species Sprattus sprattus. Next base: position 33,578,266 of record NC_137922.1, on the reverse strand, counting down.
ACACACGGATGCAGGGGTTCATCAAAACATTTCAAGTCAACATAATAGGCTTCGGGTTGGTGGCATGTAGATTTGGAAAACATTAAGAAAGTGTTTCCCCCTCAGTGTGATAGCATTAAATTAATTCATACCATGAATTTAAAAGAACACCCGAATTAAATAGAAGAAAATGTACCAGTAATGTCCAAAAAGAAACAAAGTGGCTTACGTGAAGCATTTAGGGAAAATGGGAAGTGTTTATCGTTTACAAGGTGGGTATTGCGTCTTAGGTTGGGATGGTCTTTGTGCCGCCGAGAGATAACGTCACACACATTTGTAGCGGAAGGCTGTGGCAGGTAACACAACAGGCATTCGTGAGAGTGTGATACACAGATGGAGCAGCCATCATCCTCTATCGCTCCACCCCAGTCGCTGTTTCAGAGTTTTAATCTGTTGGGGCGGATAAGCCCTGACACTACTGCCGACTGGTCGCCCACTCAACTCCACAATCCGCCCTGACTAGCATTCAGGCGAGTGGAACCTGAACATGGTAGCGTAGCAACCGTGTCTGTTTGTGTTTCGCCACGGCTCCTTCTTCTACCAAATTCCACCGTTGGTGAGGTCAAGTCTTTAGGACTACAGCTGTCTTCACCACGCTCTTCTTTGTCCCGGTTAAATGTCTGAACCCAGAAGGTCTCAGTACTGCTAGCAGGACTCCAGCAAATGCCTTATTATTCTGCTATTTGTGTGCTACTCACTAATCTACACAGACAACAATTACATGTCTGTTACTTAAAATACTCACAGCGCTTTTACAGCTCCAGTGGCAATTCCCCGACCCGTTTGCTGTTTCATGTAAGTAATGAGGGAACAGGGCCCGCGCTCGGGCGCACACGAGGAAGGACTGAGCTGGGAGGCATTTGCATGCGGAGTGCCGATCGCCGCACTTGTCATCGTCCATTACACTGACATGTTCATTCACACACCGCAGACGGCAAGGTACCACGGCCGAGCCGAGCAGGTCCTGTCAGCACACCCTGCGAGTGTGTTGACTCTGAAGAACAGGGCAGCTACCGGGCATATTCAACCGCGCCTGGTTTCAGAGGGAGGCGAGGGGAGTATTTATGACTCTATCAGTTCTTGTTCCAAAGAGGCATTGATTTCCCTGGTAAACACCAACATCACAGTTACCACCGATAAAGCTAAAAACTAGCCTGCAAATACTGTATTTTGGCAAAATATGTGAAGTCTCTGACCCAGAGCACAAATCTCCATTCTGAGTAGCCAGTGTGGCTGCTGGAAACAGCAGGTGTGTTTATCTCTCCCACACGTTACTATAGCCCATCAAAACAAATTACAGGATGTTATTGGAAAAAACCTAGCCCCCTACAAAAAAAACATTCCTTAAAAGCTCTACCAAGAGGTTGGAAAAAGAATGCAATGATAATGTAGGATTTTCATATCACATTTAACTAGAAGAGGGGAGAAAATCTTTGTGGAAAGAATGTATGGAGCCCCTCAAAGGCCACAGTGGGTGATACATTTGAATTCCAGTGGAATACCTTAGTGCCCTCCTGCCAAGCTTTGTGCATTCCTGTAAGTATGACACGAGAACACAAAAGTATTTAAATAAGGAGTACAGTGGCACGGGAGCAAAAGAAGCACAAGGGTCCACAAAGCTATTCAGCTGGAAGCCACAAGCATTGCAGAGGTATCCAAAACTTTTTATTTTAACGAGGAAGCGTAAAATACTTTGCTTGTGTAAAGATTTACTCACTTAACTCCAAGGACAAAAACAGATCATTCTGTGTGAGGCTAGACTTTGAGGCTTTGCCTTGTTGCTATCGCCTATTCAGTGCGAATCGGTCGGAAAAACACATCAGATGCACCTAGCCCTAAAAACCTGTGACCAAGGCAATCAATCTGAGCTCATATCCATGTTCCAGAATGATTAAAAGTCATCAGTGACATTTCTGAAGCACAGGCTCAACAAACCGTCAAATGGACGGGCGGCGTACATGTAGGGGAACCTTCTAGAATTGATAGTGGGTCAGTAGCTTACACTCAATTGGATTGCTCTGGCATGAATATGACAAACTCTCACCAGGTTACTCAATAAAAAATGACAATATGTCTTGGCTTGACTGCTTTAGAATCAATAAACCCAACTTAATGCGTTCTTCGATAAAACACATCCACTGAAAAGGGATCTTCAGGAGCTAAGTAGTGTTTATGACACAGAAAGCAGGCTATTGAAAACGACCATCTTAATCGACTGTCCTGGGTTATTCATTTTTTGTTAACTCCTTGTAAGCCACTTCTGAGTTTCAATTTCAGTAGCACCAGTGGTCATTATCATCTATTCTTGAGACATGGACTTTAAGGAAAAGTTATTAAGATACCTATTATAACCTGAGGTCACTATCATCATCAGTCAAAGTGTACAGGGTCAGCCAAGTGATCCTCATGATCAGAGTGTGTGTAAAGTGTGTGTGTTTGTCTACATGCCATTCACAGCATTGTACCCTTTGTGACTCAGCCCTTTTAAGCATCGATAGTGAAACAGTTGTATTCATCAGAATGATTGATTACAGGGCGTGACAAAAGGCGAGTGACTGATCAGAATTTTGTTAACAAAACCTGTCGTCTTCTCTGGCATGGCCTTCCACTGAGAGGCATGATGACTGTGCTCCCAGTGGAGGGCGCGTGGGAGGACGGCTCCATTGTCTTATCGATAAAGGATGTCTAGCATTTGAGAGCTAAAGTGAGAGAGAGTTTAGAACCTCCTGTTACTCTCTATTGGCCTGAGATACATACTATTACATTTGCAAATGCTCTAGAATTAGATTTAATATCTATGGTACAATAACATCTAAAGAGCACCAGGAAAACTTCTGGAGGCCATATAGGAAAGGGATAATATATATTTCAAGAATGACCGGCAACACAGAGAACACTTCTCAAGCATAAAGGTGCATAATGCTTGGATTTATAAACAGCACAGATTAATAAATACTAATAAAAACTGGTAAAGAACATGCAGAACACTTTAAAAAGAAATATGGAGACTTGTTTTTCCCTTTCTCAGATACGAGTGTAGGTTCTGCCATGCTCCATGGTAACGCAGGATAAAGATAGAGTGCTGCAGAAAAACAAGCCGTCTGTGTTTAATTAAGCAGGCAACATCACACAATCATCTGAGGAAAAACAAAATATTAACCGCAATTAGGCAACGAGGGAGTCGGCTGAGGGATTAGAACCTCCCTGTAGAATATTGAACTCAAGCCGCATTCTGTTATTGTTCCTGGCATCAATTCATTACTCTCACTGTTTGATGCAAAGCACAAAATATTCAATAATAAAAGCGGCAACTGGAGAGAAATGTCTTAGTTTAAAACCTCACAGGGTCAAGACCCTGATCTAATTCTAGAACCGACAACCGACCAATGTTCAATATCTTTGAAGGCAGTTGGTTTAGAATATAGAACTCTAGCTGTTTTCATTAACATGACTAGCTGTTTTCATTGACATGACTGTTTTATGTTTGGTATACTCAACATATACAATAACTTCTAACTTAGTCCTGTCCCTATAGAACTCTAGCTGTTTTCATTGACATGACTAGCTGTTTTCATTGACATGACTGTTTTATGTTTGGTATACTCAATACAATAATTTCTAACTTAGTCCTGTCCCTATTTGTCCCCTGCATAACTGTCCCACAAGTGAACATAGCCAGGCCTATTAAGATATAAATCTGAAGCAGCTTCTGTACTGAAATTCAATTGATTCCCGCATAGCCATTAACAGGGCGATCAAACAGAGTTGCGGAACAACATCTGCTAGCGGCGCAGTGATTCCTTATTGAGTTAGTCAGATGCCATCAGGCACACACACACTCTCGTGCCCAAACTAATAAATCAATTTCTGGGGCAATTATGACTAATTGCATGCACTTTAAAGTTTTACAGTCGGCTTTACAGTGGCTCGTTTCAGCTGAATTATGGGAACACGGTGAGTCATCACGGCCTAATTGGCCTTTTCTTTGCGACTGGAATGCTCAGAGTGACCTCTCTTTGATGGCCACTTGAGGAACTTTGGGAACTGGAGCTGTTTCTGTGACCAGTACTGCTGCATGAAAACTGGGCACGCATACACCCAACAACAGGGCGATTAATGGACAAATTACTTTTCAATGTACTCTTGTTTTAATGGAGCTAAACACTGCAGCACTTTCATTCATTCATTCATTCATTCTGTAGCTGTTGGACTCTTTTTAAAGGATCGCTTTCATGTTATAACCCTTTTGGGAGGATCATTTCTAAAGACTCTCTGATATTGATAAATGTGAAGATGAAATGTTAGGGCAGAACCTTAAAGTGTTGTCATACATTCAGCCACTTACATTATCATACACTCTTGTCTTCTCTTCACCGCTGCTGTAGCAGAGTGCCACACAATTTCTCCGAAGCTGACTTTGACTTGGAGTGTGTTTCTGCCTGCTTACAGCCAATACACAACATTACTTTATTCATGAGTGCAGAAGACACACTGGCGGGATCTGACTGCAACTGAGGTCACAGAATAAACAACTCCACTTCTTCCACAGATTAACACTCTTTTGAGATGTGGGGAGCATCTAAATGATAGTCCTCCCCGAACCCCTCTGGTGTTTGGGCGCACGGCCATTTGCTGACAGTGATTGAAACTTCACGGGATGGAAGGCACTCAGACGGAATAAACGTTTTCACCCTCGCATGATGGACAGAGATGGGAGTGTGTGTGTGAGAGTGTGTGCGTGTGTGTGTGTGTGCGTGCGTGTGTGTGTGTGCGTGTGCTATCATGCCCACTGCTGAGGCCCTGGACCCACCTCACCTCATGCTGCCACCACCCCTCTCCCCCCCTTTCCACTGCGATTGGCTCCTAGCGCCTGCGCATAATCACAGCCGATGATGAAGGCAATTAGGGACAGTGTCTGCACACACACAAACACACACACACACACACACACACACACACACACACACACGCCCGTGCGCTCCCTGGCGCGTTCTATTACAGCTGGGCTCCTCGTCCTCATTAGTGTGCAGAACCAAAAGAGGGAGACGATGCTGCCCTGCTGCGGCTGCCAGACAAGCTTTTTGTTTGTGGCTGGTCCCAGGCCTGTTCACGGACAGACATGCGCCACTGTGTGCAGACAAATCTATCAGGCGCTTCTGAGCATGATTAAAGAAACCAAACAAATACAAAAGCCAGGCTTGTCTGAGCCAGTCAGCTGAGTGTTGGTGAGAGGACAGGAGAGCATGTCAAGCACACGCAGTGCTGCTGACAAACCCACTGCAGCTTATTTGCTTACAAAGATCAAACCGATTCAAGTCGAAGACATGGCGTGTGTGTGAGTAGGTGTGTGTGTGTGTGTGTATGTATGGGAGATAAAATGACAGCATCGCCCTCCTCCCAACCACACACACACTTAACAAACACGCACACACCCACACACACAAAGAAAATTCACTGCACAGCAGAGTGCACGCCCATGGAGCCTCAGAGATTTTTTTTCTTCCAGAATATTCCCAAACCTAATTAAGGACTTCTGATGGCCATGTATGTGTGGTGTCACTTCCGATGCAGGGCAGCGTCAGGCTCAACGACAGGGGCCCCCTCTGGACAGGGCCTGTCGACTTTGATGCGGGCGGCGTACATGTGAAACGAGGTCAGATCCTGGTCATTAAAGCAGACCGCTTCAGTTGGCGAGAGCCCATGCCATGCAAAGTAGCCCTCTTCAAAGGAATGTCCAGCAGAGACTCTGTAAGGCACTCTGACAGCGAGGCATGCATAAGCACAGGCCTGTGTGAGGGGAAAGATTATGGGTCAAATAGTGAGGGCTGCCCTGTCCGATAGCCATTAAAGTATTTTTCCTCCACCGTTCGACCAGAAAAAAAGAGACAACGTTTATAAGACAAGCATGACCAACAGACTTAATGCATCGTACTATACATTGGACTATACATAATATACATGGACTAGCATATAAAAGTATTGTATGTGTTCAGGTGTGTGTGTGTGTATGTATGTCTGTGTGTGTGTGTGTGTGCTCAGGTATGTGTTTGTGTGTGTCAGATGTACACGTTGTTTTCACCTCACTGGCATCATTGCTGACACAGGATCCTCCGCTAATTGTGAGATGACTTCAGCCAAGCAGCTCTCCATTTGTTTGTTCGTTGCCATTTCTCTCTCTCTTTCTCTCTCTTTCTTTCTCTCTCTCTCTCTCTCTCTCTCTCTCTCTCTCTCTCTTCAGGTCGTGGCTGTCTGCGACCTGACACTGGCCCCAACCTTGTCAAGACATTAAAACGAAACAACAGACGCTCCCGCCGATTGATGCATGGCTACGTGACATGTCATAAATATTGCATCACCAAACCACGGAGGCTGTCCGTCAGAAGATAATGCCTTTCGTCAGCACCGTGACACTAGCCAAGGAGGTCCCATCTTCTGAAACAAATGATTCCTGTAAGCTACTCCTGTATGGTAAATGATTAATATGGCTCGCATTGTTCAAGAAAAAAAAGCACTTAAGGAGAAACAGTTCAAATGGAAATATATTTATAAATCATGGCCGAAGCACAGAGGCGCATTATAAAGCCCGACTGGATAGTCTGAAAGCATAATTAATGTACAGTGTGTTTTAATGGGGTCTGTGGGCATGGCAGAAGGGCTTGGTGGAATAGACGCAACCCTGAAGCACAAATGCTGCCTTGCCGGGACTTTTAGTATTAAATCTTCTTACGAACAGAGGAGATACCACTTCCTCTCAGGGATGGCTTTTTGTAATATGATCCCCTGAGAGAAAATGCTCTATGCTTCCTCTCAAGAAAATAAGACACATAATAAATACACAAAAATAACAAGTCAATAAAGTTTAAATAACTTGAGACTAAGTGCAGGGGTAAAAGAGGTGTTGAATCACATAAAGAGCAGATGTTGTTAATTCTGAAATAATAGTGTAGAACTCTACCCACCAGAGCATGGCACATCATTAACTTAGTGGCAGTTTACCAGCACTTATGAACAGCCACAGACTGGGGCTATCTGTAGTCATCCAAATCCGAACTGAAATAAATGAAGAGAAGAAATCCTGAGGGCTGAGTTAACCACAGCACCAAATCTTGGCTGCGAGGTGGGCCCTACTGAAGGGAGGCAGCTGCTCCCGCCATCGTCTCTTTCTTCATTTCCGCTCTGGCTTTTTTGGCGCGCGGCATTAGGGCCGTGACAAAATGATGGATGGCCCGTGGCGAAATGGTTAGCGATTCGCCGGGGCTCCAGCGAGAAAACTTTTTTTTTTTTTCTCTCTCCCTCTTTCCAGCGCACAACACAAATGGCCACTTCACACAGCGCTGTGGCCGGCGTTAATATATTCACTTTATTGGGAAATGAGCCCTGTGGTGTCAAAAAACGACGTCACCAGAGCCGACCTGGAATA
>NC_137922.1:33335807-33565807 GCF_963457725.1 Sprattus sprattus | reverse complement strand
TGACACTGCTGACCCAGTCTGGCACCTCTGGTCAAGTTACACTCCGCCAAATCAGCTCCGACTGGCTCTCGCCAGTCTGTGCCTTGTGTGAATGACGGGAGACAGCCACTCTGATGCAGAAATGGACAGACAGGGGCCTCACCCGATCGATAGACGAGTGCATATGCGGACATGCGGATTGATAAACTCCTGCTGACAACGGGCGAACACTTTGGGGTTATTGGCGTAAACGTCAGTCACCCTGGCCATTAGTTAGCATGCACTTCAGGTCGGATGTCCGGCCGTCTGAGAGCCAGGGGCTGTTAGAGAAGGACTGAATCACCTGAGACGTGCCCGAGCCTCACACCCTCTCTGCTGCTCCCACCACCTCCCCCCACTACTCACCCACAGCCCTCACCTCCTTCATCAAACAGACTTTCTGTCGGCCGTATACAGGGATGTCTCAGGTAAGACAATCCGTCCGGATTCAAAAAAGATTGATGACACAGGGCCAGATTGGCTTGATTCGAACTTAGATGCAACCATACATAAGCTGACAGGGAAAGAGAAGATTTTTTTCTTTCTCTCTCTCTCTCTCTGACTGTTTTGCATCTTTGTTTCTATCCCCCCCTCCCTCCATTCTTGTTTTTTAATCTTAAAGTCTAGCCAGTTTGAAAGGACACTGTTTTCTTTTTCTTCAGCCTATCATGTCTTTGTATGCAACTTTCTGTTGTGACAGCTGAGCCTGCATGTAATGATTCTTTCATGCTGAGTCCTTTCTGGAGTTGTCCACTCACACAGAACGCACAGTATTTTTTCGATGATAATCTGTAACAATGTTATGACAAAGTAGCACCATGAATTGCATCAGACCTGAGCTAGTTCTGTCGACAAACGCCATGCAAGCGAACCGTATAATTTCACGAGGGCCAACTTTGACAGTTTCAAATAATACATGGAGGTTTGTGTCATGTTCAGATAGCTCTCCTTATATTTGTTAGCAGACTGCACCTCCTCAAGCCATTCTGTAAACATCAAAGAAGTCCCAAAAACCAGTTGCAGCATGGGTCCATTTTAGTTTTTCTCTGTTTTGCTTTTTTTTTGGCTACCACAAAGCGTTGACGAGCCAGCAGCGACAGACTAATTGACTTGTGTCGGAGAGGGCAAGGAGATAAACGCCTGATGAATTTGCCAATACTGCTAGAGTGTAGGCCCTCATATGTGCGTAATGGACAAGCTGTCCGTCCTTATAGATCGCCTGTCAAGATAACACAAGAAGATGGATTGAGCGTGGAATCGTCCTGAATAAGATCTAGGTTTTTTTTTTTCATAACCTTCATCAGAGGAACTTTGAAAAGATTTATGTTAGCAGCAGCAGGCTAATGAGCGCTATCTGATATGTGACAAGTTAAAACAACATCAATCTCAGTATCTAAAATAAAAATGGGCCGTTTTTATGGTTGTTGCTATAGCCAGAAGGCATTTTAGATTACACAAGAAATACAGTTTAATAGAACCTCCTCTAGTTAGACTAACAAGAATCTTGGATAGGGAACGCTGTCATATCAGTGCTTTAATTAATTCATTTCACCCATGTTGACATTAGCCACCAGTGGAGGGGGAAGTGACAGTTTTTATAATAGAGAAACATTACAGCCGGCCTGATCTGAAGGGTAAATGGCGTCCCAGCACTTAGTTGCAAAGGGGAGTCCCAGGGAGGCTGAGGGAGAATAATGGAGTGGTCTGTGGACCCCCAGCTCTTGGTGGTGCTGCTACACTAGGAGGTTAATATTCTCACATGTCATTAGGTCCACTGGCTGCACTGATGGCTCATTGAATCTGGCGGCCAACGATTTCCTCGCTCAGCACAGGACGAGGGAGGTGGGGTAGGTGGGTGTGGGGGTGGGGGATGAGTTTCGGAGAGAGGGAGGGGGCGGAGGTCAGGTCGGCGCTCTGCTTTGATTAATGACTGCGGATCGGCCCAGGTGGCCGCTGGGTAACAATGCGACAGCAGGTGCCTTTTGCATGCTTTTGTATCTGCGATCTAGACGTCTGATGGCGCAATAGAGAGAGAGAGACAGAGAGAGAGAGAGAGAGAGAGAGAGCGAGAGTGAGAGAGAGGCATTTAGTGAGTTGTTTAAAGTATGGTAAACAAATGCAGTCAGGCGGGTGACCACACATGCATGATTGTTGGAGTATGGAGCTCTTTGTCCTCCAAGTAATAGGTTTACTTTATCACGATTTACATGGTGGTCAAGGCACCAACCCCATTCAAGATTATGCAACCTGTTGAGAATCAGGAAGAGATTGAAAGAAAGCCATGATAAAAAATACATTAGTATGTAAAACTAAGCTGTACATACACTATAACAGCCTTTCTACCAAAGTAGGTGGTAGGGATGTATTTTAAGATAACCAAGCTACTAACCTAGAGCAAGGCTAATAAGCTACATTGACCAAAGTTAGGAATATTTGGTACTTAAAAAAATGGAGCTAGATCTCAATACATAATGTAAGCACTAATTAAAGAATAGAAGAAAACAATAGAAAGACTTCACTGTTTCAGTAATTATCCAAACTACTGTAGCGAGACATAACAGAGAAAGGCAAGTCTCTTCTTCTCAGACTAGCACTTCATTTGATATCATAATTAAGACTATATTTAATGCGCTAACCTCAGTCCTCATGGACTTTGGTAGATAAGAGGATACAGTGATATGTATCAAAGTGAAACAGACATTTCCTTAATCTCCCTAAACACCCTTTAAAGCACTTATCCTCAGTAAATTTAGGATAAGTACCTTTTTTCCCCTCATTGAGGCCTACACACACATCTGATTCCTTAATTGAACATTAGCTGGAGGCCAGGGGCCAGCTGAAGGAAAAAGATTAAAGTTTTTTACCACCTGGTCTGTCACTCTCTTGGGCACCATTATCACATCCTCTATTAGTGTTTTTACTCAACACACGAAAACATGAGCGCCGCAATCTTTGATCTCTCGTGCGCTGACACAAATCCTTTTCAGGAACCCACCCACCCCCTCTCAGCGGTTTCTGCTAAGATAATTAGCACTAATTAAAAGGTTTCCAGCTGCCTTGTGTGCAGCTTTTCTTTTTTTTTACATTCCCCACCCAGCCTCCCAGAGACATTGTCCTCACAGGTGCCCTCCCTGTTTACCTCAAGCACGTCATTCACATTCCTGCTGCCCTATTCAGCGCCAGAGATCAGCTAGATTAGACCTATTGTTGGGGAGAGATCATATGGACAAAGGTGACATGAGAAAAACCTGCTCTGAGTTTGGTAAAACACTAATCACCCCCTCTAATCTTTTGAAGTCCATAACAATCACACCGCAAAGGCATAGACTCTATACAATGTTGCATTGAGACTATTCTATACTTTTCTCAGACATATATGGCCCAGAATCCTATTCTAGTAAACGCTTCAAAAGATTCCAGACACGGTTTTTGGATCACAGGGCTTGAAGACAGCTCCAATTTTGAAGCAACGGAATCGGTTTGTGTGAAGGATGTGATAATTAAACAGGTTAGACCAGATATAACACCCACTTTTTTCATTAAGGAGAGGATGGGTGATGACAGTCTAGTTGCCTCTGACGATGACAAAAGGTTTCTAGTTCACTAGCATACGTGACCTGAACAGGGTTGAGTTTACATGAACACATTGTTTTGTTGGCAGGTTTCTGACATTTTTAGCAGGTTAATGTAGAAGGAAATATTGTCCCACTACAATAATAGGTTTAAACTAGCTATCATTTGAAAAACAAGTTATCTGTGCTTCCGTTGGAGTATATTTAAAGTTGAATGAAGTTGGATAGGCTGAGCCCCACTTAGCAAAGCCCTTTTCCAATATTTTTGTCTCAGATACTGTTTACTTTGTGAATATTCAAAGCAGCCACAAAGCACTTCTGAGCTACAGTCTGCGATCGTGTCTGCAACAGAATATTCAAGCCCAGTCAAGTCGACTGAAGATCAAGCAAACATGGGATTGGCATTTGAGTTAAGTGGGTGTGCATGATTGCTATCATGCGAGCTGAGCTAAGGATTCTTGACAGTATTGATACAAAGGGGACCGATCGCTCAGGATCCGGTATTCCATTATCTTAAAAACAGCAAGCCTCATTAGTGCCGGGGGTGAGTCGAGGCAAATCCTCCGTGCTCCTGCGTAGAAAGCGAATCCCTGTCAACATCATTAGCCATCATCTCCCTGCCACACTTCGGTTACATGTGAAGTGTTCTCTCGCTGTGTAATGATCCAAGACTGGGAGAAGATTGCCACTTCAAAGGCCTCTATTTAAGTGCCATCGCCTGTGCGGGCCCCCACACACGTCCCGTTGGTGTGTCAAAAAGCGGGATTAAACATTCCTCTGTAATTATTTCTTTGTTTCTCAAATGGGGCCGCGTAGTTTATCTGCACCTAGGGTGACAGTCATTAAAGAGCTCGGAGAGCTCTAGATGCTTCCTGGCAGCAGATATTGAATGCAACAGCCTGATTTGCGCGGAGAGTGGTGCTAACAAGTTTCGTCTAGCATTTCTCTATGCATGCTGATGAGCGGTGTGCAAGCTTTGAGTAGTGCGAGGCGATTTTCACAGGTAAATTAGGCTTCTGTTTGCGACAATGGTGCGTGTTCTCATTGTTCTCCGTTTGATCTGCACTACGGAGCCCACGACCCTTAAAGTGCCTGCACCAGCCTTTGTGAAGTGAGGATCTCTCTACAGGCGGAAGCCTTGACAACGCTTTCTATCAGTTTGCTGCATAAGTGCCCCTTTGACGGATAAAAGCAATTTAACCAGCAATGGAGCCTCAAACCTTACTCAGGGGAGCCTTTGACATGCACTCACCTATGTGCCTTCCCAAGATTAGCATTGTTAAAGCAGCGGTAAGGTGTCCTGGTCTGCAACTAGCAAGCTAACTACCCGAGAGGCATGCAAAAACCCTTTAAATCACCACCAAAAGCCCAATTGACACTGATTAAAAATCTGCTGACATGCTAACTGATGTCTTTTGGCGATACAGTTGGCAATGTCGTGCTGTAAGCTTTTCTTACATTTTTGCATGCATATCCTTTACGACGTGTGGGAACGACACAGTCATATCCTGAATGGCTAAAGGGAAGAGCAGATGTGTTTATCTGTCCTGATGAATGTGAAGATTATGCCATAGCTAGTATTTCAGAAAAAGGCAAATTGCTGCATTGTGTTGCTTGGATCTTCTCTCTTTCTAGCTAGTTTTTTTCCCATCTTCTCTGCCACTACTCCTGCTGCTGCCACTACCCTGCCAATGGATCAGGAGGTCTTTTGTTGATAGCGAGGCCATTGGTGCCAAAAATGATTTGTGTTATAGGTGAAGGCATTGCAAGCTTGACTGAGCCATTGGTCATCTTCTGATCCTCTAGATTGAGCAGACAAGATCAAAGGCTTTGATGAGTGGTGTTTAGGTCTAACGGTCTTTGTTTTATCTCTTTCAGATAACTAAAATAAGCTTTATATACTCACTTTGAGCACTGCACATTAATACACCAACAATTCACTTAGCAGGAAGCATTATATCCGGTGCCTCCCTCACAGACGTGTGAATATTTAGGGGCATGCATTTTAAATAAAGGGACGTATCTTGTGGGATTGGCAAAAACAACAGCAATTTACAATGTAAATAATAGTGTTTTGTTCTCTCCCCATTGGGATCGAGGCAAAGAATATGAGGCAGTTTTGACAAAAATGACCTGCCTGCTTAAGCAAACGCTTGGGGAATTACTCAAGCCTTTTTTCGATGGTTTGCATTTATCATTATCAAGTAAATTTGTGCTCATGTTGGGAGGCCTCTCACCCAGGGAATTTATGTTTCCGGTGAATTGCCACCTAATTGTGATGCAAGAGGAGGTTCTTGCTCCATCTTGTTTAAAGAAAACAGTCTTTTGTCCGGGGCATCTGCTAGTAGGCTCCCGACTGGCAAAGACACTGACACTTGGCTTAGGGGGTCAGCTCCCAGGGCCTGTGGAACTACAGTAAATCTTCAAGCACTTTCCCCCAAACAAAGGCAGGAGTGTCGGAGCAGGGAGTGAGAGAGAAAAAAAGACAAGGGAAAGAGATGAATAAGCAACATCAATTACCAGGGCTTGACCTTGGAACCCCACACCAAGGCGCACATTTTAAACGAATGGCAGCAGATTGAATGTGACATACCCCAAAGTGCAAACACAGACCTTCAGAAGGTTACTGTAGGGGTGCAAGCGGGCAAAAAAACATGGGGGGTGGGGGAGCACAGGGCAGCGGGTTTAAGGGGCAATGAATGGCAAAAAAGCACATATAATGGTTGTTGGTTTGGTGTAAGTGAAATAAAATGGCTCAATTTGAGCAGTTTGTCTGGCGAAAGAAGTAGATTAGAGGGTGCAGGGGAGCAGAGTCTCCAGTTGCTTCACCGGTTTATTTACCATGAGAGCTGCTGGGTATCCATTTTAAACTAAGAAGCTTTTTTCAGTTTTATACATGCAGTGTATAAGGTTCAACATTTATGCTTGGGGAAGGTTACATTTATAGGGTGTACCAAAAATGTTACACAAAATGTAAATAGATTATTTGTTTCAAGCAATCGTTAAGGTTTTGGAGATGAACAACCAGATACTATAAATTCTCCCATTATTCACATTATGTTGCTACTCTGGTCATGAAGTACACAGTAATTTCACTTTGTCTCCGCAACCTACTACATCTTTGTTAGGGCTTAGAAAGATAATCTATAACCAGCACCACAACTGTCGACAGTTTTCTGGTGGTTATGCATGATAAACTGGAATGAGATTACATCAACTGACTGATGTTTGCAAATTCAGCGCTAATTCATGAATCAACAATGTTTTTTCTCCTGTGGTGACAACACACACAAGAAAACAGGGGCTCCTCGCATGCCAAAAGGCATTTGTACTATTAATTCAATCTGAGAAGCCTTCAATTAGCCACTGAAGCAAAGATTCCCAGCCTGGCCAAGAGAGGCTCTCAATAATTTGAGTAACACAAGATGACACCCAGAGGTCAAAACATGGGGATTGAATTTTTTCTTTTGTTTCATCCATTAGTCTGCACAAAAGCATTTTGTTTCATTTGCTGAAATCAATACCCCATGGTAAAGGTTGCCCATGTTAGCACTGAACATATTCATAATTCCTCAGTGCGCCTAGTAAAGTATGTGCACTGTTCTGTACACTGCAGTCACACCAAAGGCTTTCTGTGATTCATACTGAACTGGGAGAGATTTTTAATGTGCTTCACTCAAATTAATTAATTTTGGCCTGTAGTAATATCTATACGATTATATCTTATCCTTTCACGACTCTGACCTCAAACTTGGTTGAGAAAATGTGAATCTGTGGTATCTTGAATTGTGACTGCAACCTTGATTAAATTAGCTCACTCTTTAATTACTTAGCGTCGTAACCGAGAGAAGTGAATTTAATTGAACTTCATGCTCGACGTGCCCTGGCCCAATAATTTGTACGGGGGCCTTAAAAAATTGAATTAAGAACTTGACTTTTCGACATTGATTATTATAGCATTAAGTGAGTCCCATGAGTTTGCCAGACTGTAAAAGCCCAAATTGTGTAACATTACTCACAATAACGCATATGTTATAATCGCGAAACTTACTTAAAATTCAATCCACTTTGGCATCATTATCATGTATCAACATAATAAACGAGTCCTTCAGAGTATGGTAATTATAATTTGATAAATCATCAGGAGAAAATTAACTGGATGTCAAAACAGTCATTGGAGAGGGTGATGAATCGAGGATGATTGTGGTGATGAATAGTCTTAATCTGCGCAGTATGAATCTGGCGAAATGGCTAAGGAGCCTAAGATGGATGAGGCTCGTAGGAGGCAAGGTCAGAAGGAGGGAGAGAGAAAAAAGGGAAAGGGAGAGAGAGGGAGGGAGAAGGAATTCGACCAGGGTTAGAGCTGCAGATCTTTTTTTGTGTGTGTTTTGCTCTGTGCTGTGTTATGTGATATAAAGCAATAGAATATGATTATCACCATTATTTTATAGGGTGACTCTTAATCACTATCAACAGTTACTTTGCAATGTGTCATACGGGTGCAAGTCATGTTGTTGAGCAAACACTTATGCTTTTCTTGACTACTTTTACCTTATCTGTTCATTTTAAAACGTATTTGTGGATAAATACATTTATTACAGCAGTGTTTCTGCTTTGTGGTTTGGGTCAGGGGAAATTCAGCGGACTCTGTGGACTCCTTATGTTTCCATCTTTCTTTGGAGTCCGAGGTCAAATCTGGCCTATTTATTACGCGCACTGCAAACAGATGGAAGCTCCTCATTCATCACCAGGAGACATCAGTGAAGTCACACACGTTTCCCATAAACCCTCCCGGCCTTTTTTTCTTTCTCTCTTTCTTTCTCTTCCTCTCTCTAACTCACTCTCTCTCTCTCTCTCACACACACAATCTACCTTTCACTCTCTTTTCTCTCTACCTCTTCTTAACTCTTCCTTTCTCTTTGCCCCTCGCACATGCTCTCTCTCTCTCTCTCTCTCTCTCTCTCTCTCTCCCCCTGTCCCTCTCTTTCAATTGCTGTGCCTCTTTTCCCCTCTCTCTATCCCCCCCAGCAGGTTCACCAGTCACCACTTGTGTTTACCAAAGCCAACCCTGGGAAGCACAACAGCAGCCTCTGTTCAATCTTCTGCGTGCCTGGTCCAGCACTATGCTTTAAAAAAATAAATAAAAAAGCCAGCCCTTTGCTTTTATCAATAGGAATCGTAGCTCTTGGAGATATTAAACCTACACCGGGGGCAAGGAAGGGCATTTCTGACACTTTCTCCTTCATTCATCAACCCCCCCAGACCCACACCATCAGCACAGCCCGCCCCCTTTCCTCCCCTCCTGCACTGGGCCCCGTCGGTAACAATGAAAAGATTTCACAATGCTGCCAGGTAGAAACTCATTCCACCCGTCATCCATCATGCTGGAGTTGGGGAGCCGTTCCACTGACCTAATCTGCAATGCCCCACTGCGCGTTGAGCGTGAGGCCTCTTAAAGGCAACCCTCCATTAATGTTACTTACCCCACACGACAGGCCCATAGCCAGACAGACACGAACAGAGATCTGTCAGCGGAGCTGAGGGGGGCCGAGGCCTTTCACCCAAGCAGCATTCACAGCCAGACAAGCTGGCGGCCATTTTGTTTTTACCCATGATTCTCACCATCAAACAAAAGAGTTACAAAGGTAAATGGACCCCACGACTAAATGTGTTGAGATTTACACGCATACCGGAAAGCAGCAGGCCAAGATAGGGAAAATATTATTTATGTACTTGTGTATTTGTTTAGTTGTTTGTTTATTGGTTTACTTTTTTATGAATATAAAACAAAACTATTATGTTCTTTTCCATATTCTAATCATTGTAATGGGAAAAACAGCCACCTCTGACTGTATGAATGTTGTACTCAACATTCAAGGTTACAGTTTCGGTGTACCATGTGCAATCATGCCATACAAACACAGCCATAGGTAGAAAGGACCACATTTCTCTATCATAATCTTAACACTTGTCATACATAATCCAACCTAGCCATCTCATACAGCACTGCACAATACACTCTTGAGCTTTCCCAGAGTTAATCCCTTAGCCTGGAGAGCTTTGGCAGTATCCCCACGTCTCTAAGGTAGGTGCTGTCAGCAGAGGTCACCGCTGGATACAGTATGTCTATGCGTGTATGTGTGTGTGTGTGTGTGTGTGTGTGTGTGTGTGTGTGTGTGTGTGTGTGTGTGTGTGTGTGTGTATGTATTTGTGTGTATATGGGTGTCTATGTTTGTGTGTATGCGTGTGAGTGTGCTCCTCTCTCGGTGGGGGCCACACAATGCTCCAGTGAGTGTTAGTTAACAGCAAAGAGGAGGACAGGGGCCCTGCGATTGCTCCCTGACCCGCAGCCAGCTATTATAGAGAGATTATTCCCCAATCCCCACAGCTGGGTCTGCTGGCAGATTTCCTTTATCTTAAATGAGCCTGCCCACACATTCATCCTGGATGTCTAATGTGACTGGACTAGACTCTTGTCTTTTTTTTCACTCTCTCTCTCTCTCTCTTTTTTTTAACCCCTCCCTGCTTAATCTGAACAGAACCACAACAAGGAACAGGGAATGCTTTTCAGTCTAGTTCTTTGAGGGGGGTGGAAGAGAGGGCTGCTGTGCTCTCATCTCAAAGCCATCTGTGTCTGGTTTTCTTCTCCAAAATGGAAAATGCTTCAACACTGATAAGCAACACCATTGGGAGATTTGATCACTGAAGTATTGGAAATCTGGATTACCAGTTACTCCTGCAGCAGTGGTGAACTCATCAAAAAATACGACTGCCATTTTTGGCTTAGAATGACACTCATGTTGAGACGCCAGTATTAATCACCTCCAGTGATTTATAATCAAGTAAGATGAAGATCTGTTAAGGTAGAGAAAATAAGTAAGACAGAGTGAGATTGAATCTTTCAAAGGGTCTAATATTAATTAGTTGAGAAATGATCTATTATTATCACATGCAGTGAGGCCAACACGGCAGGAAACTCAGCAACTGGTAACCTATGCTATCATTCTGTATGGAGTACAAGGTTTTTGACAGGTAGCCCTACTGGCAATTGGGATTTACCAAGAGATTTTACTACCGGTAAATCCATATCCGTATAATCCAATAAACCAATAATTGTACTCACAATGTGTAAAAACATACAACTCCCGGTAAAAACATACAACTCCCTGAAAACATTGCTAGCAGAACCAAGTTAGCAAGCAAGCTATCAGGTACACAGTGATCTATTAGCTATACACTATCTCAGCTACTTAAGTTTGACCATATAAAAAGTAAAAGAACATTACAATATGTGCATGCCCCTTATAACGTCTCCACCTCTCTTTCATCTTCAGAGATTGGATATACTCTTTTTGTACACCAAGTAGCCTGTGTGCAAAAAGATATTAGAAAATGTATTGATATATAAGGAAAGAAGATTTTGTGTTCCCTGAGACAGTAGTATACTAGCTTGCCAATGCCAGGGGCTAGTTCTGGATAGAAAAGCCTGGATTTGACGATATTCTGGTGTTATTAGGAATTATCTGGCTGTCAAAGCTTAAACTGACAAATATCTGCCATGTGCAGGCCAGTCCACATCACAAACCCCTTGTCTGATGGAAATTAAATCACCGCCAGGGCCTGCAGCTCTGACAGACAAATGTGGTGCCTGGGAAAACCTGGCCTGATCGCTCAAAGCTGGAGAGAAGAGAGGGGAGTGGAGAGAGGAAAAGAAAAAAAGATATGCCTTTCCCTCTTGACCTTATTTTTCTCCCCTGCCTACTCTTTTTTTGGGGGGGGGGGGGGGGGGGGGAGATTAAATACCAGGGATTCTGTATGTACGGCACACCTCCAAAACACGAGAATTATTAATGGTTGTGGCGGAGGACCGTTTCATCTTCTGCCAAGCCGCCGTCATCGCTTTTACCTTGGGCCGGTTTTTCCTTACAGATGGGCCCAGAAAAACAGGAACTGAACCTGGGGCTTCGTCCTCGGCGCTATCAGCAGCACAAGCCAAGGGAAGTGTGGGTGTGTGGCCGTGCAGCAAGGGGGCCTATGGAATAGAAGATAGCGGAGCACTTTGACAGGAAAGACATATCAGTGTTAACACAATACAAGTACCATTTACAACGCTCTAATTTCTGTGTGCGGCACTGTAATGCATATGTGTCCAAAATAAAGAATGGGATCAACCCGGGACTCGGATAGTGGACTCCGGAGTGGACGGCTCCGATTCGTGCCAGATCTGGGCCAGATCCGTCCCAAATGTGGCTGATACTTGAGGCAGAACCTTCTGTGTTGCTTATGAAGCCATTTCTGTGATACGGATTAAATTCCTTTTAACCCCCTCAACCTTCCTCCTCCATTATCTTCACCCTAACCTTAACCCCACTCTTACGGAATGTAGCCACTGTAATTAATCATGTCGGTATTTGTCACTTGGGCCTCGTGCAGATTGCTACATTGTACAGAATGAAGCGTAACCAAACTAATTTGATAATCGTTACGCAGCGTGAAATCAAACTCTCCGCAGAGGCAATGGATGGCGGCGCTATGGCAGACAAGCCGAGATATTAATGTTGTCCCCCTGGTTCGTCGTGAAGCCATTTAATTTCCCCCTTATATCTACAGCGGAGACAAGATCAATATTTGTCATAGGAGGGCACTCCCCGGCCAGCCGAGTGAGATGAAACATACTTGCAAAAATTCACACTCACTCTCCAGGTAAGTCGTCAGGACACGGTAATTAATCCAGCGCCCCTGACAGTCTGCACCGGTCTGCCAGCAGTGCTTTATTGCCTTTCATAGCTGTCTTATTGCTTTCCAAACAGGGCCACAGTGGCCCGCTTTGACTGGCTGTCTTGATTTAACTCTGTATCACGTTGCTGCTATAGACAAAGATAACACGTTAGTAAATCAACACAGGCCTGTCCTCTCTTGTCCACCAGACTGCAGAGGTGAGTGAGAGAGAGAAGGAGCGAGAGAGGGAGGGAGGGGGTTACCAAATAGAACATGTGTTAAATGTAATAGTCGATCGAAAGACAAGACATGTATCTGAAGCATTTGTCTGAAACGTAGGGTAGGGTAGGATACATAGAATGCAGGTACATGTAATACATTCTTGAGTGACTAATACATTTTATTTAACTAGAGGGTTGGTGTATTTTTATTGTTCATTGAGGTAAACAATGGTTATATAAAGTTTTGTTTAATTGTTTCACAATTTAATTGTTTTACAATTTACTACTGTCCTGCGCCGTCTTTGTCCGTTTCCAGCGTTGGAGGATTAATTCCGTGCACACCGTTGGTAAGCCAGTGTGAGTTTTTCAAGGGAGATGTCATGAGGCGCACCTCGACTGAAATGTGCATACCTGCAGCCACACGCCACTTTTTGCGTGCCCCTTTCAAATCGAGTCAGAAACCCCCTCCCCCCAAGAGAGGCGTCAATCAGAGGCGAACGACCCAATCGCTCTGACCCCGTGGATCTGTCAAAGACTGCTGGAGTCAGGAGGCTCCCACAGGCCAACTTCAAACAAAATGCCAAAATGACAGTGTGTTTGATTTGCATAGGAGCAATATGTCAAGGAAAACATATGTCATCATAATATATAGACGTAGGGTAGTTTACTATGCCGTGGTTAAAGGTGCTGTCAGCGATTATAATCCGATGTGTTCTTTTTTGTGAAATTCAGGGAATTTCTCCTCACAGTCCTCTAACTGATCCTTCTCAGTGTGCGCTCAAAAAACTTTGTGTTTGTACACATTCCTGGCTCTGTAAATAGGAAACAAACGGAGTGGCTCAGACAGGGCAATACACTACTCTGGCCAATCAGCACCGTTGTGTGTGTTTACCCATGTTTATAATTCATGGTCTAACATTCCCATATTTCAGTGTTTTTTCACAATCATTTTTACACTTCCGACCATTTCATGTAACTGAAAAAAGATTAAAGGGTTATCCATTGGCTCCCCACCCACCCAGTCCGTACTCCCCACACCTCCCTGACAATTTCCATCACTTTATATTCTACTTCAGCAACTGATAACTGAGAATATTAGTTTTATATGACTCGCCTGGCCTAAATGAATTGAGAGCTAACTTTAATGACACCACAATTAACCGCTCCAGCAGACAGACCGCCACAGGACAAGACATCCACTCCATTTGAGGGATAATGAATTATGGTATTAAGACACTGGAGGTCACCTTGTGTTACAGACAACCTAGCTAATGTATTGGCATTTCTTCCAAAATAAGATAAATTCAAACATGAGTGATAAAGCCAATTAGCAAATGCTCTATCAATTCCTCCCTGCAACACCCGTCTGAAGAGATAGAGGCAGTTGGGCCCCTCACTAGCGGCTGACCGTGAAACGGAGATGGCCTGTATCTGGGCTTGATCTGGGCCAGGTTCGGTCACTCCGCAACCGGCTTTCTCTTATATATACCCTTTTTATCAATATAAAAAGTATAAATAATAATTACTAAAAGTATAGAAAAGTGACTGTGGATAGACTGTGGTGGGGTGTAATATTATCACTGCTGTTACTCCATTGCAGTTGCAATTGGTTCCCGAGGCCCAGTTCAGTCCGGTTCTCTATTTTGTTTCAGCCATTTTGAGGAGCCATGCCAGTGCCAGCTTTCTGGAAGCAGCACCAGCCTTTTTTTGGGGTCGGAAGGCGTGGAACCAGTTCTAGATGAGGACCTGGCATGGCACCGGCACCACGTCGTTGGAAAAGAGCTATTTCTATCTCTGTGTATTTATGCTGCCTGGAGAGCTCTCCTTGCAGATCATGGCCCGTCAAGCAGGGGATTGATTCGCACGGCCCTTTTAAATCATCATCATCAATACGGTTTGTCATCTGCGAGACATAAGAGGCTTACTCTGAAGAACCTTGATGATGGAGGCTCTGTCAGCTCCGTGTATAACTGCAGTCATCGACAAACGCATTTACAACACTACAATGGGCTTTTATCTTTTCTTGCAGAGCCAGATGACTAGACAAAGACATTCTTTGCATCAGCACGACTTTATTAATCACATAAATTCTGCAATGGATCCTTTTGCATACAAATAAATGTTACGACTCCAACTACAGATACTCAAATAATCCAAGTATACTGTGTTTCCTTTTTGAAATATCTCTTTCAGAAAGGTTGAAGTGATTACAGCTAAATCTCTTGGCCTATGCTTGACGCTTTGAAGGCCCAGGCCACGCAGAGAAAGGGATGTTGTGTAATGGTCACTCTGCCCTTGGCATTCAGATCCACCCCCACAGAGAATCCATACCAAAAGCCACTCAACACCCTGGAGACCTAAGTCTTAATTAATAACTCTGGCTTTGCTAACCCGCTCCCCTCTCCTCACCGATATTTCATTTGGCAGGGTTCTGATAGAGGTTCAGGATCCTTTTGTCTATGTCCTTGGCATTTCTTCGCCTGGCTCCACGTATTGATAATTCTCACCCCTGGCGACACCCACTCCTCGTTTGTCATGATTATTGCTGAATTTTTTTGCTGTCATTTGTGAGTGGGGATCAATGGCCTTCAGCGTTGAGGTAGCCTATGTTGTATTGGCAGCACTCGACAACCTCTCATTCCCAAATGAGGGCCTCTTTGGCTTTGTGGCTCTCTGTCTATGAAATGCCCAGCGTTGGACAGTCTGTTCTCCTGGTACTGCAGCCCTTTGGTTCTCGCTGCATCTCTGCTGAACAAGACCTGAAACACTATCATCCATGTTCCTCTAATCTAGCGGTTCTCCATCCTACTCCCAGGGCCCCCTGCTCTGATCAGAATTCGGTCCTTGGTCCATCACCTTTGGTTAGTGGAACCTCCCGACTTGTATGATATTGATTCTTGTGCTTGAAGCAGGGAAAGATAGAAGACACGCTGCACACAAGGGCGTTCTGGAGCAGGATTTAGAACCTCTGCTCTAATCCCTGCATCAAGTTTTTTTTTTCATATTCAACAAAATTACATACATGTATATATACGTACATATGTTACATTATATCACATTCATTACATTATAACTTACATTATTCCGTCCTAGAGGAAAGAGGACAGCCAGTGGCCGACATGCACAAGAAGTGAGTTTAATTGCCAATCTGTTGAACAGAGGCGGTCCTTCTCCTCACTAAAAATGACAACCAGTACAGAGTGAGGTGGCATTTGCAACACAGACTCTGAAATTACTTGTTGGGCACCGCCTTGACACATAGCTGATATTAGCTTGCATACATTTTCACAAATCAACCTTTCAAATGGAAAATCCTTTTAGCGAAAACACAGGAAGAGGAAAAAACTGAACATATTAATGTAAAGACAGAAAAAAAATATGGCCATTAGCTTGTCAGCTTAGCTGACAGGCAAGTGGCGCACCAGAACACCTCACAGCTACTATTAACTGACACATTTCAGCATTTCTCTTCAACTCAATGTCTTTGCGTGTTAGTATTTTCTCAACCATTCTCTACAGTGTTTTCTGTTTGTGTGTGTGTGTGTGTGTGTGTGTGTGTTTTCCACCCTTACTATGTACCTCTCAGGCACATGCTTTCCTCTTTTGTACAGCTGAGAGACGCTGACAGGCGGATTCTTTTCCTTTTTTCGACATATTAAAGACACTTTCCCGCTCCGGTGACCAGGTCTGGCCTGCCACCTTCTCGCTGGGGTGTCACATGACTGCTGGCAGCCAATGCTGCTTGACAGTCCACTGTCACTTCCCATCATCCTCTTGGAGTATTCTACCACTCTCTCTTCCATCGCTCTGTGCTCTGAGCATAAAACCCCCTCCTCATACATTTGCAGATGGACTTACACTTTCCGTATCACACACATTCACTCAAACACACACAAACACACACACACACACACACACACACACACACACACACACACACCTTCCAGCTACTGCAATTATTCCTCCTGACAAGCCATCCATCAGTTTTCAACCAGAGTACTTTGCTCTGAAACCCATTGTTACACCCCTTAGCCCCCTGATACAGCCTGCAGAGATATAGTAGAATATTCCAGACACACACCTTTGGGAGCCTGTACCGCTATCAGTCGGTATCACATTTACATGTCATATTTACAGATGGTTAAGCTACCATAACTGTGTACTATGCTGTGCTATGTGAGACTTGTGTTGCAACCAGTAGATGTCAAAATACACCGGCTAGTGGTATGCCTTGTTTTAAAATGGCATTATTATGAAGAAAGTAAAAAAAATGATGTGAAAGATTTAATTCAATTCAGACATTCAAGGAACGAGTTACCTAATTCAAGGAGCATGTTACAAAATAATATTATGACACAAACCAAACACTGACCTAACTTTCTTAGATTCACAAAGGAGAACAGAATCCTTTGAAGCCCATGGCGACCCACCCCACAGTTAAAACACTACTCATCTGGCCTCTCCATCGCCCAGTGTTGAGAGATATGTGCCCATGCCTTCCGGGTGAATGTCATAAATACTGCTAAGACAAACAAGGCCGTCAGACTCCTGCTCTTTGCCCCGGCAGGAGCAGCAGGCGTGACAGCGCGGAGAGCCGGCGCTGATGTAGGGGACGGCCCAGTGCCGCGAGGAGCTCTAATTAAAATCTTGGCGTGAAAATTAATGACGAGTGTCGAGAGAAGCATCTGGAGGTCTCGGAGGGACACTTTGTCTCAGCGTGGCATTTGCCGTGTCCTCAGGAAGACGAGACCCCTGACCTCAGCCACACTCTGCCGGCTACAGTGCTTCGGCTGACGGATGTCAAGCATCAGCCATGACTTTCTCCACCCTCATCTCTTCTTCTCCTTCTTGTTGTTGTTCTTCTTCACCTCCTCCTCTACCTACACCAGACGATTTGATCAAGTAGGCTAACTACCGTGTGTCAAAACGGACCTCTTTTTTCTTTTTCGTCCGCTCCTTCTTTCTCTACGCCTCCCCACCTCCTCTTTTCTCTCTCTTTTTCCTCTATCCAGACAATTCAAACAACTTCTCAACAACTCAAAACCCACAATCACGTAGCTGTTGCGTGCCACAAGCTGTCCTGACCCCGCCAGAATCAGAGTTTCAGAGAATGTCTGTCTCGTAACTCCCCATCCAACTGCCAAAGCCAGAGCTCAGAGACTGTGTGCAGCCGGCGGCGTGAACAGGTGTGTTTTCACGTGGATAATTGACATGATGATGATACCTGGCGGATGGGGACCGTCCTTGTTATGCCATCACTCGCCGGAGGCTCCAAAAAAATATATCAGTGCAGGGTTTTTTTTTTTACCCTCTGCAAACACTAACTTCCCAACGAAAATATGTGAGCATATGGTTATCAGCGACCCAGATGGCGACCGCGCTGCAGAGGCCCCATTCGACATCACAGTGATGTACATCGATTACACAGGTGCTGAATTTGCCATAATCAAAACAATCCCCTTTTTCTAGGCCC
The DNA here is from genome assembly GCF_963457725.1 of Sprattus sprattus. Classification (NCBI taxonomy): domain Eukaryota; kingdom Metazoa; phylum Chordata; class Actinopteri; order Clupeiformes; family Clupeidae; genus Sprattus; species Sprattus sprattus. Next base: position 33,547,805 of record NC_137922.1, on the reverse strand, counting down.
AGATTCACTATTTCCCACTTAGCCGTAATTATAAACGCCAGCCTGCCTCGGATGATGATGCTTTGCCTTCCCAGCAGCTTGGCATATGTATCTGGGGGAACTAATAATGTGGTATGTTGGCTGCCACAGCTGTTGGCCAAACAGGACGACACCCTTCCTAAATGACTACATTTCAGCATTCGTCACGGCGCGGCGCCAACGCTCGGCAATCCATCACCGTGACCCCTAGTGACCTTCCAGATGACTGCAACACCTGGACGCAGACAATTGTTGAGTAATTGTTAACTATAAATGGGCATTAGTGTTTACATTTTGCAGAAATAGCCAGACTGTCAAGGAAGTTCAAACTGCTGCTGTCATTTCCCCCTTTTAAAAGTCATTGTTATTGATTGTTGATCATTTGTTATCATTAAATAAATCTACCCATATAAGTGCAAATCACCCAAGTACTTATGTAACGCTCTAGGTCTACATCAGAGTTATTATAGTCTTAGCGTATATAGTGAAAGATGCTTTGGAAAATCATTTGAAAATAGCATAGACAACATATTGCCTTCATTGTATTATTATTGTAGTATAGCAATTTGAACAAGAGCCTTATGTAAGCATGATCAAAAGACAAGGCTATATTCCTTCTGCTCCTTCAGTCTCTCTAATCTGGTCCCCAGGAAAGCAGGCGTGTACACAGGCAGGCTGGGAGTGGAGGGTTAACATTCCCGCAGCTGTTGTCACATTAATCACCTCTGATGCCGGCTCTAAAAGGATTGCTTCAGGAAATAAAGACACCAGGCTGTCAGCCGAGGTGCTCTGACGTGACTCCATCGGACATGTAGAAGATTATTGACAGGGCGAGAAAGAGAGAGAGAGAAGGAGTGAGAGAGAGGAGTGAGTGAGTGAGAGAGAGTGAGAGTGAGGGAGAGCTATCATTGCTAGAGTCAGTCAGTCACCTTGAAGCAGTGCACATACACAGTGATGCAATGTCACCTGAGACCACACCATTACTTCTCAGAGTCCGGCAAACCATTTTTTAAGAAGACAAACGGAAGAGGGTTCCCAATGTCACCCTTAGGACAAGCAGCCTTTCAATATATCCCTGTAGCCGTAATCACTGTCAGACCGACCATATGGACACAGGTATCGGGAAAAAAAACAGAAAGCCGAAGATTAAACATTAAACATTACTAAAGCAAGGGCACTGAGCCATTTGTGTCCATCAAGGAAGTGGACATAACATTGTAGTCAGCTGTGACTTAGTTTCAAAAAGATGGCATAGTGCATTTCACAGGAGATAAAGCTTTGAAATGACTTACATTAGATAACCAGCGTTACATTAAGCCAATAAGCGAATAAGTAGGGCCATAAGCAATTTCAGAGACCAAAAGATACTATCTGTAATATTTATGGATAGCTTTAAAATCTAATATTGGAAATACATTCTCTGAGCAAAAAAATGTATGACATTGTGACTCCAAAAGGCCCTGTAGTTAGTGACTACATATCAACAATGTAATGAACCAATCAGGAAACTTCCAGAGAGACAGACGTCCTTTCATGCCAATTATTTTGTGTGTTTTTCATACACTGACGAAAAAGAAGTTTGGAGGAAGTTAACAGGAAATAATAACATTGCCTAAAGCATCTTGAATTTGTATAAATCTTTCAGCAGCACAGTAAAAACTGCGATACCTGAGTCACTGCGAGTGAGAGCCTGTAATGTTATCTTTTCAGTCGAAATACAATACTTTTGATATCTTCATACACTCCCACATAAACATTGACTTTGTATTATTTTCACTGAAAGAGGTTTGTTTGGATTTGAAACGATCCTCATTAATTTCCACCGGGGGAACTGACAACAGGAGTCCACTGCTAGCACGCAATGCTCTAATAGAATCCTGTGATGTTGCCCAAGTACTGATTAAAAGCTTTTGACTCTTCATCTTTTCATTAGATGGCAACAATGTGCTTCTGCGAGCGATTAGAAGCGCGCTGTCTAAATGAATGAGGGGGCCTGCTGGGAGGGCCAGCGATGACTAATTTGCAAATGACGATTAGGATATGTGCACACAACTAGAGAGACCCTGCTTGAGAGCCCACAACTTACCAGAGGCCCTTGTGCACAGTTCTGGCAGATTGTGAAGAAGAAAATATCGGATTGTGCGGTGCATGGATATGTTGGCACAAAAACCAGTTTATATTTTAATACTATAATGTAGCTGAAAATAAAAACACACTCACATGCAACAAGTTAAAATACTCCCTTTTATATTTGTAAGCATAAAACACAGGCCTCAAAACAAATGACTGCATACTCACACACACAAAAAAGGTACACATTGGCAAAACATCCTTAAACTTATTTGAATGGTGGACGACTAATATACTGATATAATAAACAAATACAGTGTGTGTCTGTGTAGCTATAAACTCTTCTGTATCTCTCTCTCTCTCACTCTCTCTAGACACACACAAACACTATTCGTTCACTCGTCTCACACACACACAGACACACAAACAGTCTTTTCTCTCTCTTTCCCACAAACACACACACACACACACACACACACACACACACTCACACACACACACACACACAGACACATTAGCAGGCAGGCTCTGGCTCCCCCAGCCCAAGCAGTGGACTGGCTCTCAGGGCTGATTTATCACACTAACGCCCTCAGAAGGCAAAGTAATTAATAGGAGCACGGACTTCTAATTTCAGTGACTTCCACCGCCACTGGATTCCGTTTGATTTATGACAGGCAACGAGTTTGCATTTTATCAGTTCATTCGCTCGTTATTTATGCTGATGACCAATTTCAATGGGTCGCCGTCATCTAACTCGCCACTAATCAAAGAGAATTAGGATTCAGTGAATTATTTAGGCGACGCTAATTTGTCTTCGGGAACAAGGAGAATGGAGAGTAGTCGGCACAAAGGAGTTATTCAGAGGATGGGGGTACCAATGGCCAGAACTGTGATGGATATGATTCGGAACATTCTAGATTTGTGCGGTCAGCTAGGCGGAAACCCCTGCAGAACTTCAACGAGTTTCACGAGTGTCAAGAGACAAGCATCCACGCCTGCGACAAGGACCCTGTAATAATAATTTGCTATAAAAAGGGTGACAAATGAAAGCGTATTACTGTAATTTATTCAGTCACATAGGGATCAAATGTCAGTCATGCTTCAGTACATGGAGTCCTACTGTGAGTCGATCAGTCAGAGCACAATAAGAGAGATTTATGCTCATGACAAGGACATTATGGGGTGTACTTCAAAGATAGTCCACGAGATGAGATGCATATTACTAACAGAGACAGATAATATGGGTTATATTCACATTGAAGGCGTAATTGCCTCATGCCTCAAATTCTAACATTTATGTGATTCCAAGGTATTATGAGGGATCAAACAAAGAAATATTATTGTCTTTGTGCTCCTTGAGGTGGAAAGCCAATGGCTATGAAGAACTAGACAGAAATAGTCCTCTGGACAGCATTTCTAAGCCGTTGGAAGGGAATAATTCATTCCTGGCCATTCAGCTCAGCCTTATTCCTCTCTCAAGATACATAACAGTGTTATGCTTCAAACGGCACTGTGAGAACAGCATGGGTGAAAAAAGAAATGAAATGTGGGACACAAGACAAACACTTGCTGACTTGATTACTGTTTATGAACCCCATCAATCCAGGGGAACACTATGCCTCGACTGTCCTCCTCTCGGTCTTGTTCATTCAACCTATTTGGTGATAAACCCCTAATGGTCATCCTTCATGCTGGGGGCCATATCAGTAGCAGTGATGTTGAATTAGGTCACATAGTGAAACGATTCTGTATTAAAGCAAGATAAATAAGACCAACAGCATGTGAAAACATCCCAAGAAGCTATATCTTATTAACTAGAGTATTCATTTCCTCACTTCTTTGATAATGCATTCTGTACCACGCATGGGAGATAATGGCCTGATGTATTGCAATGGAGGCTAGAATCTTAATGCATTTACCAGCAGTGTCTTTTGTCTTGTTAAGGGTAACCCAGTTTGCGTCAGACAGTGTAGTAGGGCCGGACCAGATCAGCAGCGCTGGGTCTGCTCTACACTCAGTTGCTGCCTGGCAAGTACATTGTGTTTGATGGCCATTAAATATGTAACACAGCGATGCTAAGAACTCCTTATAGACCATTTCATGGCGCTAAACGTGTTTTTGTGACAACAACAGTTGATTTGTGTTGAGTTTGGATGGAGTGGGATCGAAAACAGGCTACGTGTGACAGAACATAAAACAAATCACACAAAAGAGTGTTTAACTCAAAATATCATTACATTTTAAAGTGATTCTGAGGATCAGAATGCTTTATTGAACTGTCTTTTTTCATATTTAGTTTAGAAATAGTGTGCGGGGTAAGGCACTAGACAGACCACTGCTATTTCTCACCCGCTGCATTTCCAGCTGACGGTGTGTTACACATGACTACTGAATAAGTACAAAGTCAACACTCTGTCCCGGCGTATCACAAACCTCTCCACTGTCCTTTTCCACACAATACACACGTTTATCTCCAAGGCCCTTTTCTTTACCTCCAAACATATGATGCAACATTCACGAATAACAGCACTGGAAACTCCTGTGATTTTCCACCAGCTGTGGTGGCATGTTCCTGGCGGGGCTGCCATCGCTGATGACACTTCCTGCACTCTCAAGTCAAATAACTCAATGAGCAACAGTCCTCCCTCCAAGGTGCTGCCGTTTTGTGGCACAACCAAAAATAAACAGATAAAATTAAAAAATGTTAATGCTCACAGGCATCGCTGAATTGGAGACATATATTTTCCGTCCAGGCACAAGTCTAAACAATAGCTGTGAAATATTGGCCTGTTTCAATAATGGAGCACGAGTGGCTCACAGATTAATGTTATGCATTACAAGAAAAGGAGATAAATTGGGTCACATTGTAACTCTGTTTTGCGAGAAAAATTACCTCTGCTATGAATGTTATGAACCTGCAAATGCTACCCTGAAGGTTAAATTGTATATTACTGTAAAACAAATTGAGACAGCGCAAACCGTTGGCAGAGGAACATTATTTAACGTCTGCGAGAGGCAGGGTTACAATAGGCAGGAGTAAGATGCAATAAAGAACACCCGAGCACTGGAAAAATGACTTACCTACACATCAGAGAAGTGGGTTTCAGGAATCTTCAACCAGAGCTCTTTTAGGAACAAGAGCGCAACCATGGAGCAAACTGTATTGTTTTTTTTTTTTTTTTTTAAAGTCCCTACAAATCAGTCTTCAGGCTGTAATGTAAAATTACCCTAATCCCCTTAACCATGTTCAAATTGATAAACTGGAATATCTGAATGTGCCAAGGCCTTGGAAAAAAAGAGGTCTCAATTTCATGGTGGTATTCAAACAATACAGTTACTGATGCATCTGAATGGCCATTGACTGTCCTGCTGTGTATGCATAATATACAGTACGTTTGAAGAGTATTTTTTTCATGACCAAACAACTTACCTTTTTTCAAACTGCAACACGCACTGGAAACAAAGCAAATGATCAAGATCTCTAATCTCCTATTGATTTGTTTTTGTCCAATTCATCTAGGCTAATGGTCCAAGCCTTTGGAAGCAGGAGGAAGGAGATCTTGAGCGGTCTAGACTGGAAGACTTGTCACTATCGGTATTGACCAGGCTATTGACTCCTCCGGTCTGAAAATCTGGTAGCCGTCTGACATCATGTCCAGACATCACTGGGGAGGGTTGTGGAGGAACTCTCTTGAGTTCATTTGTCACTCGACATTCTAACCGCTCTCGTGGCCACCGAGATGAGATATGTCTGGGCCCTGACAAAAACAAAAGGGAGAATTCTATCTGCGGTGCCAAGAAACGGAGACGACGCCATCACTGGACTGGACTAAAGAATTGGCTGAATGCTAGCACTGCTAATGATACTATTTCACACAACGGCTGACATTTTCGTGTAATGACTTCCTAATATGACATCTAATATTGATCTTTCCATCAAAACAGACCAGCAAATATGTCAGTCATTGTTAAATATATTTGCATGCCGCATTTGTGCGTTAATAATGACAACGACACTCTCACAGAAAAAACCCAAATGTTCCATCTCATTGTGGGGATGTTTTTTTGAGTCAATCCGCTGCCGTCCTCGATCAGGAAAAGGACACTCGATGTCAGGCGAACAAACAAAGGTGGACAGAAGACAGGGCAGGGGAGATAAGATGGACAAGAATGCCTGTGACAGGTAGGGGAGAAGAGAGGACATCCTGGAGTTTGTCTCCGGGGACAAGAAGAGAAGCCAGCACTCGAGTCACGGCACACAGGAGTGCAGAGGTGGTTTCCATAACAGTATGATTCAAGCGCCTATCATCACAGAAACAGGAAATGATTGCTTGCTTTTGTGGTTACGAGCTGAATACCACATTGTACATGCACAGTTGAAAATAGAAAATGATAACATGTGTGATTGTGATTGCTGATATTTTTGTGCATCGAGGATGAGCATGTTTTACTCAGCAAATGATTGGGGGGAGAGGTCAAACTGAAACCCTGACCTACAGGAAATTGGCTGCCACTTTGGTAAAAAGCATTGCTTTCAGTCTCGCCTAAAAGCGCAACCCTTTGCCACCACGAGAGAGCTGAACTAAGATGGAATGTGTCAGACAGGAGATGTTAAACATATTTTCCCCCGCTCTTGACCTTCTTTGTTTTAACACGCATTAAAAAATGCAGGAACAGGTCGCCCGAGGAATTCAACGATAATAGCAAACATTAAGCCTTGAGAAAGAATAGAAACACAGAGTGACACTCGTTGGCTTGTCCAGACAGTTTAGGGAGCACATCCTTCCTCGTTTAGCAAAACGACGAGGACGTACATGTTTTTTTCCGTCTCCTTGTGGCACTTACTTGGGTTTAATTATGCAGCAGAGTGACAGAAATGCTCACTCCGATCACATTAATCATCGGGCCCCTGACACCCAGCTCAATAGGAGCCACGCTGGAACAATGCAGCGAGCGCCATCGACTTCCTCCCGCCGGTATCCGCAAGGTATATCATTTAGCCCGGAGGGTAATAAGATGCAGAATTTACAGAGAGCTGTCAATAAGCATGTCGATGGTGGGACACTTAGCATCTATCATGCTGGAGGCGGATCAATGCCGCTTTTCGGCCACGCTGCCCAGAAAAAATAAGAGCTTTCACATGGACCGGGGGATGGGGTAGGTGTGTGTGTGTGTCTGTGTGTGTGTGTGTCTGTGTGTGTGTGTGTGGGGGGGGGGGGGGGTTAAAGGGAAACAGGATGCTCCACTGGGAGACTTTTGAGATGTAGAACAGCTCAATTTTCATCCCTTGCTGCTCGCAACAGCAGCTTCTGGTGACCAGTTCACTCAGCAGAGAAGGTCAGGAGACATTGCATGGAACATTGACAGGCAGGCAAGGAACCAGGCAGGGGAGGGAGGGAGGGGAGGGGGGGGTGGCGGCACATGTATCTGTCTTTTATCTATTCATGAAAGGGAAAAGGTTCAGGGACTGGCCAGCATGTATGCCTAGTTAGAATTCATGTAGGCATGTCAGGACAACCTAGAATGTGAAAATCTCCATATGAGACGACTGATCTGGTGAATCACTGTTATGTTTTATCACAGTTATTGAGGTAGCTTGGGATATTGAGTCCCATTAAAAGCTTTTTTGACAAACAGGATAAGAGCAACACCTGTACTAGGGCTTAACAGACCGATCCTTGGCTGTGCAGAGAGAGAGATAGAGAAAGAGAGAGAGAGAGAGAGAGAGAGTGGGGAAGAGAGAAAGGGAAGCCTTCCTGTGCCAATGATTGGTGACCTAATAAATTGTCATTAGAGCTAAGGGTACTTACTGACAACACAACATTCTTTTTATAGCCCCTGTCTAGACTGGATCTGGAGATGTTTCCCCATTTGGTGAGTCGAGCTATAAATCATGGGGATAGCCCTGAGGTTGCACTCTTAATCCGGTGATGGTATCCTCACCATCCACGCGCAGAAGCTTTCAGTAACAAAAAAGAAAATGATTTTGCCTGAATCAATCACGACTCCCGTCAGAACATCCCTGCAGCCAGTCCTTCTCCCTGCTTCATTTAAGAAGAGAAGCCTGTAGGCACGCGCACGCACACACACACACGCACACACACACACACACAACCACACACACTGTCTGTTTTTTACTCACGCACGCATACATGATTAAAGCCTTTAGTTCTCTGTAACCTTTTGTTTGAAGAGTAATTGTCACTGGATGTCACAAACCCAGGCAATGAACACACACACACACACACACACTAACACACTCACACTCACACACATGCACCTGTACACACTCACACACACACACATACACGCACACTGACACACACTAACACACACACACACACTCACACATACACGCACACACACACACACACACACACTAACACACACACACACACTCACACATACACGCAGACACACACACACTAACACACACACACGCACACACATGGACCTGTACACACACACACACACACACACACACACACACACACACACACACACACTCACACATACACGCACACACACACACACACACACACACTAACACACACACACACACTCACACATACACGCAGACACACACACACTAACACACACACACTCACACACATGCACCTGTACACACACACACACACACACACACACACACACACACACACACACACTCACACATAGACGCACGCACACACAAACAAACACAAACTATTTTCTTTTTCTAATTCCTCAGGTCACATCATGACAAGGATATTGACATGCAAATTCACCATGGCCATGACTAGCAGATGTTACAGCACGAGAGGGGGCTGATGGGAACAGCAGGTAGAGTGGAGCTGGGGTGTGTGTGTGTGGTTGTGTGTGTGTGTGCGTGTGCGTGTGCGTGTGCGTGTGTGTGTGTGGAGGGGTGGGGGGGTTTGCTGTGTGTGCTCGAAGGCCGAGGGCCAGACAATCCACCCACACGCCACCCCTCATCACACTGCAACAAGTGAGCACTTCTCCAGTTCCTATCACGTCCCTCCTCCTCCTCCTCCTCCTCTTCCCTTTGCCGCAATTATCATCAAAGAACATCTGTTTGTTGCTCCTCGCCCCCGGGCCGCCCCTCAAAGTGTCCCAGCCTCACCTTGACCCAGACTCAATTGTGCTGTGTGTTTTGACTTAAAAATAAACAATGCATAGGCGTGGGGTGCGGTAACCCTTTGTATGTGTGTGTTTGTGTGTGTGTGTGTGTGAGCGAGTGAGCGAGAGAGACAGAGAGAAAGAGAGGGGTGTCCTCACACCTGACCCCTTGCCACCCCAAAGCAACATTAGCAGAGGAGTGGGGGGACATCCCGCTATGAGCTGGGTCATGCCAAATGGAGATTGCGTGTACAGTGTTTAACGTGAACTCAAAAGACGTTGGACTTGTTTAGCTTCCCTGGGAGGGTGGGGGGAGGATCCTGGGTTCACTGGAAACTGTGTTCTACTCCACATAAATCCCCGCTAGCCATCTCAATGGTTCCCGGCAGGAAACCCAATCTAAGCCAAGCGAAGGGCCGTAATCTCTCATACCATTACCTAAAAGCACACACACACACACAAACTTCCTATCGCAAGTACCATTCAGGACACAGCATGTAGCAAATACCTGAACATCGACAATCACAGTAGAAAGGTGTCTGCATGTTCTTTATGCATATAAGTGTACCTGAATGTGTCTGTGTGTGTGTGTGTGTGTGTGTGTGTGTGTTTGTGTGTGTGTGTGTGTGTGTATGTGTGTGTGTGTGGAGGGGTGGGGGGGTTTGCTGTGGTTGTGTGTGTGTGTGTGTGTGTGTGTGTGTGTTTTAGTGTGTGTGTGTGTGTGTGTGTGTGTGTATGCCTGTGCTTGAGTGGCACTACCTGTGCGGATGCGGTGTGTGGGCACATGTTTGCATGTTATTGTTAGCTCTGTTTTTCCGTGTCCATGGAGATGTGTGTGGATACATGCGTGTGCTTTTGTGTTGCCCAGTGTGTTTATGCGATTGAAGAGCTCCCACTGTGTGCTCGCCTATGCTTCTCTTTCCTGGGCTTTGAAGGGAAAGAATACGGTAATATTTCAGGATATGGCCCAGTGTGACATTTCAAAGATCAAAATGTTGGATTTCCATGACCTTACGGGACGGATGGCTGTTTGGATATACACTTAAAATCTTATGAGACACTTGAAGCTAGCCTTGTCCGTAATGCATAGAGAAGGAAGAAAGCTTGTAAACTTTCCAAACACGTAACAAATGCCTAATAAATGACCTAAGTACAGTGTTACAATGAAAAAAAAAACGTAGGGTGACCGGTTCGATCCCCGACCAGTAGGAAAAATGTGGGCGGGGAAAGTGGTAGACCACTGCTCTCCCATGCCCACATCCACGGCTGAAGTGCCCTTGAACAAGGCACCTAACCCTGATCACTGCACCGCCAATGGCAGCCCACTGCTCCGGGTTAGTGTTACTTCACTTCACTGTATGTGTGTGTGTCACTTCCCTGGATGGGTTAAATGCAGAGGTTATTTTCAGAGTGTGGCACACGTGCGCACACACAGACACAAATACACACACACACGCGCACACATGCACACAAACACACACTGAGAAAAAGCCACATTATGCGTCAGACTGCCCCTGCTAAACGAGTTAGACTTTATAACAAAACTGTGAAAGCAGGCTTTGGATGGTGTACAAATACAGACAGACTCAGGAGGGAGAGAATGACAGTCCCTTGTTACCCACTCATTTCACACACTTTTGATATAATAATATTAATACAATATAATATGGTTTTCTATTTGTTCTCATTCATCATTTGTAATCATTTTTTGTTGAGTGGATCATAAATACATTTTTCTGAAGGATCTATGATACTTTGATCAATACAATGTGCTTTCTTCATGACTACATCAGTATTTGGTATTATTCATTCATACTTAGATAGAGTAGAAGGACAGGACTATTCCTGAAGGTAAGAAGGACAATTCGTATAGGGCAGGATCAGTTCCTAGTGTATTTTCAGTTGACTATTGTATTTAGGGCAAAAGTAATTCCTTACTAATGATCCTCCATCAGTGACATCTTCTGTCCTCTGATGAATGACAGTAAGTGGACTGACCTCCCGAGGGTCATCGGGGGACATCCATTTGTCTTGGCAACCATAACCCCAGTGCCAGTCAGGCACCTCTTCCTGCTTAGGGTTAGGGTCTGCTATTGATCGTCCCAACCTTTTGACTTTCTCCAGGGTCACCTCATTGGCTGCAAAGGAATAGAAGTAACCAGAGAAACACCCAAGCAAAGGCACCCATATGTCAACACAGATGTCCAAAAAATTGCCAAATTGACACTTTTCGGGAAGCCCGGAATACGCTCCTTTTTGTGTGTGACGCATGGTGTCCCACTGGCCCCTGAGGCAGAGCCCGTGAAACAGAAAGGCCTCCCGCCGAAAGGAGCCTCCAGAACTATTCATTTATGAAGATTGTATACATGAGTGATGATGGCGAACGATGCATCAAATGGCTCCTGAGGGAGGGTCCCAGCTGTGAGGCTGAGGAATGATCCATTCCTCCCTCTTTCTCTCCCTCTCTTTCTTTCTCTCTGTGAGAGAGATCATCCTCTTCCTTCCCCTGAATCACATTATGTGCCAGATAAATAACATTGCACTCGTGCTGTATGGCTATGCAGTCATTTACACCCATTTGCACGATCGGTGACATATTAAATTGGACAATAGTCACAGCAACAGCTACAATGACCGAAAAAAAGCATGTAGCATTGAAACGTTTCTACCCACAGCCTCTTGCTGTACCATATCAGAGGATAATCTGGGCTCTCAAAGCAATTCCATTAGCCATTTACAGTCTTCCTATGTTATGTGTATATTTCTTTCTTTTTCTTTCCACTTCTATACACCCGCACACGAGAAGTGAAACTGAACACAAGCATATCCTTAGAAGAAAGGTGGGCTTTATTTGTACACATTTCACCAACACCCGTATTTGTTTGCACAAACTCAAGCGCAGCAAGGTGCTTTTTCCTTTTGAAACTGTCGGTAGCTCTCTCCACCAGCTGTGTTTGTTAATGTTTAATGAGCCTGGTCGGTGAAGACCAAGAGCTGCAACAAACTCTCTCTCACACACACACACACACACACACACACAGAGACATACAGAGAGAGAGAGAGAGAGGGACAGACAAACACAGGCTATAGTCTTTGTTTAAGTTACGTTTTGAATTTTTAATGCAAAACAGACACCCTTGACACGAGAGGGACATAAAAAGAAGCCAAACCTCTCCTCATTTCATCTAACTACCTCGAGAGGGAGAGAGAGAAAAAAGAACATGAGAGGAGAGAACAGTGAGACAGAGAGAAAAAAAAACTGTCAAGCAGCCATGAACAAGGAGCCAGTCATAACATCTTATCGGTGTCAATCAACGTGCCAAGACCCAATGGGAGGCAGTCACTCGGCATCGTCTGTTATCTGGCTGTCGGCTGGCTCCCAGAAGCCTGGGCCGCTGAAGAGACGACTCATCTCGTCTCATCTCGTCTCGTCTCATCTCACTGAAACCACCTCAGGTTAGTAAGACAGACACTTCCAGAGTCGCCCCACTGCTGGAGCGTATTTATGGAAGACATTTAAAACAACAAAGAAGCTTCAGTGGGGTGTGGGGGGCATTTGACTACAGTAATGGAGGTTGGAGGGTGAGTGTGTGTTTGTGTGTGTGTGTTTGTATGTGTGTGTGTGTATGTGTGTGTTGGAGGGGGAGGTGTAGGTAAATAGATAAATAAATAACCATCCTCGACCCATCAACCTAAGCCCAACTCCCCCCTCTCTCCGTCAAGAACCCAATTTCACCTCCAAGTGGACACCAGGACAGGCGCGATTGCTTCCCTGTGTGTTTTTTTAAGGGGGCCGGCGCGTGAAAAATGGCCGACGGGTGGGTATGTGGCCTGTGAGGCTCGCTCATAAATCTTCCTTTATCTCCTCCGTGGTGTTTTCACAGAGAAGGGATGAGGCGGGGTTTCTTTTTTTCCCCTTCCCTTCCCCTCCCTACCTCCTCTTCTTCCTCCTCCTCTTCTTCCTCCTCCTCCTCTTCCCCCACCACAGTCTCATTCACATGTCCATCTGACTGTTATCCATGCCCTTGAGCAAAGATTACTGATGCCCTACCTTTGATATATGACACATCATGTAGCAGAGACAGAGGGAGAAAAATGTGCCGACCCAATGTCTCATCACCACCCAGACCCTCTCACACAATACCTTTGTGTGTGTGTGTGTGTGAGTGTGTGTGTGTGTGTGTGTGTGTGTGTGTGTGTGTGTGTGTGTGAGTGCCTGTTCATATGTGTGTGTGTGTGAGTGTGTGTGTGTGTGTGTGTGTGTGTGAGTGCCTGTTCATATGTGTTTGTGTGCGCACAAGAGAGAGAGAGAGAGAGTTCTTGAAAATTAATTTTGAATATAAAAAAAATTAGAGAGAGAAGAAATGCCATGTATGTACGTACGTATCTTATCATGCTTCTTGCTACTTCAAGCAGCACAAAGGCGCTGGAAAATGTTTTGGGGGTTCCCCAGCTTGTCTGAAAAACTGTTTATCTGACCTACAGCAAGGGTGGGGGGATGTTTCTCATAATCTGAGGAGTGTCAGATCCCCCCACCCCACCACCACCCCACAGCGGCATAAATGTCATCCTCCTTGGAGAAGGGGAGGTGTGCCGCGGCTCACATAAAACATGCAAGGAGGAGATTGATTTTTGATATACGGCAAGATTCATTCTCCCCAAAACATTCATGATCAGCTCGCCCTCAGTCTGATGAATGGGTAGAAGGGAGGACGCGGTTGCTCCATGGGTAGTCTGAGTTCATGCAGTAGGAGGTAGACTAGGCCTAGGAATATGGAAGTAGAGGAAATGAACATCATATGTCCAAGGCAAGGACAACATATAGGGACATATATCAATACACTGATTTAAAACGGTATACCTTCCATATACTGATAAAAATGCATAGTGTTATACCATACATTTACTGCAGGTTATTAAAAGCATCTGGTAACTAAATAAATGTCAATTATTCTGAACACGAGGCAGCATATTATATTACAACACTGTTCATCAACAACATAACAAAATACATATCACTACGTACCTAAATGTTTCAAATTGCTTGAATGTGACGTGGTGATACAAATCTGATTGAGCATGTTGCGCTACAGCTGTTCTCAAATTCAGCATTGTGGTCTCATTAATGACCAAGGTCCGTCAAGGAGAGGTGACATCATGCTGGACGTCTCTGAGGTCCCCCATTAGTCAAAAACCAACACCATACACAAATCATCCCCCAAGCCCAGGACTGGCCACTCAGCAGCGCAGTACATTAGTGAGGAGACACTGAGAGACTCCATCTGGCTACGGTCATTTGACTTTATAATATCTCTCTCTCTCTCTTTTCTATCTATCTCTCTCACTTTCTCAGTCATATACTGTAAGTACTCATTTTTTTTTGTTGCTGCCGCCATCTCTATCTCCTATCCATGTATACACTCCTCCATTTTGTTCCTCTCTGTTTCTCTGTGTCTCTCTGCCTCATTTCTGCTACTTATGAAAAAAAATGTCCGTGGTGAAATAAAACTGTTGGATGAACTCGCAGTCAAGTTCAGTCGTAAATCCTCACTTCCGTTCGGCTAATAGATGGAAGCAGATGTGAGACGACGCTTCATCATCAGACGTGTTGACCACTGAAATCTGCTTATCATTGGAACGGAAATGACTACAGGGAAGAACACCCACTGCAGCCAGGACCAACCAGGGCAAAAAATGGTTTCTATTTAAATGGCAGAAAGAAACTGGGATGCTATTGGATGACATTTTGTGTCCTTTTGTGTGCAACCCCCCGACTCAGTGGTATGTGACACAGACTCACAAGATTGAATTTTGATTGGCTGAGCTAATTCACGATGATAGCCAGCTTATGGTGCTAAAAACCAAGCAGCTGCTGTTGTTATCTGGTTGGTGTGAAAGCTAGACTTTATGAGGAATATAAAAGGCCACATGTTGAACAATATGATCCATTAATCTAAAAAGTTGTACAACAAAAGGAAGCTCTGAAACACTGCTGCCAAGCTTCCCGGTCTGTTTTTCTCTTTTTTCCAGTTTGGATGAAAACATGGAGGGAGCTTTGTACTCTCACTTTTTCTTAAAATCAATCCCTGGAAACAGTTTGTGTCCCACCATATTCTACAGTAGAGTCACCTAACCCCCCCCCCCCCCCCCCCTCCTCCTCCTCCTCCCCTCCCCCCCACACACCCAACAACTCCTCCACCCTCATCCCTCAACCTCCATTCCTATCCGTCAGACGTTTCCCTCAGAGCCTGTCAAACACAGCGGACTGTAATATACGGCATTGGCGACCAGAGCAGCTGTAGCAGTACTCTCTCCCCTCACTCCTTACTCTCTCTAAGCCCCAGCATGGAAATAGGCATAATACATCAGGCTTAATTGATTTCCTGTCCGTCTCGTGCAAGACAGAAATGCATTTTGGGCCAAGCGCTCGTTTTCACCCACACGCCATGCCGCACCACACTGTACACATTTATTTGGAGGTGACGGGCAATTTGCATCGTTAATTATGCATGATGGTTTCATGCCCCTGCGTGGATGACTTATTCTATACCCACAAGAGCCCTGGTCAAGCCCCCTGTTTTTGCGGTGAGGAAACGTTAGTCCTCGACCCCTTTCATAAATAATAGATGCACTTACATATGTCTTAATGCAGGTCAAACTAATCCTACCGTCTTCTTGAAGCAAAATGTCTGAAGATAAGTGTCTGCTTGTCTGATTAGACTGACAGGTCATATGGACTGACCTCTTTGGGTGGCCATTTTGTTGCAGCCCAGTGATCATAAACAATGCGGCGAGAAACAACACTCGAGGTCATTTTGGCTTTTAGGGTCAAAGTCCTGAGGCCCTTTTCACCATCTCGATCATGGTATGGCTATACATATGCCACAAAAATCAATAAATTATGAGTACGTCAATGCACCCCAGGTTGTGTAAGCCCTAAAGAAAACCAAACACATTGTTGTTTTCACTTGTTAGTTTAAAAAGTACATCTAAATGGGGTTTTGTTAATGTGATACAATACAACAAGATATATAGATAGATAGAGAGATGGATATGGAAAGCATATGTGTCTATGTAGGTAGTGTGCAGGTTTGGTAGGGCATGAGTTGTCCTGTGCAAGTTATGAGAGTGGGCCAACCTTTGTCCTGGATGACATCAGAGCAGAGGACAGAGGCGCGTTGACCAGGACAGGCAGCCAGGAAGCTGTGTGACATGGGGGAGGGGGGTCAACGGCAGGCCAGGGCCTTAAATCAGAGCGCGCTCCAAAAGGTCCTATCATTGAAGTCAAGGGGAGAGAGGAAAACCTGTCCAACACAATAGGGAATGATTTTCACCATGGTGTCTCTGTGTGTGTGTGTGTATGTGTGTGTATTTTTATCGTTTCTTTTGATGAACCAGCTGTGCCTGTACAGGGGTCAGCTGGGCAGCAACATTTAGCACTCGATCCACATTGGGACCTTTATAGAGAGAACTGCTTACATGATTGAGATATCCTCACCAAGAGGACATACAGGGGCCAAATAGAAAGTGATACAAAATCGTACACCACTTCTTCATTCCAGCACCGCATACACATGACAGGTGTGAGACTGTTCATACTCTAACCAGAGAATTACCACCGGGGTTAGGACAAACCCCACTGTAAAATACAGCCTGGAACTGAAAGATTCCCAAACTCTTCAATACATCAAAGGCACTGCACAAAAAGGCCTCTTTGTGTAAATACACAGCTGTACGCTAAATGTCAGAACAATTGGTGGAATTTATCAAGCTTTGTTGACAGACGGCATCCTGTGGGACTGGAGAGTAGAGTTTAAATGGGGGTGTGGTGTGGTGTGGTAGTGGGTTGGCAGTAGTTGGTGGAAGTTGCTAGCGGGGTTAATGGCTATGGTGTGTCCAAGTGTAATTAGCCTTCAGACCTCACTCTACAATCAGCTTGCCAACACAGGAGGAACTCACCTGCGCTCATGGCAACAGTAAACAGTTTCACGCACAGCAGGGGGGGAAGCTGAAGAACCCCACAATTAAACGTGATCGTGCCAGAGCACCACATGCTCCCCACTGGGATTTAGAGTCTTTGCAAAAAGGCACAAAACTTCTCAGTCGCAGCTTGCCTTTTCCGCTTTGTGGCCAATTATATAAATAATAAGTGCCGGCAAGCATTGTGCTGTCACACCAGTCACACTCTGAAAGTGTACAGGGATGAATTAATAGGAAAGTAACATTAACAGAGCTTTCCTAATGGCTGAATGTTGTGTTTACTGAAACTATTTAATACTGGAAAATAAAAGCCAACAACGGTACGATAAGCGTAAAATGAGTA
Organism: Sprattus sprattus; assembly: GCF_963457725.1. Taxonomy (NCBI): domain Eukaryota; kingdom Metazoa; phylum Chordata; class Actinopteri; order Clupeiformes; family Clupeidae; genus Sprattus; species Sprattus sprattus. Next base: position 33,530,278 of record NC_137922.1, on the reverse strand, counting down.
TCTTCACAAATGGTAAGTAAAACATAAGGCAGATAAAAGTAAGTACAAACTGTTTCTGGAAAAGTGATTCTTTCTTTCTGTCTTTCTAGATGGGGAAGTTCCTTATTTAAATAAGAGTGTAGCTACATGACTGATATGCCATATTAACTGAGGACCTCTCTCTGGTGGAGGTGGGGGAAAAAAATAAACCATTTTTTTTATCAACAAAGCACTTTCCAGCGGATCAGAAGGGATATGGTTGGACAAACAAATCCCACATCCAAGGTTAAAAAACAGCCGAGATAATAGATTGCCTCTGTTGTCACGTTCAATTTTTTACGACAGGCATTAGCCAGCATTAAAGCATAACAGGATTTAAATTGTTATCAGGATGGCCGGGCCACTCTCGCCACTAAGGGGGGGCCGAATATCCTGCCCCCCCCCCCCCCCCCCCCCTCTCCTGCCTCTGTGATTCACCGAGAGGAAACGACCATCATATTTTCCACCGTTTTATTTTTTTATCTTTCTCACCCCTCCCTCCACAAACACACACACACGTACAGCAGCAACACATGTATTTGGACAATTTGTTGAATAAATTGCTTCCATCCTGGCCCCTGACACCCGTCCCTGTTACACGTTTCTATCTCTTTTTTAATTGTCTTTGTTCCCTCACTTGGCTCGGGCGACTCAGGGACACTTCCTGTCTCCCCATCCTGTGAGGACTAAATTAATGGACGTGTTCAAACAGAAAACCCTGGCCCCCGCGTTCCTCCCCCAGGAATAACACGTCTCGCTCCTCAGGGCCACAGACTCAGACACGTGACTCTCCTATAACATTCCTAAATGGATAAATATTTACACCTGGGTTGTTCACAAAACACACTTGGTACCCAGGCCATAAGTATTAACAGTAATACAATCGCTTTTTTTTTGGGTGTGAAGTGCAATCTGTGATCAGGGACATCCATAGTCATTTATTAATCCGAATGAGATTTACAAACAGGGCAAAGTCATTTGCCATCACAGTCTGCGTGTCTTGTACAGATTATTTTAGCAGCACTATCAATTTTCCAGACCTACAGTTAGAATGAGAACAATTGCTGTGTGTGTGTGTGTGTTTGTGTGTGTACATGTGTGTGTGTGTGTATGTGTGGGAAAAGGAGCTGCTTATTAATGGCTCAGAGCAGAGTCATTGTTTGATTTTAGGGAATGTCGGTTGCAAAGCATTCTGGTAAAGAGGGTGATTTATGGCAGCGGGGATTTAACGACATGGCTGAATCATTAACGTATCGAAAGGGCCTCTGGATGGATCATCAGCATTGATTATTTCATAAGCCGTTGATAGCCATTTTATTTTAAGGAGGACAAGGAAAAAGAACACAGCGCTAACAATGCTAAACTGGGTTTCCAACAAACTGGCATGCTAGCGTGTATATCTGAGCTTGGGTTTGTGACACCCACAGTGATGAGGAAGCACCGGGATGCTTTGTTTTCTTTTGTTTCTTCCTCAAATTTGCATACATGCTGGGAAACATAAGAGGACGCGTTCGGCTCTAAACATTTACAGGTCTCATTCTCATATTTCACGTCCCAAGAAAAAGAAGGGGGAAAATGAAACCTGCTCGGGGTCACAACATCTCAAGAAGTCTGGGCTGCGGCCAAGTAACATGATTCCTGGGATGAAAAGCAGGCTGTCACACCAAACTACTGATACCGCACGTGATCCAGACACATTTATGGCATGTGTTTGCATGTGTGTGTATGTGTGTGTGTATGTGTGTGTGTGTGTGTGTGTGTGTGTGTGTGTGATTAGCTCCGAAACCCTACACATGCAAGGTCCAGGTATTGCTCTGTAAATCCTCACACGCGCGCACACACCCACACACTAACCCTGCCTCTCTCACCCCCATACATCATATCACACCTCTCCCACAGACACCGCCTGGCCTCATCCAGCAGCCCTTCGCCAAGGTCGGCCCAAGGAAACGATACAGCATGTTGCAGGATTTATTACCGGCCCCTTCTTCTATCGGCCCTCTCTGTTTACAGCGCTGAGCAACAGCCTTGCGGACAGACATCCACCTCCTCCACCTCCTCCTCCTCTTCCTTCTGTCCAATGCTGTCCTGGTCTCAGCCAGGTCCTTAAATCACCCTGGCAACCTTGGATGGAAGTGAGACATCTTGAGTTACATATGAGCAGAAAAAAAAGAGAAAGAAAACGGGTCTGCCTTTTGTTGTTTTTGTCATTTTGAAGAGTTAAGAACTTCTCTGTTTTTCATTTCTTTTCCTCAACCTTGCTGGTGTGAAGGCTCCCTAGTTGTCGAGGAGCAACAAGAGAATAAAGACGGAGGAGGAGAATATTGTTTTTTCTTCTTAAAGAGGAGTAGTGTGTGAGCTTGTGATAGGCAGACGGGGGCAGGAAGAGGCTAGAATAGTTCAATTGAAGGCTGAATTAGTGTCATATCACCGAACGTCCATGGGCTAAGGGCACTGAGGTGTCAACACTGAACATGGAAAAACCCAGATGTTGTTAATGCATATTTGATTGACATTCATATGTGTATTACACTTTCACTGCTGCAGTTAATATATTATTGATACTTACGCAGTATATGACACGTATTATTTAACCCATTATGACCCTCTAAAAAAAAGCACTCTAAAAGCCAAAGCACTGTTTGAAAACCAGGGTTTTCTTCAGATCCTTCTGTTCTCACAGTCATGCTCAGATGGGGCTCCCTCAGTGCTCAGATAAGGCTCCCTCAGGTTCTGTTGGTTGAGAAGCAACAGTACTGGGGTAACAAGTTCCTGTATCCAACGCTAAAGGGTTGAACCGTGTAAATGTTACATTGGGTCTTGGGTTAATTACAAGCAATACAGCCAGGTATGTATAGTAAACAAAGCCATAGCCATGATGGTTAGCTTTGCTGAGGTTTCTGAGACGCCATAAACAGCAGTTGACCCTGAAAAGGATCCAGCCCTGATCTGGTGCAGACAGGCGGCTCAGTGCCAGGTCAGGGCCAGTTAAGGTTGAGAGTCAGCTCATCCCCTCTGCTCTGCATAGCAGCCCAGATGCAAGCAATCCTCCAGGGCTCAGCTAGCTAGTAAGCAAATTGCTCTGAGACCTCGTGTTGGCAGAATACTTTAGCGAGGTAATTCTTCTATGTCTTTCATTCTGTTTGATTGTGTTAAATTCCCCTCGCCGGCGCCCCCATCCATTCTCACATCCACGTCCATCCATCAGTCGGCGCCCACTTTGTCAGCGCCGACTTCATCTCCCAGGCCCACCTGGGGAATCGACGGCGACCCCGTTCAGGGCTCGGCTAGACTTCGCTCGGCTCAAGCGGCTGACACCGGGGAGATTTTTCACCTTCCATCTGCGTCTCCCTGATGTGCTGACGGCAGGGGCCTTTCGGTGAGCCATGAGCCACGTGAACGTGCTGTGCAGCGCCGTCCGACCCTCGGCTATTGCACAGGCAAGCAGAAAACCAGCCCTAATGCTGCACCTCTTTCTCCACTCGCACACTTAACACGGCTGCCCCTCCCTCCACCCATCCTCTCTTCAGCTTCCCCGAGAGATACAGAGAGAGGGGGGAGAAAGGAGTAGTGGGAGGAAGAGGGAAAGAGGGAGAGGATGACTGATTGAGGAAAAGAGACATAAACAAGACAGGAAGAGAGTGAGTAACAGAAAGAAAGAGGTGTTGAAGGATGGAGTGATTGGGAAGAATGAATGAGCGGAAAAAAAAGACAGAAATTGATTTGACTAAAAGAAAGGTCTGACATCATCAAAGAGTAACGCAGTTGGCTAGGTCTGCAAACATCAGTAGATAACACCACAAGGAAAATATAGAACAGCACCTGAAGCCTGACTGAGGCCTTTAAGGGTTTCTTCAATGAGGGGTGTGATTGCTCCAATGAGTTACCTACCAGGTCTACACCTATCATCAGAATTATATTACATGCTTAAATATGATGACATCGAAGACAAATACATAAAACGTCAACAGTACTGGAATTACTGCTTTCCACACACATCACACCAGAGGCAAATAAATTCACATGAAGAAAGTGATTGATCTGGGGAACGCTGATCTTGGTGATTCAGCACAGTGCCTGGGGAAGTCTAAACCTCACACTCAGAGCATGGAGCCTGTCAGGTGCACAAACAACACACAACACAACATTCATGGGAGAAAATGTTGAGTGCTGGTGTTATTTATGTCATTTGTTTCCTGTCTGAGGGTAAATAAGTGCTAGTCAATCGGTGCTAAACTCACTTCATCAGCTTTTTTAAGACAGCAACATAGCTCAGATTAAGGATTGCCATTCAGAGAAGGCAAACGGCCCAATTGAGCAATCAATAAAATAAGAGGCTGCTAATAAAATTCCACAATGGCCCTTAAAACAACAAAAGGACCATTCACGTCGGCTCGCTCCAATTAGACAGTCAGCGTTAGCTATCAACAGGACGGACGTTACAGAACGATCCGGTTATTAATGACTCCTGTCAGCGCTTCCCTCCGCATCCAAATGAGGATTCTCAGTTCACCGCCCCCCCAGCCCTCGCCTGCCGTCGCCTGCAGGCATCCCCCCCCCACGACCATAACAAACGACGGCCATTAGCCGTATTGTTAGTAATGACGGCCGCATACAAACAAAAGACCATCAATAACAATCTGCAAAAAGAGAGAATATCTGCTTGAAGAGCTGATGGATGACAAATGACACCTAGGCCCCCTCCCACTGGGGATAGGAGGTGTCAGGTTGAGCCTCCTTCTCTTTTCTTGTTTTTCTAATTTTTTTTTTTGCTCATATGGGACGACCTGGTGGTGGGAAAAAATGCAGTGTTAACTTTCACTTTGGTGCCGTGGATTGTGTGTGTGGGTGTTTGTGTGTGTGTGTGTGTGTGTGTGTTTGTGTGTGTGTGTGTGTGTGTGTGTTTGTGTGTGTCTCTGTGTCAGGCGGTCTGCGCAGGGGATAATGTTATTAGCAGATTACTGTTTACGCCAATAAATAACGCGTGCTGAGCGGGCTTAAAATGACGAGGCTGCTCAGCTCCAGCGGCTAGCAAGGACACAGAGACGATTTCTTATATCAATTAAATCCAGTCACCCATGCTCGCTCTTTCTCTCTAACACACACTCTCACATGCCGTCTAAACTCCTGTCGGCTTCTCTGATAAGTGTTTTTTTGCCATAACCCACTTTGGCTGGTTTTCAGCTTAAGCCGCGGGTAAATAGGCTGGCTGTTTACAAAGTCGGTTCCACTTACGCAAATCCCTGTGGTGTAAACAATACCGGGAGGCAAATAAATGACCGAAGAAAGAGTGAGAGAGAGAGAGAGAGAGAGAGAGAGAAAAGAGCTCCGCTTTGCTTTATCCACATGGCATCTCATAAACGGATTGATGCTACATGAATTAATTCCCCCCTAAAAAAGTGTAGCCAATAAACTCTGTGATATGGACACACTTCCAGTGAGCTACGGGAGGCTCAGTAGAGAGAGAGAGAGAGACTGTAGGATTTTTAATGTTCTATTGGATCATCTGTGCAGAATAGGGTCAGCATATCACAGAACATTTAACTTCACGATGGTAAGCCCACTGGGTTTCTAATTACGCCATTATGCAATAAAAGGGCCCTGGTAATGGATGACTGGAGCAGGCAGTGAATCTGAATGATGCAGTCTAATTCAGACCGATTCAAACAATGTCAGAGAATGGAATAACAGATTTGAGCAGCCCAGAGAGAGGCATATGTTTGCACGCGGGTCCATGTTATCTGATGTGGAATTAGTGTTGGATGGATTTTATTATGAACATGGATTTGTACTGTCATGTGTTAATACAATCATAAAATGACTTACATGGAAATATCTTCAAAAGGGTTTTGTGTGTCTCCGTACAGTGCAACCAAAGGATGCCACTCTAATAGAATCATGGTGCTGCTGTAAGGCTCTAATTCGATAGTGTATTCTTGCGCGCAACAAAGAAGGGCGTAAAGCTATGTTGATAACTACAGCACATTCCTTTGGTCATTTCATAACATGTGCACAGGCCTAAGGGACTTGGGCAGAAGGACGCCTCATTTGGGAGTGTCTGATCAACAAGGTAGGCATTTCATGGGAATTGTTTTGTTGAAGGCATTCTGCCACTTCCTCCTAAAGCTTTGAAATGTAACCTCCATTTTGGTTTTGAACGTCTGGCAGGCACATCTTATCTTATCTCTCCACACTTCGACAGGATAACATTGAACACTCAGTTACTAAATTGATTGATCATTGAATGCAATGCAATATGTTATCAAATGGGTACATAGGCTATGCAATTAAGCTCTTTGCCACACAGAATAAAATAATCCAGTAGCTTACCATTCATTGGGGCCTTAATGCACAACAAACAGTGACACAGAAAAGTCATATTTATTTTTGTACTTAACAGCATAGTACTCGTCGTTCTCCCATTTACCTTCCTAAACATTTCTCAGTATAGTGACAACTAAGATCTAAAGTGAGAAGGAGCACAATTTAGTTGTTGGAATAATTCCATAAACGTTTTCACTGTTCATTGAATAGATTTTGATGCTAACATGGGCTACTGAGACTAACATATTCAGTTATCAGCAGAGGGCCCTCCCCTTTGAGTGTCCACTCCAGCACCACAATGTAGGCCTACATGCATTGTATGGGGTGAAATGAATGTCAGAGACCGTAAGAAGCAAAGGGTAAAGCGCTGACTGTACAAACAGCCATTTTCTACAGTTTCTTTACAGTTTTTTAGGTAAACAGACCCAGGTGTATCTCTGTAGGGATCCTTTCCACCTTGTCAGGCCCTTACAATATCATTTTACGAGCCTGACAGTGGCTAAAACAAGCGGTTAACTTGGAGGTGCATGCTTGCCCAGAAGAATTCCATTGCATAACAATTTTGCCGTTTAAGAATCCTAACTGAATACTGAACCAATTTTGATTGTTTTGTCCCTTTGACCCAAAAATATCTGAAAATAGGGCTCAGGTTGAAACAACCCAAAGATTCCCCTTAGAATGCTGTTTCACCTCTCCCACAAAGGTTTCCCACTACGCTAGCGTCCTATGAGTGCCTACATGCTAATAGCTATTCTTATGGACCCCTCCCTAGAATGCTGCGACATTTTCAGACTATCATTACATAACGCGTGTAGTTCACAGCTTGTTTCCCTGTGGGCCCGTAGTCTGCTCTTAATCTCTACCACCACTGTAGGCAAGGCTGATGAATAATTCATATACACTGGTAATTTAAAGTTTAGAAATTAGACTATGATGAAATTAAACAACCACCTCTGGATTTTACTGCAACAGTGTTTTTCCAACAGAAGCTTTTTATGTAAAATGATTGTGTAAAAAGCAATTATAAATGTATTACTGCTTGTAACACATTTGTCTGTGAGCAAATGAAAAATGGCCAGTTTGATCTACTACACAAAGCTCTCAGGGCATATATTTTTTTTTTAAACAACGTATTGACATACAATTTACAACTTGTCCTCACACTCACCTTATATCATGACACTAACCTCACTTCCTTAGCAACACCGAGACATCCAAATGAAAAGAGTAGGGCCCAACAGGGGACACATAACAGCTAGGAAGGTATCCTGCAGTCTGCAAAGCAATGCAATGTGAAAAACACCTATAAAAAGATCTAGGAAGGCATCCTGCAGACTGCAAAGCAATGCAATATCAAAGACATATAAAAAGATCTAGTCAGCATGTATTTGCGAGGGACAAATGCAAGAGAGGAATCCAAATAATGGGCCGTTGTTTATGGATCCCAGTGCGGAGGAAGAAGCGCTCAGGCCTCGGCTCATGGCGCCTTGCGGTGCGATAAATCAGGTGCTCCCCACAAACACACACACACATACACACACAAATGCACTCACCACCATCTCGCATCCGCTGCTTATTACACCCGCAACGGCGAAATAAATAAGACTCCCTGTCAGGAGAGCCCGTTTTGCTCGAGGATTGAGTCGGAAACATTTGCTCATCACGCCTGATGCCATGTGAGTGCAGTGCAGCTCAGTGACATGGAGAGGGCCTGTGGAGTTTATGGAATAGGATGTTGAGTAAAGAAAGAGAGGAAATAAACTGGAAAGATGGGTAGAGTATGGGCAACGTCATTGAAAGAGTGTCTAGTTGATTTAGGTCTACAAAAGACATCTCTGTCATCAACGCTTTGTCATAACAGACAGCTCTGTCATCAAAGCTGTCTTTAGCTTTAGATATTATGCTATTTATTACAGTTTATTTGTGTGATCATTATTAACACTGCAGCTTAGTAAGGGGATATACAGTATATATATATATATATATATATATATATACTCATTATTTACACGCCCCAGCATTGAGGCAGCTATCTGATCACTGTATTGATTAAGTGTGCTGGTTGCACAATTGCCATCAATACAGATTGATCACCTTTGTATCATTGGTAGAGGAAAATCAGGCTGTGACTCAATAAAGACGGCCCGTTCCCATGACGAAACGCCATTGGCGCACAAGAAGGCGCTTGTGCTGGGGATGCTTTGTCCTCATCTGGGCGCCGTTCTATAAATGGTGGCCGATCGTTTAATCACTCCTCAATGAGGAAGCATTTACTCTCTGCTGTCCTTCAATAAAAATTAAACGCTCCCATAAAAAAACGCACACAGCGCGAGGAAGAAGAAGAAGAAAGAAAAAGAAGAGCCACCCTTCACCCTAAATCTTGTACATCCATCTCATTCGCGAGCCCCCCACCACCACCACCGCCACTCTGATCCTGAATATTTCATGGTGTCGAAACGGCCCTGACATTTGTAGATGACTGAGAGCGTTATGGAGGAAATAAAATGGTGATGAGAGAGGACCACTGTCATAAAGGTTACTGAATTGAAAATGGGCCTCTCCATCTTTTCCCTGATAATGGCAGCGCATGCTGTAAACACGGCGAGTGTGTGTGTGTGTGTGTGTGTGTCTGGGGGGGGGGGGGGGGGGGGGGATTGCTTCTACTGCTCCTCAGGGGAGCCTCACCAGCATTAATCACAGAATCACCGGGCCATGCTTAATTGCGAGTTGTATATCACTCGGATTCGAGGGTCGAGATGGAAGGAAAGTCTTTACTGCCATCTCATAACGTCAAGAGCAGCCCTTTCTCAGGGCCTCCCCTTAAGCTGTGGCAGGTGCAAATTGGAGGAGGTGGGTATTCGTCCTTAGGTGCCACATGACAAACTGACACATAACTTGTACACGTAGTGTCATATAGCTCATAATCGTAAAAGCTAATTTAGCATCAGGTAACATGACAAATACCGGTTTAGTCCAAGATGGTGGTTGGTCTCGCTCCATGAGATATCAGAAGGCAGTTAGCAAAAATGCTAACAACATTGTGCATATCAGCTCATAGTCTCTTTTTAATCAGATGGTTTTACGTACAGCATGACTTGTGGAAAAGGTGGTGTACTCAAAATCACAGAGGAAGGGTGTAGAATCAAGTGAACAGCACAGGCATTCTAAAATGATTTAGACGACAACAAGTTGATAACATTAAAAGACGTTGGTCCTGTTATTAGGTCACACACCTGTTCAATGGACCCCAACACAGTACAACGAGTAGCTAGTGTGCTTAATTGATGGTTTAGCAACACAGAGCTCCCTCCTGAGGTATGAGTTTACACCGACACCAGAGGGCTCTTCAACCTGTCTTACAAGGCAAAAATGGCAAAAGAAGCCAAACTAAGCATTTTGTCTCACTTTAGTCACCTTGCAGGAAAACGAGGGGCTAAAGGAATGGGAACGCAGCAATGTATCCTCCTCCGTTGAATATGATGGGAAAAACGAGCCAGACTTGCAAAGCCACAAGCACTCCCCCGAGAGTGGGAGCAGCCACTTGAAAAGGTTACAGTGAGTATGACTGCTAGCTCCCAGCAAACTGTAAAAATGCACCTTATCGGAATTCAACGGCTGAATGTTTGAATGTGCGCAACAACAACAAACAAGACAAGCTAAAGGAAGGCGGGGAGCTCCTTTCAAGTGCATTATTAAAACCAATATATCAAACACGAGAGGCAGGAGGCAATTAACGAGGTCCTCACAAACCATAAATCAGCCATCCTCTCTATCAGGCTCTACCTGTCCTCTGTGGCGGTGGCAAGCGCGGACCAAATTCCACACTAGAGTGAGTGAGAGGCGATGGCAGCGAGAGCGAATGAGTCAGACCTAAGGGCTCTGTAATTGTCTTCGACAAACACACACGCACGCAGACACACACATACACACACCTAAACAGGCTTGCACACCCTCACAAACACATACACAAACACACACATGCACACATACACAAGCTCACAAAAGCACCTACACGCACACACACACACAAACACATACACACGCATGCTCACATACATGTGCTCACAAAAGCACCTACACACACACACAAACACTTACACACGCATGCTCACATACACCTGCTCACAAAAGCACATGCACGCACACACACACACAAACTTTCGTTACTGATTGGACTGTAAATAAGCCCTTTATGACAATTTAAAAGAGAAACAGCCTTGAAACCCCCCTCAGTGGCAGGGACAAACACAATAAAAGCTGCCCAAGTAAAACCCATCTGTTTACAAACTTTGTCAGGCAGTAAATCAAGCGGAGATATACAAGACCATTAATCTCCGTCGAGGATCTATCTGCTGATGTTTTTGCCATTGTTTTTACTAGAGGACTGCCAGCCTGAACAACAGTCACCTGTTAATGACTGTTACAGATCAACAAACACACTATCAACAGAAAACCCCAAACAAAGGCCTGACACTTTAATCATTCGCAGACTCGTTTTGTCCCTCCCTCACAATACAACCTCAACCACGACAACTACAATGATTCTCTCACACGGTCACCTGAACTCAAGCATTTTTATATTAAACAAAACCCTTCATTAAATGCTGTTCTATTAGATATCCACTTGTTGAATTTCTTTCATAAAAAAGGGTTGTATTTTTCTGCTGTGCTTGTGTAAGTGTTTGTGTGTACTAGATAGTCATCTAACAGACATACTATTTACTACAGACAAAGATCAGTCTACATTCCTGTTTTGTAACAAAAGCCTACCCTATCATTAGGGCTAACTAGGCGTTTAGAACCTCCAAATATCTGTCAAGTTGAGGCAGTCTTGCATCACCACAACACAAGTATCGCAAGTATCCCAAGTATCACAAGTATCCTTTGCCTTAACCAAGTCTGAGATTCTTTGGGTGGCGAGGGAGAAGCTCTCTGAATAGGGCCAGAGTCCTCTGAGCTCGTCCCCTTTACATTAAAGAGGGTCAGGAGTTCATACCCAAACAAACCTCACAAACTCCTCAGCGTGGGATCTGAACTTCTGACCCTTCTGAGTAAGTAAGAAGGGGAATTTGTGTGTGTGACACACACGGTCACAGAGACACACTCACACACACAGACACAGTAGCTGCATTTGCAACTGCAAGCCACCCTCCACTTGTGCCAGCACAGCAGAAAACGAGTCAGTCCCCCTGATAACATCTCACTTCAAGAGAGACGCTCCCTCATCTCCTTTTGTACTCTGGGGGGGTTGTCACACACACACACACTCCCCCTCCCTTCCCCAACACAACCACCATAAATCATATTAATTGGTTGCCTGATAAAATGTCTGTTAGGCTCAACTTTGTCATTGTGTCACTGGAACACCCGACACGGCAGCTACTTTGTAATTTTAGTTACTGTTTAATCCTGCTTCTCTCAGTCTCACTCGGTGTCTTTAGTAACCCCTACCTTTCTCCACCCCTTAGACCCCCCCCCCTCACACACACACACACTCTCCCCCACTCAACAGCTTGCCAGTGTTTGTTCACCTTTTCAACCCTACCGTCGAGGGTTAAAAAGGGGCTGGCGGTTATAAAAATGTCTATCAGGTTTTCTAGGTCAGCAAGGCACACAGTACTGTCAGAACAGATGTGAAGCTGAGAGCACAGTGTGTTCTGCAGGCGATATCCAGCAGCGAGACTTGTACAAATAGGCCGCCATTGTTCGGCATTGGTCCGAGGGAAGTTGAGCACATAAACGTAGTAATGACTTTGATGGCATGAAGACAGAAGATACGTTCAGATGTTACGATGCTATTGTTCTTAACATAGCGCTGTGAAGTGGTGATTAACAAAGGGACTTCCATGAAAGAGTCACAATGACTTGCTAAAAATAGTGAGTGAAAAATTTAAATAGAGCGTTTGTAAGGCTTCCCCTTCCTATGGAAGTTTCTTAATGGGTTGTAAATTGCATTTATTTAGGATAGTCACATAAAACAGAGACCTTCTGAAATACAGTTAAAATAATGAATCCCTATAAAAACAGAAAGAATGTAAATTGAGTCATTGACATTCAAGACATTAAGATGTATTTTCAAAAGTACTTTGATTTGCATCAGATAATAAAATCTGCCACGCATTGTGGTTTAAAATCCCTTCATCAAAGTGTGTATTGTTTTGTGGGAAGCACAGAAAGTGACTCTGATTATTGTTGACAGTGCACTGAGCACACACACAGACACACACACACACACACACACACACACACACACACACACACACACACACACACATACACACTCACACACACACATTACCCTACGCCCTGGGCATCACCTGTCAGACAGACCTCAAACACACACACACACACACACACACAAACACACACAATGATTTACCTGTCAGATTAACGGCAAGAGCAAGTCCTACAGGCCTCTCCTGGGTGGCATGAAAAAAAGTCAGACATTATAGGATTAAAGATATTTGCAAGTTCACCGGAGCGCCGGAGCTCGAGTTGATCAGACGTCAGCGAGATTCATATCGCAAGGGCTCGCAGACAACAGGGGAGAGGCACACAAGGTTGGTGTCAGCAAACCCAGCCCTTTCTCTGGTGGTGGGAATTTAAATAGAGCGGGGAGCAAAGTCTGCATAAAAGAAAAAAGAAATCACTACGTATAGGACTCCTTTTTTTAAAGTCAGCTGTGCGCAGCAGAATTCTGAAGGCCCTAGTGAACATCGAGGATGGCCTTAAGTGCAGACACCTCAGTTTCGCACGCCCTGGCAGAGATATTAAGTGAGACGAGACGCGCATATGGTTAGTCTTACAGTCTTTGCAAGCAGCTGCGCAACTTTACCGCCATTTCCCTAAAAATGCCTGTGGCAATATTACACACAGATCAGGAAACTAACCAGCAGCCGTTGTGTTTTTTCCCAGGTTGCTCTCACCTGTCTTAGCAGCTTGTTAGAACTCGGCTACCCGCTTCGTTTTGTTGACATGCACCAGCTTTGCGACTAAAAGGGACAGAGAGCGAAAATAAGCTGCCAGACTCCATTACAGCCCCTTTCACACACCCTCTCGCTCCGCAGTGAGTGGACAACTCGGCAGCTAATAAACGGTGTTATTTTCGCCCCGTTTGCCGGGCCAAGGGGAAGAAGTGGCAGTAGTCCACCAGCTTTTAGTGCGGGGGAGTACAAGAGTCGGAGTGTGTGTGTGTGTGTGTATGTATGTGTGTGTGTGTATGTATGTGTGTGTGTGTGTGTGTGTGTGTGTGTGTGTGTGTGTGTTGTAGGTGGGGGGGATTGTTCGTGTGCAATGCAGAGGGGCTGCCTGGGTAGCCTCATTCTGCTGGTGTTGATTTCGGGGAGGGTGGGGGGATGATTAATGTGCGCGCGGGCCGTGGAGAGAAAGGTCAGTCTGGGGGATTGAGGCGGAGCAGCAACAGAGGGAGTAATTAAGACACCCGTGTTTGGATGATTAATACGCGCGGGCCAGGCCGGGCCGCCAGCGCTGCACTGTAAACAAGACGCAACCAGATGGTTTGCATGTTTCCCACCAAGCCGACGAACATTCGTTATGGTTGCCCAAGCAACTTCGGCAGAGGGCACGAGTGTATGCCGGGGTTTGGTGGACTAGGCACACAGGAATTCTTAGAGCCTTCACTTTAGAGTCCACCTTACACTTCTAACCTGAATTTGGTTCCATTGTACATCGCCAGGTATTCATATGATGTCCTTCTATATATTTATGGACATTTGGAAATGTGCAATGCAGGTTCTGTCACTACTGTGTGTACATGGTATGTAACTGGATACATATCTTATGTGACTGGACTATGTGGTAACACTTTATAATAACCCTCCGTAATAAACCATTTATGAAGCATTTGTTCATAGTTTGTTTATCATTTACAAATCGTTACCCCAACATTTACAAACCTTAGTAATGTATTTGTAAATGAGTAGTAATGTATTTATGAACCTGTTTTCTAATGATCTATAAGAGTTTTTTATAAGGACATTAGTTAGCAATTTATAAATGAGTATTAATGTATTTACAAACATTTTTCAAATGCTTTTCTAATGATCTATAATATCATATATAAGGACATGAGTAAGCTGTTTTGAAATGAGTACAGATGTATTTATGAACATGTTTCAAATGATTTTCTAACGATCTAAAAGATCATTTATAAGGACATTAGTAAGCTATTTGTAGACGAGTAGTCATGTGTGTATGAACATTTTTCAAACCATTTTCTAATTATTTATAAGATCATCAATAAGGTATATAATAATGGTCTGCTCACATTTTGTAAATAATTTACAAATGATTAAGCAAGCAAGTTTCAATGAGTTAGTAATGCTTCATAATATCCTTTATAAGGTATGTGCTGATGGTCTGCTCACCATTTATGAGTCATCATGAATAATCTTTGTCATGCATAAGCTATCGTCCAATTCATACGTGAAATAATATATGTGAGCACATGTAACACCTTAGTTTATGCTTAATATAGGTTTTTAGAAACCATTTACTTACCATTAGTAACGTGTTTCGCATGGGTTGATATGAAGTGGGCACTGTCTATACTTTATACACATTTACAAATGGCCAGTAACTGAGGAACATACTATAGAAACCATTTACTAACCATTAGTAAAGTGTTTTGCATGGGTTAATATAAAGTTGCCACTGTCTATACTTTATAAGCATTTACAAAAGGCCCGTTACTGAGGAACATACACTATAGAAACCATTTACTTATCATTAGTAAAGTGTTATGCATGGGTTGATATAAAGTTGAGACTGTCTATACTTTATAAGCATTTACAAATGGCCTGTTACTGAGGGACATACCATTAGTCAACACTTCTGCAGCAACAACTCCAAAAATGACCTCAAACGTTAGATGGTTAAACATATCAATGGCAAAAACACACAACACAGCATCGAGGGAATGGAAATTGGAAAACATTTATTTAAAAAACTACACTAACAATAAATTCACATTTAAAAATGCATTCTAATATGCTAAACACAACAGCAACAATGGAACTTTAAATAAGGGGATCAGCTAGTTTTTTTTTTTAATTTATTGCCAAAAGTTTGCCAGACTCTTTATATGCTTTTAACTTGGTTACAATGCTTTCGTCCCCCTCTATGGCATCCTTACACCTCTGTGTAAAACTAGAGAGCTCCTCCGTGGAGGAAGAGTCGGAAGAAGAGTCGGATGCACGTCGGAGGAATCAGGCCCTGACTTGGATGAAGCGCGAGTCGGTTTTCTGCGACTGACTTTTCTTCGCCTCTGGTGGACTGCCCTTGTCCTTTTTTCTTGCTGCTACAAACAGACAATGACCCAAGGATGATTAGTGGAAAATATAGGCATGTGGGTGGCACACTAGTAAGTGTGATGGTCTTTGGAAGATAGTTTTCTGAGTTCAAACAAGAACAGGTCGATGCAAATGTACATGAGGAAATGACTAGTATGAAACCACTAGTGTCAATCAACAAAAACACGGAGAGTAATGCTAGCAGGAAAATACAATTATGCACTTACATCATCAGTAACGCATACGGCAACACAATGTTAACTTTATGTACTTAGCATTAGAGATTATAAGCACACGGTATTAGACCATGAGGGCACGTATGGGCTGGCACAAAAAGGTTTCAAGTTCCCAAGTGTATTGTCAAATATGGCAAATTGACTTACTCATAGCCAGTTGTTCCCTCAGGAAGTCGCTCTCAAATAGTCATGTCTTTCAGCATCTCCTGCTGCCAGTCCAATTTCTGCCTGGCCATCTCCAGCTCCAGCTCATGGCGCAGTCTAGTTGACGTCAATTGGGCATTAGGAGCGAGTGTGGTCCTAGCTAAATGTTTGGGGGAAAGAATACAACTTTTCAATAAAAATGTTCACACCGCTAATTTCCAATAATCAGGTTAATCATATGCAAATTCAGCGAGAAGGGAATTAGTTTTGTTAGTCTAAGGTTACTAGCTACGAAGTGTAACAGGTGGAACCAACCATAGGAAAGAGTTATATTAAATGAAATGTATTATTTAATTAAAGCTTCAAACAATTATTTCACACTGAAACACTTTCCACCCTGTTCATGACCATATTCTTAACACAGATACCTGTCCTACTCACTGGTGAGTTCTTCTAACTGAAACAAGGCACAATAACCAGAACACAAAATATCATTGCCCCGTACCAACATGCACTAAATCCACTGTGTGTTAATAACACTAGCAACATTCATTCATAAATGCAATAAACTTATATACATAAATGCAACAAAAGAACGTTTTGTCCATTAAACACATTACACAATCAAAATTCAATGTTTTTCACATTCACTATGCTGTTCGTTGCACTGTTCTGTTCAACGTTTAGTTCAAAATGGTTGAGCCACGGTCATCAAAGTGTATGGAAATGTTCCCAAGATGCATATTACCGTCCCAGACACTTTGCAGCTCATTGACGATGTGGAGTCACAACGGGGAGGGTATTACTTACCACAACATCAATCAGTAGCGTGGGAGAGGGAGGGAGAGAGAGAGAGAGAGAGAGAGAGAGAGAGCAAGCGTGCTCCACGCACATCAGGGGCTGTAGTGGTGGAAACGGCTAGCTGTCCTCGTTCGTTGGCGTGGTGTAGTCTCCGATGTTGGCGACGAGCTAGTTTCTAAATATGAATACACTTTGCTATCTAGCGAGGACATTCCGCCTCACACTACAACGTGCTATACTTCTTAGCAGTAACACCGGGCGATCTTCAGAGCTGGTGATGTAAATTCTTGCTTCCTCCACACGACCACTCTACCGTAGTTCATCTGTAACATCCGTAACAAGGACACTAACAGACCTAACAAACTTCGAGCTAAACTTGCAATTAACTGACTTATCCTACCGTCACTCTTTCTCAATCACATGTGAGCTATCCGGGCGCCGCCATCTCTTACATTCTCCGTTTGCCCCTTGTCCCGCCCTCTCCGCTCTCTCCATTGGCCCCTGCGATAACTTTGGGATATCAATCTCTGTTCCACACCCAATAGCACTACAGAACTTGACCATAGGTCCAGCCAATCAGTGACTGGAAAGTTGGTGCACTGGCCAATGGAGTGAGCGGAGAGGGCGGGACAAGGGGCAGACGGAGAATGTTAAGAGAGAAGATGGCGGCGCCCGGATCGCTCACATGTGATTGAGAAAGAGTGACGGTAGGATAAGTCAGTTAATTGCAAGTTTAACTCCAAGTTTGTTAGGTCTGTTAGTGTCCGTGTTACGGATGAACTACGGTAGAGTGGCCGTGTGGAGGAAGCAAGAATTCACATCACCAGCTCTGAAGATCGCCCGGTGTTACTGCTAAGAAGTATAGCACGTTGTAGTGTGAGGTGGAATGTCCTCGCTAGCTAGCAAAGTGTATTTATTAATATTTAGAAACTAGCTCGTCGCCAACATCGGAGACTACACCACGCCAACGAACGAGGACAGCTAGCCGTTTCCACCACTACAGCCCCTGATGTGCGTGGAGCACACTTGCTATCTCTCTCTCTCTCTCTCCCTCCCTCCCTCTCCCACGCTACTGATTGATGTTGTTGAGCTGCAAAGTGTCCGGGAAGGTAATATGCATCTTGGGAACATTTCCATACACTTTGATGACCGTGGCTCAACCATTTTGAACTAAACGTTGAACAGAACAGTGCAACGAACAGCATAGTGAATGTGAAAAACATTGAATTTTGATTGTGTAATGTGTTTAATGGACAAAACGTTCTTTTGTTGCATTTATGTATATAAGTTTATTGCATTTATGAATGTATGTTGCTAGTGTTATTAACACACAGTGGATTTAGTGCATGTTGGTACGGGGCAATGATATTTTGTGTTCTGGTTATTGTGCCTTTTGTTTCAGTTAGAAGAACTCACCGGTGAGTAGGACAGGTATTGGTGTTAAGAATATTGTCATGAACAGGGTGGAAAGTGTTTCAGTGTGAAATAATTCTTTGAAGCTTTAATTAAATAATACATTTCATTTAATACAACTCTTTCCTATGGTTGGTTCCACCTGTTACACTTCGTAGCTAGTAACCTTAGACTAACAAAACTATTTCCCTTCTCGCTGAATTTGCATATGATTAACCTGATTATTGGAAATTAGCGGTGTGAACATTTTTATTGAAAAGTTGTATTCTTTCCCCCAAACATTTAGCTAGGACCACACTCGCTCCTAATGCCCAATTGACGTCAACTAGACTGCGCCATGAGCTGGAGATGGCCAGGCAGAAATTGGACTGGCAGCAGGAGATGCTGAAAGACATGACTATTTGAGAGCGACTTCCTGAGGGAACAACTGGCTATGAGTAAGTCAATTTGCCATATTTGACAATACACTTGGGAACTTGAAACCTTTTTGTGCCAGCCCATACGTGCCCTCATGGTCTAATACCGTGTGCTTATAATCTCTAATGCTAAGTACATAAAGTTAACATTGTGTTGCCGTATGCGTTACTGATGATGTAAGTGCATAATTGTATTTTCCTGCTAGCATTACTCTCCGTGTTTTTGTTGATTGACACTAGTGGTTTCATACTAGTCATTTCCTCATGTACATTTGCATCGACCTGTTCTTGTTTGAACTCAGAAAACTATCTTCCAAAGACCATCACACTTACTAGTGTGCCACCCACATGCCTATATTTTCCACTAATCATCCTCTGTCATTGTCTGTTTGTAGCAGCAAGAAAAAAGGACAAGGGCAGTCCACCAGAGGCGAAGAAAAGTCAGTCGCAGAAAACCGACTCGCGCTTCATCCAAGTCAGGGCCTGATTCCTCCGACGTGCATCCGACTCTTCTTCCGACTCTTCCTCCACGGAGGAGCTCTCTAGTTTTACACAGAGGTGTAAGGATGCCATAGAGGGGGACGAAAGCATTGTAACCAAGTTAAAAGCATATAAAGAGTCTGGCAAACTTTTGGCAATAAATTAAAAAAAAAAACTAGCTGATCCCCTTATTTAAAGTTCCATTGTTGCTGTTGTGTTTAGCATATTAGAATGCATTTTTAAATGTGAATTTATTGTTAGTGTAGTTTTTTAAATAAATGTTTTCCAATTTCCATTCCCTCGATGCTGTGTTGTGTGTTTTTGCCATTGATATGTTTAACCATCTAACGTTTGAGGTCATTTTTGGAGTTGTTGCTGCAGAAGTGTTGACTAATGGTATGTCCCTCAGTAACAGGCCATTTGTAAATGCTTATAAAGTATAGACAGTCTCAACTTTATATCAACCCATGCATAACACTTTACTAATGATAAGTAAATGGTTTCTATAGTGTATGTTCCTCAGTAACGGGCCTTTTGTAAATGCTTATAAAGTATAGACAGTGGCAACTTTATATTAACCCATGCAAAACACTTTACTAATGGTTAGTAAATGGTTTCTATAGTATGTTCCTCAGTTACTGGCCATTTGTAAATGTGTATAAAGTATAGACAGTGCCCACTTCATATCAACCCATGCGAAACACGTTACTAATGGTAAGTAAATGGTTTCTAAAAACCTATATTAAGCATAAACTAAGGTGTTACATGTGCTCACATATATTATTTCACGTATGAATTGGACGATAGCTTATGCATGACAAAGATTATTCATGATGACTCATAAATGGTGAGCAGACCATCAGCACATACCTTATAAAGGATATTATGAAGCATTACTAACTCATTGAAACTTGCTTGCTTAATCATTTGTAAATTATTTACAAAATGTGAGCAGACCATTATTATATACCTTATTGATGATCTTATAAATAATTAGAAAATGGTTTGAAAAATGTTCATACACACATGACTACTCGTTTACAAATAGCTTACTAATGTCCTTATAAATGATCTTTTAGATCGTTAGAAAATCATTTGAAACATGTTCATAAACACATCTGTACTCATTTCAAAACAGCTTACTCATGTCCTTATATATGATATTATAGATCATTAGAAAAGCATTTGAAAAATATTTGTAAATACATTAATACTCATTTATAAACTGCTAACTAATGTCCTTATAAAAAACTCTTATAGATCATTAGAAAACAGGTTCATAAATACATTACTACTCATTTACAAATACATTACTAAGGTTTGTAAATGTTGGGGTAACGATTTGTAAATGATAAACAAACTATGAACAAATGCTTCATAAATGGTTTATTACGGAGGGTTATTATAAAGTGTTACCGACTATGTTTATGTTTATGTGCAAATGTAGTGTATAAGCTGTTTGTATGAGCTTGCATGTTTCCAAATCACTACAGTGTTAATTTGTATGTATGTGAGATGTGAACTCTGCACAGACCCTCAACTGTCCAAGCCAGCATAGCTTTTATGCCTCTTTGCTCCCTGAAGTCAGTAATGACATATAATGGTCGCTGTCAAAGCGATCACTTTCATATAAAGCTCAGGGGAATGTCCGAAGTGGGAGGAAGCAAGAGAGAAAGAGACAGAGAGAGAGGGAGAGAAAAAAAAAACGACTAAGTTCCCCTCAGCTTTCATCTTCCAACCATCATCTCATCCCTCCCTCCCTCTATCTGTCTTTCTCTCATTCTCTCTCAGTCTCTCTCTCAGGGCAGCCATGTGACTGACGTTACATTGGGCTCCGGTACTCCGGCTCTTAGCAGGCGAGGCAGGGAGACAGGTGTCAGAACGGTCCAGGGGGCAAAGCCTAACAGGCCCTAATCAGCCTTGTTGTTCCTCTGCAGTCCACGTCGACTCAGCGACTCGGGTGCACCACGAGAGACAATTACGCCAGTTTGAAGTTGAGCGCGCACTAACGCACCTGTCTCTTCCCATGAGCATATAAACTTCAATGGACACAGCGGCAAGGGGTGTGGAGGAAAGACCAGGGGAAGGAGGGAACGCGTGTGGCATCCCAAGGAAGAGGATGAGCAGGGTTTTATTTTCTACATTTTAGCACAATAGCGACGTCACGGACATG
Organism: Sprattus sprattus; assembly: GCF_963457725.1. Taxonomy (NCBI): domain Eukaryota; kingdom Metazoa; phylum Chordata; class Actinopteri; order Clupeiformes; family Clupeidae; genus Sprattus; species Sprattus sprattus. The sequence continues at coordinate 33,508,962 of NC_137922.1, read as the reverse complement.
TAGCCCAACATCAGAAGTCGCTCCGCAGACCTGGTTGCAGTTCATCCATGCGAATGAGTGGAACACATTAGGACTTACCTCTGATGTCAGGTCTTTTTTTTATTATTAGTTCATTGAGTTAAACAGGTAGAAAAAAGGCCTCCTGAATAGTGTTTTATGGTTAATGATGTGTGACCAGTGCGCTGGCTTCAGGGCCATGCTCCATGACAATGAACAAAGCGGACTGGAGTTGTAAAAAAAAAAAAAGGAAGAGAGAGAGAGAGACAGAAAGAAAGAAAGAAAGAAAGAAAGAGAGACAGAGAAATAGTAGACAGACAGACAGCGAGCGAGAGAGAGAGAGAAAGAGAAATTCTGCAATTGAATGCGGGATGGAGGGCTTCACAGAACTGAATTTAAGGGTGACAGACACACCCACTGAGGAGAAAAGGAAAAGGATGAGGGAGTGGGGGTGAGTGGAGGGGGGGCTGAATATGTGAGCTTCAAAGGCGGACTGACAGCCTAGGAACCACACAGTCATGTATTGAAATAATAGCTGACAAAGACCCTCAGCGCTCACATCGGGGTAATGCTTGCTGGCACCAAAAGTGGCACGGCGCGCCATGCTGCAGTTTTAAACGCCCCCACGATAAGGGGCTCGGGGCTCTGAGGGAGAGTGGGTGAGGACAGACCCACTGGTGCAGTTGACAAGCTGAGGGGTCAACATGGAGGAATGATGAGAGATGAGGCAGGGAGGGCTGGTCCAGAGCCAATGGGGAGCCTCGATTCTTGTACAGGCAATTGTGACAGCTAGCAGGTTGTGGAGGTTTTCAGTGCTGCCCTTCCGACAGGAAAAGGAAGTGAGAGGAACTAGACCTAAGGGAGAGAGAAGCGCCATGTAGAGTGAGAAGCTGAGGAGCAAAGTAGGGAGAAAAGATCAGCATGAATATTGACCTGTGTTTGTTCCCTGTTTGGTTGGACATGAGATGCTTTATAGACATTTACCTTTAGATAAGAAAAATAGTTATAGTTCTGTCGAGCCACATTTTCACTATTTTTCCCTATATTTGTGGCCAAACTATTTCCTATCCCATAATATGGCTAAGGTTTCCTTGACTAAAATACACTACTAATGGATTTCTTGCATCAAGAAACTAAGCATTCAAGACCATTAACTTTGTCCAATAGTCATGAAATTTGTCAATTCTAGAGAGACAATAAAACAGCTGCACTTCAAAGAAAAGCCACAGACATACAGTAAGTGTAGTCAAAAAAAGAGTCTAAAAGACTTCAGACTTTCTCAAGGTAACAAACGTACATTATGAGTCACAACAGGTCACCCCAAGGCACATTCAATTAGCCCTGTGACACGTTCACTTTTTCATCCAACCACGCTCCATTGTCCTCACTACCCCTTCTACTGCCCCCCAGCTAATAGAAACCAATTTGTGCCGAGTTCTACACAGTAGAGTCCCCTTCATGTAGGTTATGTAGTCAAACGACCGCAACTCATGTGGCGACAACTAGCGTGCTAGTGCCCTGTTTCTTTTCACAACCCACTCTACACGTCAGTACTTTTGAGAGACATTTCTCTCCCTCTAAAACCCATCAGCGTTTTTTTGTTTGTGTGGTCTGTGTGTCAGCTCCGTCCCCTAGAGTGTGTCCCCGCCTGTTTATCATAACACTCATTAATAACTGCCAGTCAGCTGCGCGTTCGTAACAGACTCCTGTCCTCATTAGCATCAGCTAGCATTTGTTCGGTGGGGAAGGGTTGATTATTTCATACAATGGGCCAAGCCAATTACTTGGGCGAAATGGAGTCACATTAATCAAAACTTAACAAGGTGGCAGAATTTAAGGATATCACATGGCAGGAGACAGCATAACTAATATGTCACTGTCACTGAGGGGGCTCCGCAGGCCAGAAGGAGAGCCGCTAAATATATATCTTCTTTTCTCTGCGTCCTCCTTTCCCTTTCTTTGTTTTCGTGACATTTTTATTCCCGAAACTGGTGGAAAAGGAAAGGTGTTTGAAAAGTAAAAACTGCAACCAAGAGAGTTCTTAAGTTCACCTCACAACTTTGGCTTGAAGTAAGAAGGTGTAAGAAGTCTATATCCGTGTGAGAGTGTGCCTGTGTGTGAGAACATAAACAATGACTGCTTTCACAGGGGTATTTTTCTTTTCCGTTTTTTTCTCTCTCTCTCTCCCTCACTCTCACTCTCTCCCTTATAACCCTGCAAATGAAATGATGATGGTCATCAATCAGGTCCCTATGGCAGCAGTGCGTAAACCAGCAGCCGTCTCACGCTTTTGAAAGAAGCCCAGCAGCCCAAAGCACGCCGACTCTGTGGGTCCATAAACACAGACTCATTTGACTGCCTAATGAGCTCCATCTTTCTTCGGCACAACAACAAGCTCTGTGTTGACGGGGCGGTGGGACTGCAGCGTCGACGGCGTTGTCAAAACACAGGCTTCCGATCGTGCCTTAAACGATGTGACGGATAGCGTTGATCCTTGCGTGGCGTCTGTGTGGATGGAGGACATTAATTTTACACACGTTTGAAAAAAAAAACTAAAAACCTACCTCTGCTTGGATGGGTGTTACTTCAGATCACGTCTTTTAACGGCACACCTCTCGTACTGATTGTCCGATTAATGACTGTGCAACCTGCCAAATGGACCATAGTACTCACGTTTAAAGAGGGGTTAACATGCTTTAGTCACACAAGGGCACAGTAAGAGTACAAATGTGAATGAATATGCGGAGAAGAATTCAGAGGCATAATCCATTCGTTATGCTAGGGTTGATGCAGTCCAATGTTTCTGCATGGTAGTGCAGATATGTTTTATTCATATCAGGTCAAAGTGATTGACATCGATTCATGTTTACCTCTAGTCTTGTTTTCTCTCAACACAGAAAGCGAGCGCTTCTTTCCTCGCTAAATGGAAAAGCATGCACCTCTCTTCTTCTATTTATAAAATCCTATCCTGCTCACTTCACAGTTACCCTGTGTGTATATGCCTGTGTGTGTGTATTTACACCCACCACACGCACACACAAACCCCAGTACCCCACACATACACACACATACTCATACATGCAATCCAAGCAGACGGACATGAACGAGCGAGTTTCCTGATCTTTAGCAGAACTTAGGGAGAGGTTATCTCTGGCCGTATATCTCAGCCCTGGCAGGACTCCCCTGGTGATGAAGGATTAACCAGCGCAGCTGTCTCTCCCCTACACCCCAACCCCCCAACACTGCTTTCCCCCCCACACCCAGACACACACAACCCTACTCTCTCCACCACCCTCACCCTCCACAACCACTCCCCCCCAACATGATGCAGTGCAGTGCTCCCCGACACGACAGCATCACTTAATCTTAATGTCCGCTCCTCCACAGCGGCCGCCCAGGACAAAGCCAATCAACATCAGATGCCACGGGGATGGACCTGCAGCTTGGCCCTGGAGTTCCTCACCCCCGGCAGGCCTATTAATCAACTTCAGGCCCACCAATCCCCGAGTTTCACCTCTCCCGCAGCCACAGCTGAGGCAGCCTGTGATGTATAGGACACTGGGGGAGGGGGAGGGAGGGCTGAGGTACAGCGGTGTGCACAGGACTTATATCAGATCGGTGAATGGTTGTGATGAGGTGGGGAGGGGAGATGAGGTTTGGGTAGGAGGAGGGGGTGTGGAGGGCGGGGGGGGGGGGACATAATGGGTGCTTTCAGCTTCTTTCAGCCGGACCACCTCTTTTGCCGCAGTTTAAAAAGATATCTGCTCAATACTGCTTTAGAATTACGGATTGGGCAGATCAGGAATAATGACCCCTGTTCATTTAGATAAATGGCTGGGAGGCAGCTCATTTGGAGGGGGGCATGGCTGGACAAAGGCGTTTCAGGACACTGCATTCTCCAGTAGGAACAGCAGTTCATTTTCTAGACTGTTCCAGGGCTGTGGGTGTAAAATATGGAAGATGAGAACAATATGGAAATATGGAAGAAAAAAGAACAAGAAGAATGCGAAACAGAAGAGGAAATAAAAATCAAAAAAAAGTTTCTTTTGAACTAGTGTGTGTGTTTTTAAAATGTGTGTTATTTGCTTAGGACGGTGAATCATCCCTACAAAAAACAAGTGTAGTCGGAACTTAGAAATATTGCTACTACACTCTTCCCTCCTTGGCAAAAGTTTCTCTCCTTTATTCATTCTTGTGGTCTTGACTAGAAACGGGATGCGAAGTACATTGCCTCAATAACTCATGTGAGAATGTGATAAATGTTATTACGGCAAAACAGTTTCCATTTTATCTTAACTGTAAAATTGTCGCTCACAGTAACCTTTGCATCATTAAAGAGATTGGAAAACCTCATGTGGGTCATATGGGAAATGTGTTTTTGATTTAGCAGAACTAGTTTAAGCCTTTATATATTGAAAATCTGTGTACATGTGAGCCCTGTGCTGTGGTACAGGATGTGAATTTATACACACGGAGGACCAGAAAGGTTCCCACTCCACATCACACACGCTGTGAACACATTGTAACATAAATGTCAAGGCATTAGCGAAAAAATATTGATGAGAACATGATGGTGTATGATGTTAACGTTGCAATAAAAAGATAATAACTTAAAAAGATTTAAATGTGGCCGATAGATGGAACTCCATACTGTGTCAGCAGCTGGGGCCAATCTATTGAATGTGGAAGTATAAAGTGGAAAGCCCAACAGAAGGGTCCCACAGTATAACTTAAAATCTTTACAAAAATATAAAAATAAGCCAGAATTATGGCTTATAAATGTCTAATACACCAGTAATAGGAGGCAGAGCCCGCAAGCACACAAATCTTTGCTGAAGAAACAGGGCCCTACCTGTAACGTCACTCAACAATGGGAGATAGTCTACTTTGATTTTAATGTCATATTTCAAAAAGCTTCAAAGCCATCGAGTGATAACGAGGCCATTTCATCTTTGGCATGCTCCTTCCTGCAGTGACAAAGACGACTCCACTCCGCAATTAAGCCGTCATTGCCAAACCCGAAACAGACCATAAAGAAGTGACACGTTTATGATACCATTAATTAGCACTGCCCCAAGACTGAATTAAATCAATATGCCCCGTCTAAAATCATTTTTCCTCCCTTACGCATATCAAACATTCAGAGACCCCTCACGGGAAGGGGTGGTATATAAATGACATCCACATTTCTGTTCACACTAACAATATTAAACCATCTGAGCTTAGAGAACATAAAAATAAATAAGGGGAATAGGAGTCTTAATGCTCATTTAATTACAGCAAGACTTATGCTTGGAGAAGGAGTGTGAACTGCCGATTAGCAAGCGGATCATGGGGGGAGTGCGGCACGGGGAAGACAAAGAGATAATAAAGTGAAAATGAAATGCTTTAAATAAAGAAATGTCATGCTCTCGTCTTGACAAGCTGTTTTTTTTCCTGTGCTGAGCCAATGGAGTTTAATTGTGGAGGGAGTATGGGTTAAGGACTTTGAAAGTATGAAGCTATTGCCATCAGAATAATAAAGTGAACAGAACTCTAAGATATCCATATATAAAGGTCTCTCATTACCATTAATTTGTTTTAGGTACATCTACAACTCAAAACTTAATGAGAATAGAATACTAATACTTCAGAGAAAGGGACACCCAAGTCTATCCTGTAGGTTATCTTAGAGGTCGTTTACATGGAGCCTAGTTTGTCAATCTGATACGGATAGCTAATACAGATAGCCCTATCATACATACGAACACTCTCTATCCGCACCTTGTTTCCGCAACGATCGCAGTCCGGGGTAGAAAGTGAGTAGATTTGAATCGGGGGCTGGTGTTCGTCTGCACGGCTTCACGCAACCTGATGACGTCATTGCCCCACGTGCTCAATTCGCGATCTCCAACCAATATTTATATCCCTTGTTCTCCCTCAAAATCTCACTCGTGGTGGCCCTCGAATTCACTCTCATTAACCCAGCCTACTGATTTTTGATTAGCCTCCTATCTTGATCTAATTCTTCTTATTCAGACTTAACATAACTTTCATGACCACAAATATAAATTGGCCAGCGATTTAATTGCTTTTTTATTCATAAATGTATGTAAAATGCTCGGAGCAATGCATCATGGGAAATGGGATGACAGACATGTCATGTTGTACTGTTCCAAACTCTTTATTACCAATAGAACATATAATTCATTTTCGCATATCCTTTAGTCTGACCACTGATTTTATTAACCACCATAATGTAATGTTGCTAATTGGAGCTTGAATGTCTTGTGTAATGTGTTGATACGTTTGCTGCTTCCTTTACCTTGTGCTTTTGAGTCTCTTCTTCTAGGTTTTTCACGTTTTTTTCAGTTGTGGAAATAAAGCGCTAAAGCGCCACCCACAGGCGTGGGGTATGTACTACAGTCGGTTCACCACAATCTGCTGCCTCCGTGTTTACGCAAATCTCTCGTTGCCAGCCTCCGTATTTACGAAATTAAAAGATTCGATTGGTGTGAAAAGTAAATCCGATTCGGAGGCCCTAGACTTCGTGTGCATAGCACCTCAGCAAAGTCTGTGCTATGTCCACAGTCAAAAGTGATAGCTAACCCCAACCCTAGCACAACAGGGAGCTATGGATTGTGTTTAGAAACACCAAACACCAAAACATACACACATCAAATGCCAAAACATACACACATCAAATGCCAAAACACCAAACACCAAAACATACACACATCAGATGCCAAAACCCCAAACACCAAAAAATACACACATCAATCACCAAATCATAAACATATCACATGCCAGAAACATCAAAACCTAAAGATAATATATTCAAAGAAACATTGCACAGCTGGCATGCTTGTATTCTGATTGCATCAAATATGCCATTGCTTTCATCTAAAACAGTCTGAAAGTACCTTTAGCATCCCCTGCTATAATGACCTGCCTGCACGTGTGTGAGAAACTTGCATGTGTATGATTAATTCCGCACATTATAATGGGCTTTGGGCATGTACTGTAGTCTTTGACATCTGAATTATGTGGCCTATTGCCTATTTTCACAAACTTACTGCCATTCCAGCCCTCGGTAATCCAAATCAATTCCTGCTCTCTAGGGCCGCAATAAAATTGATATTTGAAACTACGCAGAGTATGATGGATTGCGAGGCCTGCTTGCAGCCCTGGGACATGGCTTAATCCCACACAAATGTGTTCTGCTCCCTGTCCTCCTGTTCAATACAATGATTTCCATTGAGTTAAATTGGCCTTACCTCCAGGTTTTCCCCCGAAGCTAACAAGAACTGCTGTTTGCTAACAAAACTGTAGACAAGCAAACGGGTTTGGATAAATGCTGTTTCTTTTATCCATCAGTTTGGAAGCATAAGCTATTAGATAGTGTCACCAAATCGTACTATTCATGTTGGTCCCCAGTGTCATTTGGTTAACGCTGAACAGAATGATGGTTTCCTGATTTGTTTCTGTTTGTCATTTTCACTGGATTATGGTGGAATTGTAATTTGTTAACTTTTTTAAAGCGAGTCCCATTTGGAAACAGAATTGTACCTCCATGTATATGGAGTAGGGACGAAAAGAAGAGCAAAATTGAGTTATTGTCCCCAACATATGGGGATGGGCTGTGGGCGAGGAGTAAATATTGTATAATAGTCACAGTCTATTTTATAGTATAACATTAATAACTGTATAACATTTATAACAGTACAATATTCTTTGTAGTTTTCAAAGACTTCTGAACTTTGTTTTCAGCTCAAACTCAAGGATCCATGAACAGCGCTTCTGTTCTCTAAACCCACAAACGACCCACTAGTTTTATTGAAAATTGCCTCCGTGTCATCCTCTGCGGCACGCCTGCCTTATTTTTGTCTTTACCACTGAGCCAAGCAGCGAGAAGGAGGTGAAAGTATCACTATTTTCACTGTCATGGGACACAGGAGCAGAGGGGAAGCATTGATGGCTTGCTGCAGACAAGGCGAGCTGTGAAAAGAAAAAAAAGAGAAAGAAGGAGGGAGGAGAAAAAAAAAAAGCTAATGGCCATGATTAATGACGAAGGGCCAGAGGAGAGCCGGGACAGAGCCGCCACATATATCATCCCTTCCCATCAGGCATTGCACCTCCGTGGCCCCCTCTCTAGCAAAGTGGCAGCACACACAGAACCACCACGAGGAGGAGGATGGAGAAGAAGAAAAAAAAAAAAAAGACCCTCTTTTCAACAATATAGCAACGACTGACAGTATATATATATATATATATATATATATAAAAATGCAGTCACATAGCTATAAATGGCAATAAGAGGGAGGGGGGGATGTTCACCACAGTGATTAAAATGCAGGATGTAGCGTAAAGCACTATAAGCGGGAGGGCTTCTGTGGTCGTTTGTCTTTCCGAGGAGCCAGCCTTTCCCCATGCTGAAGTCACATGCCCAAGGTCTAATCTGCCATATGTTGCCGGTGATTTATTGGGTAAGGAGAGACAAATGTTACCGTGTTTCTCTGCATAAGCAACTTAGGGTGTCAATAACGACACCCCGGCTAACATTAATGAAAACTGTAAGCACCCAGGGGAGCTGCAGCTTATTTATGTCTCCCCTTTTTACATTACGATTGGACTGGGCAGGGGGGGGGGGGGGGGGGGGGGGATTTATCTGTTCTTCTCACGCACTAGGCTGAAATGAACCCACCCCGCACCCCCACATCTCAGAGTGTTTGTATGTGTTTGGGGGGTCATCTCCACATGGGCATACATGCGGGTTGGACTGGGCCTCTCTTATTTTAGTTTCATTTCTCTGGCCTTGCACATAGCTCAGCGGGGGTTAATATGTACGGTAGAGGGATGGAAATACAGAAAACGGTTTATGTTTTTTTTTTGTCTCGAGATCCTAATCTCCACATTCGAGTGCTTCTGTGAGACTCCTCCTGAACGCTGTGGATTTGGGTTCAATCTGATGAGTTGCACGGAGAGCTCCGTACAGTGCATGCTATAGTGTGATACTAATGGGAAAAAATAGGGGGGTTTTCTCCTGTGCCTGTGTAATCTGTATAGAGATGTATACCTTGGCACAGATATTCAGATACATGGAAATAAACATAATTTCTGTTTTACATTTAATGAAAATTAACATGTTTGGTTACAACTGGTTTTGAGGATAGCTAATACCAACAAAGAAACAACCACATGATCTCAATGGAACCCAGCATTCTAGACTCTCCTGTCTTCACCTCTCCACTTTCAAACTCACTCTGTTGTAGTCAATAGCTGGCGGGGCACATCTGCTGATCAAATAATCTATACCTGACAAGCTCAGTTGGGAGGTAAACCTCAGGCTACAGATTTATCAAAGTCTGTTTTAGAGGACCACCTCTCAAAAACGCGCTCCTGTTAAACAAAAGAATAGGGGCCATTTTTCTTAAAAGCTGTTCCCCCAAATGTGTATCAGATTCCTTGTTATTCCTGTGTTTAATTTTTTTTTGTCATTCCCCTTTTGATATCTATAAAATATTGTAGATTTCACCTACGACAAAAAGTACTGCATATATTTCCATAAAGATATAATTTATAATGCAAGAGCTTACAATTTCAAGACAAGGGGCTTCCTCCATTACTGAATTTACACATACAGTAAGTGAGTGAGATAACACACCATGTGGTTTAAAGGCACCCAGTGCAACTTTATAGGCTTGAGACTCGAAAAATAAACATTCAATTTCTAGTCTTTTTTACATGTAGTAAGTTTCAATAACTCCATACCATTACATATCGACATTCAAGGAGCAAAGATGAGACGTCGTTGTGTGGTGAGGACTGATAGAAAATCGTACACAACAACAATCGCCGGTGGGGAGAGGCCATTTTTCCATTGACTGGAATCCTGCTTTATTTATTGGTGGCACCAATAAATAAAGATTTGGGGGGAAAATGGCGGCGATTGTTGTTGTTTTCTATCAGTTCTCACCACACATCTCATCTTTGCTCCTTGAATGTCGATATGTAATGGTATGGAGTTATTGAAACTTACTATGTGTAAAAAAGACTAGAAATTTTTAAGCCTCGAAAGTTGCACTGGGTGCCTTTAACATTCAAGAGGCCATACTATAATAAGAGAGTATATGAAATATCATTGTAGAAATCCATTGTGAACCCTACGTTAATTATATGTGTGGAAGCTGTACATGACTGGTGTGCATTCATATTCTATTAATTCGCCACTACTCACTACTCACTATTTGCCAGGCATTCATGAAGACTCCATCTGAAAAGTGCTCTGATGGATACTGCTTTACACGACATGATTACAATGGATAATTAGACCTTCGACATAATATGCCCACATAATTCATTATGAATGCATTCACTTTCTCTCTTTCAATCTATCTCTCTTCCTTTTTTTTTTTACTTTTGTTCTCTTTTTTTACCACACCAGTCTAGAGTCCAAGCACATTGGCCTACCTTCTCACATCCACAGCTAAAATTATTCTTCCTTTTTTTCACAACGGCTGTAGGTGTGAGACTCCAGGTTAACCATCATTTTGTTCCATTTGTGAACACCAACAACAGCAAAACAAACAACAAGCTAATCTCTCCCTGCCTACCACAGCAGCTGATGCTCTCCAGCAGAAGCCACAGTAGCAGCGAGGAGTTTATAATTAATATCTCAGGCCTGAGCTTTTGCCTTGTCATTTCTCAAATTGGTTCCCTAGAAATGTTCTACACCTCCTAATGGCCCTGCTAATGCTGTAGCTGTCATGTTTTGGACAGGTGCGCTTTTTACAAGGCAGACTCAGCTGTGTCGCTCAAGCCCTCGGCGGACCGCCTCACTCACCGGCTCCGGGGCCGCCACTGCCAGCTGGAAGACAACCTTTGATTAATATTTCAGCGCTTGATCGCAACTGCCACTCAAGTCACCTTCCCTCGCCACGTCCCTGGACACCTTTTTCCGCCTCTCTCTCACTCTCTCTCTCTTTCTCTCTCTGTCTGTCATTCTGTCTCTCTCCCTCTATCACTCTCTTTTTTTCCTCCTTTTTTTTCTCACCAAGGCTTACATATGATGGATCAGCTCAAAGCGATCCAAAACAAATGAAATTATATGACTAATTAACAGGGGCTACACATTCCAGATGTTTCCGAGGCGAGGACATTTGGTGGGGAGCCAGGAGACCACATTTAGCTAACAAACAGGCTGGGTCCCGAAATGAAGGCATCATTCTTCACATTAGCATCACCTCAGATGGAGCCGTGTCTGCGCTCTCTCTCCCCCTCCCCCTTGCACACAGTGGGGCTCGGGCTTTGTCTGGCTTTGTATTAGCGGGCTGCTGGGAACCAGAACTGCAGGCCACAAGCCAGGGAAGTCTTTACGCTCCCAGGGATATATGTTCAAGGCTGAAATATAAAGACTTGACTCCAAGGAGATTCAGAGAAATATATACATGGCTTTATATATTGGCTTTAGCCGTTATTAGATTATTTTGTGTGAAAATTACATAATCTCATATCTCTTACTATAAAAACGTATTTTACTTATGTGCAGAAGACTTCTTCGACTATTTGTGTGTATTTTCTGTTTAAGTATGTATATATATATTTATATTTCATTAGCCGTTTTTCTTACTGCTGCTACTTCTGCTTACTACAGCCCTTTTACTATACATACTGACACGTAAAGCCCAAATGTGATACTATATCTGTGGTTAGGACAGTTAAGGCACAGTTAATACCATGATTGACTTGTTCAAGGGTGCAGCAGGCTGTTTACACAAGGTCCTTAAACACGCCTCACATCAGAAAAGACATATAGAAAGAAAAATAATACAACCAGCGCTAAGGTTCTATTCTTAGAATGACTATTTGACATGATCTACTGTACACCTTTCACCCCTTCACACCACCTCCAAAACAAACACACACACACACACACACACACACACACACACACACACACACACACACACACACACACAGCCTCACATACAAATGTACATATGACACATCTACAGCACACTCACACACTCCTCAGGTATCATACACCCCCGAAAACTCCCTGTAGAATAGAAGCAGCTTTAGGGAATGACAGCTGATTCGAGCAGATCTTTCAGGCCGTATACATGTAAATCCACCTGTCAGAGGCGGCAGCATAAGAGGGGCCTGTGCCCAACAGGAACCTCAGGTAGACAAAGAGTTTCCCGTTTGACAGCGCTTCCAGGGACCCCCACTGCTAGCTGCTCTCTTCTCTCCACCACTGAGCCCCAAGCTGTGTGTCCTTGATCTACGTCAACGACAAATACACTGCCACTGCAGACTTTCACCTCGCACTTATTTACTGACTATAGATAGTCAGAGGCAACTAAAAAAATCAGCACAACAGGAATAGTCACTGGAACACACGGATGGAAAATGCTTATATTGTAGGCGCAAATAAGACGGACTTACGTTCTGATGTCAGTATGGCTTCTTCAGAGTCAATGATAGACAAAAGCGCTGAACCCACTAACTTAATGATGGAATACCCTTGCTGCTCAACTAAAAAAAACTCATTCTTACTTGATTTGGTTAGTGATAATATTCGATGGCTCACACTAGTTTACTGACAATAGATGGTTAGTTAGTAGAAGAAGGTCATTTGTTTCTTACACAAATGCAAAATACATAACCATTTACTTATAATATGCCATGGGTCATATTTATTTACTGGCTAAAATGTAATTCTTGCTATCATAGCTGTTATTGGAAACTCTAGCATTAATACCTTATGGCCTATAATGGCTGTATATTATTAAATAGTATATATTAAAGTATGTATGTGTTATTGCAACTGTTCATCCTGTGGTGGGCCAACCTCGGCAGAGAGTGTCTTATGATAAGTGGCCGAAACACCCAATGACGTCGAGGCACACAACTGATGATGTGTCGTGCTGGTGGCACCGCATGATCACTGCCTAACTCTACCCCACATCTCAGTCAAATATCGTGCTGATATATTTAGGGATCTTGAACATCTAGTCCTACTATGAATCCTTGCAACAACATTTTATTTAATGCAATAAAATATAATTAGATGGAGATGATGAAAGTTGAGGTAGAACTTTACCATGACATCAATAAAAAGATCACACAGTGGCATTACAGACTTCAGGAAGGTAGCCAAAGACCTCACAGCTCTTCCACATTTTATTCTTCTGCAAACCTCGCTAGCTTTGGAGAGAGGCTCTTTCGAGAGTGAAAAAACTTCAGTGAAATGCAAGTAAATCAGACACTCCGTGAGATAGGCATCTTCAAAGCATCACAATGTGACACTCTGCTCTCCCCTCCTCTTGAACAGAGCCTGCTCTGTTGCCTGAAGATGACTATCAGCCATTCCAAACAGTTCAGTTTGAGTTCAGAGACGGTGCTGGCATTACACAAGGAGTGCTTATGACACTGTGGCTTCCTAATCAGATGATAGCACACAGATTCACTCATTGTTCTTTGTCAACCACCCCCCGACAAGCTAACCAGTCTTTCTTATGGGAATAAACAACTTATTTCCCATTCCCTTGACTTTCTTAAGGTCAGAGGAACAAGTTAACACTTATTTGCACAGAGGCAGAGGGTAGAAATCATATATCAGGAAGTGGGGGTAAGAGTTGGTCATATGTTCGGAAAGTGTGACTCCTGAACAGCTCGTGGGGGGTGGGAGGTTGTCTACGGGTTTAATGTTGTGGAAAGGCTCGAGAGCTGTTTGGGGGCATTTCATTGCTGACACTCCTCAGTCAAACGCCTGGCAAAATATAAGATGGGCAGGCATGAAAAAACGCTCCCTATCTGTGATGCAAATTAGATGGTTTCCTTTGAAGCCATGACCAAGGGAGTGGTGCTGTGTGTGAGTGTGTGTGTGTGTGTGTGTGTGTGTGTGTGTGTGTGTGTGTGTGTGTGTGTGTGTGTGTGTGTGTGTGTGTGTGTGTGTGTGTGTGTGTGTGTGTTTTAAAGCCCATCTCTTCCTCAGCTTAGACCCTGACTGATGAAGGCTTACCCCCACCACTGACATATTATCCCTGGACAGGGCCTCTGGCTGTGCCACAAATGCAGGTTTAAGCAAAAGGATTAAGCCACTAGACTCCTACTAATACAGTCAAACTGTCAGCCAGATCAAAGCCACTCGCTGCAGATTAAGACCAATTATAGCAGGTGTCCCTCTACAAATTAATAGCTGGTGAACTCACCTGATAAAGAGGAACAACAAAGCTCTTAGCACATGGATGAAAGACTTCATCCCGCAAAAATGCACAATTAATCAATCTTTTCTTCTCTATAAGGGCACCTTTTCTGAGTGGCAATTTTAATATAAGTGTCTCATTTTATTGTCCAAAAGAAACGCTTTTAAACACTTATTTCCGCAACAACCTGCGTTTTTTAAATTCGGCACAAACACTATGAAAACTTAACAGTAATTTGTTGAGGCTCCGTTAAAATCCACTCCAAACAAGTGAAATAATCAGCACTTGACTTCACTTCTTTCTGGTCGACCTCAATTTCGACACCCTCATGAAGCAAATGAAAATAAATCTACTGCGCAGCGGTGACGTTGGGGTTAACGCTCAGTCAGTTAGCGTGGTCATATGACGCGGTGTTTTTACAGAGGGGTATCTGATCCCTGGCTGTCAGATATACAGCGGGTCAGTCACGGGTCAGTCGCGACCCCCTGATCAGTGCCTGGCCTCCGGACAGCATGGGTGAGTGATGGCCCTAGAATAAATGCCAGGGCTATAAATTTGATCACAGACTGGCCCAAACCTCCTCTAAAGCTTATTTACTTTTTCACATAGCGGCTACCCTTGAATGTATGCGTTAAAGTATTTCAAGGCGGCAATAAAACCATGATGCATGGCAGAGTCCCGAAGTACACACGCCCCTAGACACAAACACACACACACACACACACACACACACACACACACAGCTGGTAAAAGTTCATCTCCACCGGACAGGTCTGTTGTAATCAAAGGCAAGGGGTAGATTGAAAAGATATTTCGCTCATGCCTACTCCCTTAGCCCCGCAAATCAAAGCCAACTTTGTTCAGGAGCTGCTGGCCTTAGCAGTATAAATGGACCTTATATCAAAATGGCACTTGAAACGTTGCCTGCCGTATAAATTACCCCGCGTAATGAGCACATGTCTGCAAACGCGAAAACAAGCGTGACGAGAAAGAGAGAGAAGTAACAGCAGGGTTGACATTTTCATACGTGGTAGAATAAATAAATAAGGGCGGCTAACACCCTGCGGTTACCGTTCCAGTGGTCTTTTTCCACAGAGCTGTTTGATGTGGACGCCAGGGGTGAAACCTTGTTTGGACAACTATCGGATGGAGCTGCCAGACTTCTAACTGCGCCAGAAAACACAGACCACCGGTGAGACGCACTTACAGGGGTGCGTCTATGGAAAGGCAACATGAAAACGTTATCGCTTTTATATACGGGTTAGGCCTCTGGTCTAGAAAGGTTGTAAAATTGATTTTTTTTATTATTATTATTATTATTATTAATAAGCCTTTACGAAGGCGGTATGTTCTAAAATGTGGTGTTATTGGGAAATATTTCCAGTTGTTGACGAGGTCAAAGGGGTGGCATTTGCTATTAGCAGAACACTTTGTGAAATAACGATTTTAGCAGCTGCTCCTAACAAGAGAAAGAAATCTCCTGTAATATATAATATTTTAGCATACAAACTCATTTATTTCTCTCAAATGGGAGGGCGCTGTGGTCTCATTTAACATAAAAAGGGGGACATGTTAAAGTTATTACTGCAGGAAGGCAATCTGTCATAGCTGGGCTGTTTTGGCATGGTGAATACCTCGAGTGAGATCAGAGAGTCAGATTCTGCTTGCAATTACTGCTTAAAGGACCTTGAATGCAGGCAGTCAGCCATCAATACTACCCCAAGCCTCTGACACTTCAACCTGTCAAGCTGCTTACTGACCTCAGTTCCACACAACACAGAGGGACACAGCCATGGAGTCTAGTCTAGAGAAAAAAATTGAACCCTTTGATTTTTGTTTGCTCAGTGTGTGTGTGTGTGTGTGTGTCCATGTGCGTGTGTGTGTGCGTTGGCGTGTGTGTGTGTTTCGGGAAGAGAGATCATAAACCTGAAGATTGCCTTGTGGTTCACAATGTAAGGACTGCGCCTTAGAATATTAGGAACCTGACAAACATATTGCACAGTGCATCACTTCCAACCTGATATGCTCTTAGTGTTTTCTTTTTTTTAAGTATGAAAAGAGATGAAAGCTAAATAGAAAGAGAGTAAGAAGGTAAGAAAAGGTAGCATTACAAATTGCAGTTGTTTTCCCATAGCTCTTTTAAGCACTTCCTAGAATGTAACCTGTTACAAAGCTTCATACTGGCTCACAAGCATGACATAAACATGCAGGCAGAACATTCTAGAAACCATGATTCTTCAGGATTTGGGCATCAGTGGATAGGAAATGTGTCCTATTCCTTCCCTCCCACCTGCTCAGATACCTACTGATCTCATGTTTTTAAAAGGCTCCACTGAGGACATAATACGACAAGACATTTCCGAACTCCTCCACCTCATCCCCCAACATGGATACTCAAGTGGTTATCCTTAAGACAGAGCACTTAAGGTGTCAAGCTAGCATCTTCCGGTGTCTTATTTTCTTCTTGCATTCCACAGAAAGGTTTAGCCATGCTGGAAAGAGGGCGTGACGTCTGTGTCTGTGAACTTTGTTTTTGAACACAGGAAGATGAGCACTCTTGGGCGTGTAGGTGACAAGATTTGTTAGTCTTTGTCCCTTTTTTGACCCCTGATGGAAGAAGCTCCCAGAAGCTCCCACCATGACCGATCACGCTTATCTGACTCAGACAGATCGTGCTCAAAATTACCCCTCACCAACTACAGGCCAGAGGGGGAGAAACAAATAGACATTGCCATACAAGTCGTTTGCATTCTGTCTATGAAAGGCGTGATAAGTAACATGCAAACCATATCTCTCTCTTTTTGCAGGCTTGCAAATTCCAGCAGTCAGAAAACTGAGTAATCCCTGATATGAGATGTAAGAAAGGCACACAAATTCACAGACACACGCACCCACACCCACAAACACACACACACACACACACACACACACACACACACACACGCACATACACACATGCACATACACACAGATATATACACACACACACACACACACACACACACACACACATACGCACACGCACACACACATGCACATGCACATACACACATGCACATACACATACACACAGATACACCGATACACATACACCTATCATCAGCAACTCATAAGCCCGCAAATAGAGCCTCTAAATATAACACGTGTGTGTGGGGACAGGAGATAATTTATTGCTAAGCTTCTATTTCCTGAAGATTGTGGGCTGGGGTGACTGAGGACAGCTCAGAACAGTGTCCTCTCAGCATAACTAGCATAGCTCACGTTCAGATGGCCACTGGATGAGGGCACCTCATATTCAACTGCTACCATCAATCAGCTAGCAAAAGAGTGCCACTGACATGCCTGTTTTTCTTCTCTGGGGGCTACTGCTTCCTGCTCCACATGGCCAATGCCATTTTGAAAACAGCACTAGAGCATGATGGGAAGTGGCTGTGGGTTGGGCGAAAGGGGTTGTGGGTAGGGTGGAGTGGGGCAGGGCGGAACAAAACGTGACGGGAATGGGGTTGGAGGATGAGTAATGTTTCTCAATCACGGGCCCCGCATTGCACATACATCCTGCGAGAACTTTTGAACCTCCGGTGACGGAGTACGTGTCATGCGAATGTCCTCTGGTATTGCTCCTTTGAAATCAACTGCCGTCCCCCAGCACCCCTCCTGACACCCCCTTGCACCTTCCCTCCATCTGTGCCCCCCACCCTTTCCCTCACAGGGCCCCAGAGAGGACCTAAATCAGATTTATAACTACTGTCAAAGGCAGGGATGACAGGCAAATTCATCTTCTCCTCATGAGTCTAAGTCTAAGGCATCTGGGCTGCTGATCTGGTCCTAACAAGTCCAGAGGTCCCCGCAAGTCGTCCTTTAAGGTTACTGCCAGAGTCACTGAAGATGAATTGCGTCTGTCATGGGAATCTATTTAGGCAGCAGTCGAGAGGGTGTGGCAGCCCCATGTTAGGGCGGTGTATGGGGGGGGGGGGGGGGGTCCAGCTGCATGTTAGAAGTAATAATATGCTCTTGTGTCAGTTTGGGAAGCCTCACTGCTGTTTGGCGTCTGAGCTATGCGAGTAATGAAACGCAACGATTGTCCCATCCTTGACACGCAAGACTGCACACCTGTGATCTTCAAGAGGTAATGTCTCCTCCTTATCGGTCAGTTGGGAGGCCGCTGGTTATTATTCAGCCACGGCTCACACGCTGAGTGGCTGCACAGAAAAAAGAGGTCCAGGAAAGGGGGGAGGACCACCGCCGGAGCTTTGCCAGTCGACCATGGCGATACCTTACAGATCTCCTCCCTCACAACAGCCGCCACAACCCCATCCCACACCCGACGAGCACCACCCCTCACTGCCTCCTAGACAAAGGAAGCTTTGATGTCATTCTTCCCTGCATTTTAGGCAGTTTAAGTGCAGACAGGGGAGAGGATCTCTTGAAAGAGAATGAGCAATTACATGCCACTCAAGAGCAGGCCTGCGACAGGGGTTTGCTCTCCAACTCAGCGGGGAATCAGTCATAATTAAGAAACTGGTGGGCTGTGGATGGAAGAGGATGCCAGGTTGCGTACTTAGGACTTGGGTATCACTGCAGGAAACACTGATTTCATGAAATCAATGTGTTTAATGATAAAAACATGTAAATGTATCATGTGTTATCAGTTTAACCCTGAATTATCTTGAAAGATATGACTCCCTTGTTTTTGTTTGAAAATGCTCTTGGGAAAGAAAACAGTCATGAGGTTATATAATAAAGTACTTATAACAGTTGCACTCATTCACATGAAGTCACAACCCATCTTCCTCCTCCTTCTCCTCAGTCTCTTCACAGGAAGTGTAAACAAACAGTTAGCATTTGTGTGAGAGAGAGAGTGAAATAAACACAGAGGCGTTTCTTGCCCTCCCGAGAGTTCCAGCGCTCCCCTACCTCTGTTTGTTCAGTGGAACTGCACTCGTCACAGGGGGTCTTTGGGAGCTAATGCCCGGGAAAGGGGAAAAAAACGGGAGGCTGAGTGGCAGGGGAGGAAACATTCCCTTCCTTTTAAGCCTTTAAGAGGATGAAGCCTCTGGGGCTAGCTACAGGCGCACTCGTAAAGCTATCAAAGACACAGCGCTAGGATATCTCCTCAGAGCATCTTCTCAGTAGAGTCCTAAAGCAGCCAGCTCTCAAGCAAGGCTTTCACAGACAAACACTGTGCAGTCGCATAAGCAACTGAGATAGATGAGACTCAGGTATTTAGCCTGTTGTACTTGATGTTTGGTAATGGAGGGTAGTTTTAACAGACAAGCACAGAAGGTAGATGGGAACTGAGTAGTACAAGGAAGGAACACCAAGGAACACATGGTTAGAGGTCTTGAGGACACTTCTAGAAGACATTTATTCTTCTAGAATACATTTATTCTTCTAGAATACATGTAGTGAGCCTAAACTAGCTTCAGTGACTTTGCCATACCTGTAAGATCAACCAATCAGGCATAACGATTTGTTTACTTCGCAGCGTTACTGCATTAATATCATGCACAATTTAAAAGTCTACACTTCGATTGATAATGCATTATTTTAATAATAATAAATATTAATATATATAATAACATTTTTATATAATATTTAGTGAGCCACACCCTTATTTCTGTGGTAAGGGCTTACAGTTGATCTCGAGGATCTACTTTATCCACCAGCTCGAGAAACACCTATCGGTTTTTAGAACTTCAAACGGCACCTCATCAAAAAGTCAGGAGTCGGTGAGGAGAGCCCTTACCTTGATGGCTTGCCAACACCAAAGGCCTGGATTGATTTTCTGTAAAGCAGGACAGGATCAGCCCTCTACTGGGATCACCTGCCTCAGTGGAGCCTGTGGGTTCACCGTAAAGTTAATAATTCATTTTAAAGGAGGGGGAGGTGGAGAGGGGGGGGGGGGAGAAGTACAAACACAAAAGCACTGCCACAACAGCCACAAAGAAAAGCTACACCCGTTACATCTGTGGTGGAGTTGATTTGTGGGTGAGGGGTTCAAAGGGAAGAAAAAAAGGTATCACTCGGCAAATAGTCCTGACTCACAGAACCTTTATGATTAGATATCGTCGTTGGGTGGCCCTGTTTTCAAACAATCCCTAGTGTGTGGACTAACACAAAGACTTTTGTGAGCACAAAGCACAGATTATGGGCGATACATTGTTCTTGAGAGCTTGGCCTCCATATCCCGCGCAGTATTAAAGACATGCAGGGGTCACTGTAAAGTCAACGTGATAAATGAAATCTGGGCAAGACTTAACCTGATCCTTTTATAATCCCCTTTAAATGAAACCACTTTTTTATTTTGACCTTGCAGAATATTTATACTGACTTATGAGTTTGTGGGCTAGCATCATCTCCTTGAGGCTGGAAAGGCTGGGAGATGTATGGAGCTCCTTAACGGGGTCTTCTTGACCTAAATAGTGTAGATGATGAATCAGAAAGCATACCACAGTCCCACCACTGCACAGAAATTATGATTCATTTTGGCCTGTTTTAACACTGAGCCCACATTGCTTCTGAATTGCAATGAAAGAGGTTTATCTGCAAGACGTCATAGTAACAAAAAAAGAGGTTGTATCTGGTATGCCATGACTGTTAACAGAGGCATTTACACCCGACCAGGCACGGAGTGGCCCATTCACTCTGTCTAGCAAAGAGATAGAGATTTGATTGATTCTTTGTAGTTAAAGGGAGAGAGAGAGGTGACACACACACACACACACACACACACACACACACACTCCTTTGCATGTCTATCTGAAGTCATATTTCAGTGGAAAACCAGGTATGGCAACAACGTGAACAGCTGGGTAAATTAACAAAGGAATGTCTTTATTCTCCCTCCAAGAGGTAGCCTACTTCTTTGAAAAAGCACCAGGTCTATGTGTGTGTGTGTGTGTGTGTGTGTGTGTGTGTGTGTGTGTGTGTGTGTGTGTGTGTGTGTGAGTGTGTGTGTGTGTGTGTGTGTGTGTGTGTGTGTGTGTGTGTGTGTGTGTGTGTGTGTGTGTGTGTGTGTGTGGTGTGTGTGTGTGTGTGTTTGTGTGTGTGTGCATGTGCGCATGCATAATTTTCACACAGCTCTAACTTACTACTCTTACACTCACGCTCAATCAGATACATCTCCCACATTTGTTCTCTTATGGCAGAGGTGTGAGGGCACGATAGCGTGATGCTAAATGTGAGAGCAAAACAGGAGGCTTTGTGCAAAAAGCAGCTCTGTGCACACCACCATGTCTGTTCCACCATCATCACCTTTACCTTTCTGCTTTCAAAAAGATGTGTCATGTCACTGTAAACATGCAGGAAAATGGCCCCTCAGTGCTTGAGATAAGCATTAATAAAACATACAAACACAATTGTTGAATTATGTTTGCGCTGAAATTTTGCCAAGAAACACACTTAAATGTTCCAATAAAATCAAAAAATATTGTTTGTACTATGGTAAGGATTCGTGATATTTGCTCAGATTCAGGTTAACCTGGAACAAAATTGTAACAGTTTGTCACTAAACTTGGTGTGATGTTTCTCATCTATTTGCTTACAATGTAGCTCTAAAGCGAAATAAACACAAATTTGTTGGCAACTGCACTTGAAAGAACATTACATAGTGATAGAAGCTACAGGTATTGCCTTCTCACTTCCGATGGAGAACAAAGAAATTGTATGTATGTATTGTATTATAGGGTACACACAATGGCAGGTTTATCATAACAAATTGCTATCTATGTAACCCTAATTTCCCAACAGAAAACTGACAGCGTAGTCTAACACATCACCGTGAAGACGGAGGATGCAGCACATTTAAAATTCATTATTCATAAATGGATGCAGATGTTGCCAAAATATTCAGCAGGACGGCGAAAGTGTAATGTAAATTGGGGGAAATGCAGGCACCGTCGGAAGAAGATGCACTAATAAACGCGCGTGTATCTCTCAGCAGGTACTTTCGCACCGTGCTACAAACCTAATTAAGCTCATGGACCCCTCAGGATTCCCCTTCCTGTTGCAGAAGCGATTCCAGTTATTCAACTATATTACCTCTAAATGGGTCAAATAGGCCTCTGCTAAGATTTTTATCTTTTTAGTGCACAGCCAATTCCCCCAAGGAAGCCTGAAACAGCCGCAGACGGTCCACGATCCAGTTCATTCCTAACGCTTAAAGAAAGATTTTCTATCTGCAGGCCCCACCAAATCTCAAAAGACTGTGCTTGCCATCAGACGACGACAACTCCCCCGGTTCTTGTCACTTCTTGTTTGGCCGAAGACTGACTTGCCTCCTGTTTCCTGTCAATAGAAGAGCGTCTGAAACAACAGCGCTCTCCCTTAAAAAACGACACACACTCACTGCCAGCAGTGAATGTCAGTGTCACTCATTTGTCAATTAATGGTATCTGTCCGGTGAAAGAATGGACATGCTTTTGGACTTAAAAGGCACTGTCAGGCACGGTGTGAATCAGAGGAGACAGATATGAGTTCAGTCACAAGCTGGCCGGTAATACCATAATGTGTTTTGGATATGGATATCGGCTGACGGCGCTGACAGGTTTTACTTAACGTCTTACTGTACCCGGACCACTCACTTTGCCCTCTTTGTTCTCCCTCATCTAGTCCGGAACATCTCATTAAATTGCAAAGGAGCACACTTGATTAAAGCTGCCGACATGCAAAATAGATACATTTCCAGATAGGGAATGTAAAAGGTACACTTGCTTTTTCATTCTTTCTAAATACATTCACATATAGATCCCTCAAGTTTCAATCATAGCATCTAACATCTTTGCTCATTGGCCTGTATGGTGTCCCAGTCCCAGTCGATACAGCCAAATGGACAGCAGCGTTTCATTTGAAAGGCATTCACGTTCTCTCAAAATCAAAGTCTGTGCTGCAGTTGTTTGTGTAGGGCTCCCATTCAAACAATAGCTCATTCGTACAATACAATCAACATGGTGCAATCAGGTTTTTTTAACCAAAGATATAGCATGGTGTTGCAGTCTTCAAAACACAACAAAATGGATGCGTATGTTTTGTCTGAGTGACACTCAAGCTGTGACAATTTGTCCAACAAAACGTACAACAGCGCTGAAGCATAGAAGGAGAACACACTAAACCAAGCACACAGAACTAAAACACACAAACAGCCTCAGACAAATGGGCAAGCCATGCTACCTGTGTTATACACTATTCTGCCAGCCTAGTCACATGAGTGCCAAACACACCAACGCAATTCAGCGCCGCTCCTCAGAAGCCGCCTCCAGTATAGTCTGGATGCTGCACTGTGTCCCCTCCCCCCTCCCACCCCACCCCTTTCATCAGTAAATCCTGATGGAAGCCCCCTTCCAGGTAATCCATAATCCGGGCGGTGAAATGTAGTAAGAACATTCTTTCTGGGAGATAGAGATGAAACCCATCACTCCCCCCCTTATCAATGCACATAACCAGCCTCGCACATGTGCAATGTCTGCACGCACACACGCACTGTGACTACTGTGAGTTGTCATTATAAGGTCAGATGGATGTATATGCATCAAAGGGAGTGTGTGTGTGTGTGTGTGTGTGTGTGTGTGTGTGTGTGTGTGTGTGTTTGTGTGTGCACGGGGGGGGGGGGGGGGGGGGTACATATGTGTTTTCTATGATTACTGTGGGTATTTTTTTATATAAAATATGCATCAGTTCACAAATAAGTTGCACGCACATACTGGTTGTACAGTGCTGAAGTTGTGATCATGGTTGTGTCATCTATTTCAGTAAACCATGGTGTAAATAAGGCAGAATATCCAGGTTTAATTCAAGCATGTATCTTTCTTTTAAAAGCCACTGAGAACAGTCACAGGGCTTCCTTGCCTTACTTTTAAACCAATAACATATCCTAGTGTCATTACTTCTGGGGGATTTCAGTCCAAACTATCACTGTGTAAGACTATTAGGAAATATGATGGGCCTTTGAGGCTATCTGAGTTTCCAGGAAGTTCTTAAGTCAATAATATGGCAGCTGTCAAGGCGAGCTGCCCCGAATGTACCAGGTATTGGTTCCAGTGGCAACCAGGAAGGAGGAGGAAGTCAATTCGACTGAGCAGCATGACTGCAGGGTGCCACCTCCTATACTCACCTGGTGGCAAGTGGTGGACAGTCTAATCTCTTGGCTTTATGTTTCAGCTGAAGACGTCACTGTCCACAGATTTTCCTAATTGATGAGACACCCAGGAGAGAGAGGAGAGAGAGAAAAAAACGGGAGCTATCCTCAACTTAACTTTTCTAGCCACTTTGCAATCACGCCACACCTTTCGAATTGACTTTTCTCCACTGAGCATGAAAATGGTTAAATATTTAACTTTTCCGCAAATTATATCAAAGCTGTCGGCCTAAATCTACACCACATGCGGCTGGATGGCTTCAAGGGTGAGATATCAGAAATACTCACCACTGCACGCCCGCGTATTACGTGTAATACTTTCTGACACTGTTTCCAGCCTTGCCTCACAGCTCGGCTCAGGAATTTTTCTCCTTGAGTGAAGCATAAATCAGTCAGAGCCGCTGTCATATCTGCCAAGAGACGTCTCACAAGCCTGCAGTCTAATTCCTACACTAAAAGGCAATGTCTGTCATCGGGGTGAATTAACATGCCATCAAGACGATCAGAGGCATTTTGTCTGTCAGATAGCGCCGTGGAGGTTGAAAGGGAAGTTCGAAACACACCTTTAAGAAGTAATTACATGCATTCAGAAGCACTGTACTGACAGGGAGCGTATTCACTCTGCAAGGACTGAATTTATGGTTCATCCACAGAGGATACATTGTAAGCATCCCATCTGACAGCGCTGTATTGAGTGGCCGGAAATGGTCTATCTGGGATCATCCATCATTGCATTGATTGTATTTATGCAGCTGCTGCTGCTGCTGCCTTCTCTCCTTCTGACCTTCTTCAGACACCCGTGTTGCTGGGGAATTAGTTAAAAGACTTATTATATCAACTGAATCACAGAGTTAACAGCCATTCCCAATGCGTCATTCAAACCCACTTAAGATTAGACACTTGGTACAATATTCCCTGTCTGCACAGCGAAAACAAACATGACAATCCATTTATCTTGGTTGGATTAATTTGCACACATGCACGCGGAGGATGACCCACTTACAACTAAATCAAACTTGGCATCCTCATCATGGCTGTTAAAAAAAAAAAAACATTAAAATAGAAATTGTGTTTATATTGCAGGAACAGATATAATCAATGGTAAGAAATCCAGAGCATCAGGGAATTGGGGAGCCCTTTGTTGCGATCTCATCCAGATGGCCCTGATCGAGTCGGATGCCAGCTGGGTATTCCCTGGCATTAATTTGCACTTGGGTGCTAAGCTAGGCCCGCACTGCAATTATAAAGGTTTAACAAATTAGCGATTAGCAGTGCTTACTTGTGAAGCAACACAATTCATTTTTCTAGTCTCTAAAGCAGGGGTGGGCAATTCATTTCCCCAAGGGGCCACATGAGATAGTGGGACTGTTGCGGAGGGCCGAACCAATAGGCTGAACTCAATTCAGCATGAAAAACATGAGCATGTTTTTGCAGTATTAAAGGTGTAAAGGTTATCATTTAACATTTGATTCCTAATTTACCATTGACCTCCGAGGGCCGGTCAGGGATAGCCAAGGGGCCGCACTTTGCCCAGGTCTGCTCTAAAGAGATTCATACTTTTATTCAATACTAGTATCACCTTAGCATCAGTTTAACATTTAGCAGAGCAAGAGTGGGGTCTGCATTAAACGTCTGTGTGCCCCCTGGGTGGGGTGTCAAACCAAGTAAACCAAGTGTCATAGCTAAATGCTTGGAGTCGACCCTAACTTGAAGACTGGCACTTCTCTGCAAATATTCAGGTTTTGCCCAACAAGCCTTCCATAATTAATCCCGACAACGCTGTGCAGAGCAGTGAGCAACACTTGACCTTCCAGGCCACGGAGATCAAATGGATGAGTCCTGTACAAGGCCAACATGGAAAAGCTTCTTGCACAGCGCCCTGGTAGAACACATGACTTTCATGTGCTCAAATGTCAGAACAGAGCTGCTTCAAAGAATTTGTGTGTGTGTGTGTGTGTGTGTGTGTGTGTGTGTGTGTGTGTGTGTGTGTGTGTGTGTGTGTGTGTGCGTGTGTGTGCGTGAGAGAGAGAGGGAGACCGAAACAGACGGAGATAGAGAGAGCGAGTGAATCTGGGCATATACAGCCGCGGGAAAAATTAAGAGACCACTTCAAAATTACCAGTTTCTCTGGTTTTACTATTTATTGGTATGTGTTAAAGTAAAATGTACATTTTTGTTTTATTCTATAACCTACTGGCAACATTCCTACCAAATTTCAAGTAAAAATATTGTCATTTATTTAATTTATTTGCAGAAAAATGACAATTGGTCAAAATAGCAAAAAAGATGCAGTGTCTTCAGATCTCGAATAATGCAAAGAAAACAAGCTCATATTCATTTTTAAACTACACAATACTAATGCTTTAACTTAGGAAGAGTTCAGAAATCAATATTTGGTGGAATAACCTTGATTTAAAATCACAACTTTCATGTGTCTTGGCATGCTCTCCACCAGTCTTTCACATTGCCGTTGTGTGACTTTATGCTACTCCTGGCGCAAGAATTCAAGCAGCTCGGCTTCTTTTCATGGCTTGTGACCATCCATCTTCCTCTTGATCACATTTCAGAGGTTTTTTTATGGGATTCAGGTCTCGAAATTGGGCTGGCCATGACAGGGTCCTGATCTGGTGATACTCCATCCACACCTTTACTGGCCTGGCTGTGTGGCATGGAGCATTGCCCTGCTGGAAAAAACACTTCTCAGAGTTGGGGAACATTGTCAGAGCAAAAGGAAGCAAGTTTTTCTTCCGGGACAACGATGTACTTTGCCTGGCTGAGGTTTGTAAAAGACCATAAGGATTGAACCAAAGCGGACTGGAGGGTCTCCTAGTTCGTCTTCTCTGATGAGTCCAATTTCACAGTAGGTGCAAGACTCTGTGGCTTGTAGGCCTCTCCAGGTCTCCGTCTAACCATCAGACGACCATGTGTTGGGCAAAGCTGAAAATTGGACTCATCAGAGAAGACGAACTAGGAGACCCTCCAGTCCGCTTTGGTTCAATCCTTATGGTCTTTTACAAACCTCAGCCAGGCAAAGTACAACGTTGTCCCGGAAGAAAAACTTGTTTCCTTTTGCTCTGACAATGTTCCCCAACTCTGAGAAGTGTTTTTTCCAGCAGGGCAATGCTCCATGCCACACAGCCAGGCCAGTAAAGGTGTGGATGGAGTATCACCAGATCAGGACCCTGTCATGGCCAGCCCAATTTCGAGACCTGAATCCCATAAAAAAACCTCTGAAATGTGATCAAGAGGAAGATGGATGGTCACAAGCCATGAAAAGAAGCCGAGCTGCTTGAATTCTTGCGCCAGGAGTAGCATAAAGTCACACAACGGCAATGTGAAAGACTGGTGGAGAGCCTGCCAAGACACATGAAAGTTGTGATTTTAAATCAAGGTTATTCCACCAAATATTGATTTCTGAACTCTTCCTAAGTTAAAGCATTAGTATTGTGTAGTTTAAAAATGAATATGAGCTTGTTTTCTTTGCATTATTCGAGATCTGAAGACACTGCATCTTTTTTGCTATTTTGACCAATTGTCATTTTTCTGCAAATAAATGAACTAAATGACAATATTTTTATTTGAAATTTGGTAGGAATGTTGCCAGTAGGTTATAGAATAAAACAAAAATGTACATTTTACTTTAACTCATACCAATAAATAGTAAAACCAGAGAAACTGATAATTTTGAAGTGGTCTCTTAATTTTTTCCGCGGCTGTATATCAGATATATGGGCAAATATTTTCTTTGTGCATGTACAGTATGAATAGTGGTATTTGAATACTCAGAGATTAATACCGGCTGAGAAAGCGTCCTCTATTTCTATTACCATTCAGTGACTCTTACACATCAGTGCTTAATTAGAATCCGTGTCTTTGGCTGTTGTACTGCAATCATCTCCATTCTTCATCCATTCATTCTCAAAACCCACACATTTCACAAAGAATGTGCAACAATGAAATTAATGAGGAAGGGGGAGTAGTCTACTACCCAGCGATGGTCAAAGAAAGTAGACACTGAGTCACTGACTTAGGGAAAGAGCAGAACCTTCCAGCCACACTGTGTTCGTAAAATTATTGGAAAAAGAAAAGGTAATTTCATGCAGTCATGACTTAAGACACCATTTAGCAGAGGCTGTTAATTTCCTGATGGGAGCACATTCGTGCCTGGCTCCGACCAACAGTACTTAACCATTGTTGATGGGACGGCAGCACTGAGTGCAAGGTGAATCAATTAAGTCATGGCTACACAATCCAGGGCCTTGAGAGGCCATCTTGGAAGTATTGTGGAAATTCCCCCAAAAGACAGGTGCTTCAACGTCCATTTTTTTGGTTATATGTGGAATTACATGTGTGCAGAAGATAACACAGATTTGAGGAGTCTTGTAAGTCAAAACAGCCTGGAACCTTCAGTCCTCCATGTGTTGGATGTCAAATCCAGGCAGCTTGTCTTCCAGCCCAAAATTACAGTTCTTGTGTTCGTTCAGGCAGGCGAGCCTTCCATGCTCGTCGGATGAATCATTCACTCCATATGCTAGACATTACCATTACAGTTTTTGATGGATGTCTTTTACGTGTTCAGTGATGACCTAAGGAAAAAGATGACCTTAGGAAAAACATATTTGTTATTGGACTGGAGTAGAAAACTTCCTGTAAATTACACTTGGACATAATATGGCTGTGGAGGTTAAATGCAATACATGACTTGTCATATTGATAATGGTCGTCAGAGCAAGCCCTGCCTCGTAGCATCCCCATTTTTAATTAAACCAATTGTGAAAAATGAGACTCTTTCATTATGGTGGATGAGACAGCCCCAGTCATAATGGATACGAAGTGGTTGCATATTAATATAAATGTATTATTGATTTATACACCTCCACATGTTCAGTGAGCGATTGCTGAAATCTGTTCAGTCACACAGAGAGAAAGTCCAAATGGCTACCAGCCAAGAGGTGGATGGGGTGGGGAGGGCACACATCACAAGCGGAATAGGAGTATCATGCCCTGTCACTCTTAAGGATAATAAATGGATCAGGCAGTGATAAACAGCGTTGCCGTTTCAGTCTCGTTGATTATTACATGCAGAGCACGACACTGATGGAGCATGAGGAATGAGGGGTGACGTTCCTAAGAGTTGGCTAATAGATACCAAAGGTTCTTTAGATGTTTAACAAAGTCATTGGTGATGACCATATTATCTTTAGTACTCAGAACTCCTGCATTATAAATTATAGTTAAAGGGTATACTTCAGCAATATATGCGCAAAACTATGTACAGTCTTAGAAGTATGTGAAATAGTCCTGAGCATAATCGCATTATATGCCAACTATATGAGTAAGTTTGTGTAAGATTGCCATTTATAAGCATTACGTCCAACATAAACCTACACGGGACAAACTAGTGAGTGATCTCTTTTCAACTGTCTTAACAGAGTCATCGCTGATAACAAAAAACACATCACTGAAAAGCCTTCAGAGATAAGCATCGCTGCTGTAAATAATTGTATTTGCATACAGGGACTGACTCATAAACATGTCAGTACTGTGAAATATGGATAGACATTTCAAACTTTCTATTTAAATGTCATGAAATATGGCAACGAAAAAAATGTGTTCCCATTAAGGGATAATGCCGAGTATTTGGTGTCTAGTACACGAGGCCATCCATCATGTAGACAATAAAGGGAGTTTTTGCCTGACGTAGGAAATTTATGGTCGCCCTTCCGTGCCCTAATAACTCAAACCCAGTGTCAGGTTCTGACAGGCGTTGCCGAAAACAGCAACCCCGTTATCAATCAAAAGAAATCTCTTGCATATGTTAACTTTTCTCTGATCAGCAGTGCACTTTATGGACGAGAAGGCGAATGTTGATCTGAAACCTTTTAACGATCAACTGACCTTGGCAATTGCATGAGAAACGATCCAAATGATTAGGCAGTCCTTGCTTTCCCAATGTCTGAATTCTAAATCTAAAACTCTCAAAACTAAATATCAGAACTCAAATGTATGCAACGTTTGCTAGTGTTTACTTATTAGACTCACCATACCTTCGCTCAGAGTTACAGGCACACATTGTAAGAATCTGAATAACTGCAATGGAAATAATTATTTGCAGTTAGGCCTACTGCTTTAATTGTTACACAAATCTGCTATAATAGGCGCAGGTAAAATGTCATGTTTTATTTTAATATATCCTGGGTTCTTCTGTTTTATGAAGTTCAGTTCAATCTTATCAGTTAAGTACTGAAGCTTAAAGTCTAGTACCAGCTTTGTACTTCCACAGATCTCTGTAAATATAGCCTAAAAACGTGGACATGAATCTAGACCCTAAAACAATAACGAAACGTCTCATTCGTCAGACAGATGTGCTGTGTCAATCAAATCACTGAAATATCATTTAATAACCACATGTTAAAAGAATGAAAAGGGAATGGGGTATTCTGTTGTATAGGCTAGGGGCTTGTTTAATGTTGGTTTACTGATCCAGTGCATACGTGTGAACTAGCCTATAGCTATTCCTCGCTGTTGTGCTAATGTTTTCAATAAGAAAGTCTAGGAGTCAGCATCCCCCAAGCGTCCACAAACCCAAAGCTCAAAAGGATTCTCCTCCCACTAACAGGAAAAACAGCCTCGAAACTTACGCCCATATCAAAAGGGAACGTCACATCCCCTTGACCCTCCAATCACCTCGAGGTTCTTTTTGATTGGAAGGCGGCAAAGCCTTTAATCTCGGGACGAACGCTGTGAGTCTCTGAAGAACGCTTGTCATTCTACTACATCTCGAGACGCGAGTACACGCGGACGGACCTGCTGCAAGAGTCGCAGAGCGATATGATGTCGTCTCAAGTCTACATCTGCGTAACATGACTTGACGTGGATTTTAAACGTTATATTTGAGGACACAAGTCGTTTTTAATCTTCGTTTGGCAGGTTTCCATAAGGAAATACATGTTTTGTTAACTTTTGTATTATTATTTTCCTATTGTTTCACTACAAATGCGTTTCCTTTCGTCTAAATGACAATTGGGTCATGATTACATCGCCCCCGGTTTCTGTACTGAGAAACTATTCATCCAACCCAATCTGGGAGAGCTGCAATAGAGAGAAAAACGCCTCTTTGAAAACAAATAAACGCTTCGTGCATCCCGTGTCTCCGTCAGACCCTCAACGGCAGGCGAATCGTCTCCCCATCAAAATTCTGAAAATGCTTACTGCACGGGGTGGACACATCTTGCATCCGGAGTATTTGCAACCTCTACCGTCTACTCCTGTTAGTCCCATTGAGGTAAGAATTTTAATAAAGAAGCATAGATATGCGTAATGCTTAACTACGCACTTCGAGCCAATAACCTATTTGTTGCCTTGGGCGAATGCGTATACCTCTTTATTTGGATAGATGTTATGGACACGAGAGTTACATAGTGTGATAACTAACTGTACCAGTCAACTTCAAAATGTTACAATGATATTATAGTTAACTGTTTTGAGCACAGGCTCTGCTATGCGCAATGCGGAGCGCACTGTAATAGCACAACCAAAAATATTGACGTTGACATAATCATACAAATGAAAGCGCCACTGTGTATCTAATACGTTGTTTTGAGCAAGTGTAGTAGTAACATATTGTGTTTTCATAATTTTGTTGCAGCTGGATGCCAAGAAAAGTCCTCTGGCTCTTTTAGCACAAACATGTTCTCAAATTGGTAAACCAGATCCACCGTCCTCGTCCAAACTGTCATCAACAGCAAATGGATCTAATGACAAAGACTCTAAATCTGGTCCGTTGAAAATGAGTGATATTGGAAATGATGATAAATCGGGCTTCAAGCCATACAATAAATCCACGGAAAAGAAAGACTCGTCCTCGGCTGCTTCTGCTGGAGATAAGACGGGTTTCCGTGTGCCTAGCGCCACCTGCCAGCCGTTTACTCCCAGGACAGGGAGTCCGAATTCCTGCACCTCTGTCTCTCCTCTCCCATCAGAGTGTAAATCAGCGGACCGGGAGGACAAAAAGGATTCTGATGGTAACAAAAATGGAATTTCTGAGGGCTCTGGGAACGGTGGTGTGAATCACAACAGGATAAGTGGTGGTTCTAACGGGGAAGTAAACCAACATTCGGAGACTACACTTGGATCAAAGCCCATCACCTCCGACACAACCTCTGTTTCTTCTGCATCGTCTGTCCTTGGATCAGGACTAGTAGCTCCCGTTTCCCCTTACAGACCGGGTCACACCGTTTTCCCCCTCCCGCCTGCAGGCATGTCATACCCTGGAAGTCTAGCGGGGGCCTATGCTGGGTATCCACAGCACTTTCTGCCTCACGGGGTTTCCCTAGATCCAACAAAGTCGGGGAGTCAGCTGCTGAACGCGCAGTTCGCTCTGGGTTGCAGCAAAGCTGGTTCCAGCCCAATGTCTGGGGCTTCGCCTCCATCAATAATGACCGCCAGCTTGTGTAGAGATCCGTACTGTCTGAGTTACCATTGCGGAAGCCATCTATCAGGCACCGTCGGGGCCAACTCGCACGAGTCGCACGCTGCTGCTGCCGCTGCAGCTTCGGCTATGAAGTCTGGATACCCTCTCATGTACTCTTCACACCCGCTCCATGGCGTTCATTCCACGCATCCATCGTTTGCTGGACACCCATTGTATCCTTATGGTTTTATGCTCCCAAATGACCCCCATTCACATGTCTGCAATTGGGTTTCGGCGAACGGACCCTGTGACAAACGTTTTGCCTCATCCGAAGAACTTCTCAATCACTTGCGGACTCACACTGCCTTCGCTGGGACTGAGAAATTGATTTCAGGATATCCAAGCTCTTCGTCTCTAGCCAGTGCTGCTGCAGCGGCGATGGCATGCCATATGCACATACCCCAGACGGGGAGTCCCGGAGGCCCGGGAGCGCTGGCACTCAGGACACCACATCACGCACTCGGACTCACCAGCCGTTACCACCCGTATTCTAAGAGCCCTCTGCCGACCCCCGGAGCACCTGTACCGGTGCCCGCGGCCACTGGTCCCTATTACTCCCCTTATGCATTGTACGGGCAAAGACTAACCACAGCACCAGGCCTTGGATATCAATAGAGACTGTCATGTTCAAAGTTTATAAAAGATTTGAATTATATGCCTAAAGATTTTCTATATTGAATGTCCACGTCGGCACACGCTGACGGGCCCACTATTTATTTACGTTAGCTTCAAGCGATACAAAAAATAAAATGATGAACCCAATTTGGAAAAGACTTGATGTTTTTTACCGTGTTTCAAGGCGAATGTAACTGTTTAACCATTTGTAGATACCGTTCACCATTGATGCAGGCCTATGCAAGATGCATGTCATATACTCAACTTCAAATTCAGTCTCAATTTATTATAAATTACATATTTTCAAATGAATCCAGAGAAGTGATCATTTTGTGAGAGCTTTGAGAAATTAGAAGGTTATTTTATGCATATTAAACGTTCATTAAATTGAATTGTATTACATTTAATTTAATTGAACTACCCTTGTTTCATCAGGGTATTATATAAATTATATGAATGGGGTCTTGAAATCGATCTGGAACTGAAATCCTCCTAATATTTAAGATACCAGAATCCCATTATTTCTTACAAAGAAAAAGTCGGTGGGTTCTCAACTGTTGGGCCTGTCCCTTAATGTTAGCATTAACGTGCATTATTGACATGACAATTGGAAATGAGGCCTTTTGCGCAGTTTTGTCCTCTTTAAGGTATTCAGGTTATTCCAGTTAGGAACTTAATATATTTTCTCACCTAATGCAGAAATGAAGCGGCAAATCTGGAAACTCAACTGTGTGTTTACAAACAAAAACAAAACTTGTCTTAGTATTCCAATTTGCAGTGAGTTAACTGCGTGTGTATCAGCAGATATAATAATGGTAGTTTTTTGTAACATTTGTAGTCATGCCTAGGCTCTCACCGTACTGCTATTCTGTATGGCCTCACTCGAAAAAGTAAAATCAAGCATTTGCCTGTAAAGTTTTAGATTTTCGAAGTCGGTGAAAAGCTGTCCTTTTCAATAGTTTAAGGCGATATGTTTTCGAAGATGTTATGTATCGTTTTAATATGATAATTTAAGACGTTATTTCTCTATGCAGTGAATGTTCGATGAACAGTTTACAAAATAAGAATAACGCCATGGCCTTAAAGGCTGGTTAGGCCTGCAACTATCTTGAATAGGTTAGTGGCAATGAGAACCACTGAGAGCAACCACTCAATTTTTAGGCCTCTAACATGATCTGTTATAATGGACTTTTAAGAAGAAGTTTATTGTAATACTTCTAAATGTAAAATTGAAACTATTAGACAGTAGCATATAACGAAATAAAAAAACAAGTATCGAAGGGTTCGTTTTTTAAATGTAATTGACAGAGCTGCTGACAATGATTTTAAAGTTTTTCTAAATGCCAATGTTACTACGTGAGTGTAAAGGCCCAGTCTACAGCTGCAAAGCGGGGATGCGCCTAGAAAGTCTCCATTTTCAATTGAATCGGCAAATCTC
Source organism: Sprattus sprattus (assembly GCF_963457725.1). Taxonomy (NCBI): domain Eukaryota; kingdom Metazoa; phylum Chordata; class Actinopteri; order Clupeiformes; family Clupeidae; genus Sprattus; species Sprattus sprattus. Next base: position 33,474,118 of record NC_137922.1, on the reverse strand, counting down.
AACTTTACTGCCATGGCAATATTCATCTTTGATCAGAGAGAACGTGATGGGAAACGTGTTATGTTTGCTAATGTCATAACCTTGTTTTAACCGGTAAACTGACCTTCAGATGATTAATGGAACCTCATAACTCGGTGATTGAGGCGCTGCTGAGATTAGACCATGATGGAATAAATAGTCGCGCTTTTTTTGCGATGGATGTAAAGTCCTCACGTTCACACCCCATTTTTAATCTCTTACATGCAAGACAAAGGAACCGTTAGTGTGCCATGAGCGCAAACACGCCTCTCAAATCTTATTGCCTCCGTTGTCCTCAACTCAGTTCAGGTAGGAAGTCAGAGTCACTATTACCACATTGGTACTTTGGTAGGACTATAACGGTGTTGCTTACAATATTTGTTGCCACGTTTTTTATAGAGTTTATACAAGACTTTAGTCTTTATAATCACGGTGACTTTACAATCAAGTCAGTTTCATTCAACTTTAAAGTGAAACATGATAATGGTTAAATAACAGGGCCATGTTTCCCAAAAGCATTGTAAGCCTACTTGGTTCGTAGAATCCCTCCTACGAATCATCTTATCATGTCGGAGAGTTTCCCATAGACATCATAACTAAAGTAGTAGCCTACTTGAACAATACATGTATCAGTGTTATTCCAAAGGTACGTTTCCATCCTTTATTACAATGTATTATATTCAATCAGCTTTTAGCTTTTTAAGGCTATTTTAAGCTCATAGAAATATGAAGTTATGAGATGAGACGTTGACAGAGTCGTTACTGATTCCATTTAGAACTTTATCTTAGAGAAGTTAATCCTTTTTTTTTAAGGGGGCGCGGGGGGTGCATATTGTAGCCTACATTCACTAGGGCCGAGGCCTATTTAGGTTGGGGCAGAAAGTGGAAGAGATTAGGGAAAGAAGTTTCATCATAGAACAAAACATAAAAATGAATACAAGTCAAAAATATATAAAATAAAAAACACGGGGAGAGCAAAGTAACATATAGCCATAAAATCAGCCATAAGCCTATTTGGATTTACTTATTTCCTCCCTATCTTCATCTTCTTCTTTAAGCGCTCTTGCCCCGGCAGCATGCTACTCATTCAAGTGGCGAAGAACAGGCTGATATAAGACGTCTTGAGTAGGTAATATGTTGTCATGTCATGCAACAAACAAATCTAAATACAGTGTATTATTTCAATGTTTTTATGATGATTTATTATTAAGTTAGGCGTGCAGATGTTAAAGTTTCTTGGCCTGATCATCAATCAACATCAATTAGCTTGCAGATACTATAAAGATCAAAAGGCAACGGTCACCTGATATCACCAAATTAGGTGATATTTCAGCACTGTTTACATGGACAGCGTCCGTTAACGACTGCCGGAGAGCAGGTCACGAGCGTTTGTAACAGTCACCGATTTAGCGTTGGAACGTAAACGCCGCATGGCCTATTGAAAGCTACATCCCATAAGACAATAACCTATTTGAAAACATCTAAGAAAAACCGTATTCAAATGAGAAACTGCAGTTGCTTTGCGCAACATTCAAACAACGGTGCAGCCTTGGGGACAAGGTATATTTTAGTGCCCATGCCCGGTGAGATACAGTAGGCTTTTTTACCCTGTTCAATTGATTACATTAAATGAATGCTGTTTAAAATAAATCTTTATTTTCCAAACGATGACAAATGACATTTGTAATAAGTTTCATCGACAAATTCTATTCACTTCTTCTCTCTTTCTGTGTGTGTGTGTGTGTGTGTGTGTGTGTGTGTGTGTGTGTGTGTGTGTGTGTGTGAAAAGGAGAGCGAGAGTGAAAGCATGCTTAGGCTATGATGATTCGATGATTCTAATAACTAGTGCATTAGGTTTCGAAAAGTATAGCTATATTCACCACTTCTGCAACCCGCTGGTTGTACAAGACCTATTTCAGTAACTACTACTGGGTGCTAAATTCAAAGTAGACAAAAAAGTCTGCTCAATTGAAGCAGATTTAAGGCTATTTATTTTTCTCCAAAAACTTTTACCACCTAATCGATTCAGTGATGGCATGCATACTCGTATATAGTTTTCACAGGAGGCACATACTGTATATCCATAGCCCATTAGCACAAAGCAAGTCAGCTCACTAGCATACATGGGCAGCAGTGCCCTAAACAATGATTTATGGTGACAAAGGACGCGAGACATTTCTACAGATTGTGTGATTGCGGTAATGAAGCCGTAAAACGCCGACAACATGAAAGGACGCGTGGGAGCCTCCTCATTTAATCAGCTCCTCAAACAGAACCCACTGCATCTGAGGGCCTGCGACGGCATTACCCATGCAAAGTAAATCACATTAATCCCTGGAGATAAAATCAACATCATTAATGGTCACTTGTCGTATTCATCAAAACGAAACCAGCCCCGTTTGACAGATTAATCTTAGCCAGTGCTCCCTGGTTTTGTGGTAATGGGCCTTGTCGTCGACGACTCACGGTAATAAGGCTGCAGTTTAGAAAGACGCCCAGACCATACCAAGGGGCGCTTTTTGATTTACAAGAATATAAGAGCACACTAGAGCGCAAAGCGGGGATCTGAGGTCTCTTTTCCTGGTCATAACTTTAGACTTGGCTGTCCTATCTTAAACACGTGTTCAAAATGAATTAATATTATTATGAGGACTACAATAAATGAAAAACGGAAAACTAGAGAATCTAGTGGACCTAGTTTAACACTAAAACCAAAATAAATATCTTTACCTGATATACTTACCCACGTAACCAGTTATGAGGTCATTGATGTCTGGACCTCGGTAATATTTTTAGATCTAAAAATAGAACTTGAAGGTGTGCGTGACCTGGCAGCATGTTAGGCTATATAACGTAAGACAAAGCAAAGATCGTTATGCCATTTTTTGTATGAAACGTTTAAAACGGTAACCTGGTACCGCGCCTGGAGTAAAGGCAATTGTATGAAATATGGCGTGAGATATGCGTACTCTTGCCATGATGAAGGCTCGGCTAGTTCACACACAACGTCACTACGGTCAGTAGCAGCAGGCAAACGAAACAGTCTAAAGCCACATTTGTCCATTTTTTACACATAACTTTAGCTTAAAACTCACCCTTTATACCATCGACCTACGTATTTTTGATGCTTACAGTAAACTATCAACACATTCATAATTTGTCTAATGTATCGCCCACGTTTGTATGTGTAATTTGATAAAAACTTAACCCCCAACCCCTGTATTTTTTAAACCATAGTTACAGCTCTGGGCCTCGTTTCCCGATAACGACGTATTTTAACGGCCTACGTGGATTTTTAAGACATAGTAGACTCAGTAACACTTTCTATTTACGAGCGTTTCCCGAACATCATCTTAAAGTCAGGTGCACGAGCGCAACGTGCACGAGTTCTTAAGTATATTTTAAGAGCTGTTTACGTCAGGTTAACCTGTTTACGTTAATTGCAGTGAAATTAGCTAGCCTATCGAACGTGCACTGTGCACTGAATTCGGGGCGGGGATAGTAACGCCGAACGACGCCCCTGGATAAGGTGTCGAGGGGGTTGAAGCGTACGTCATGCGTGACTGTATGAGCTATGAAACTAGCGATTTAAAAAAAGTTTCAATGAAGAACATGGTTGCAAATATATATGTATACAACTGTGTAGAGCACATAACAAGACTGTCGTCATTTTTCAATTAATTATAAGCCAAAAATACTTACATGTAATGTATTTAGCATCTAGCTAGAAAGCTACCATATAAGCCAATGGAGTGGTGGCATAAGCGCTAATTGTGCCTTAAAACTACTGTTTGAAAGCTTCAGTTAAGACATACATACTCTGCATCGGTCGCGTAGCACATTTCAGATAAAACCGAGTCATTATAAACATATAAAAAGTTGTGTAGATAGCTTTATTAATGTAAAATATTCCTCACTTCAAGGAGCCATGTTTTTTTTTTTTAATTCCCCTTTCTTCCGAACGACGGGCGAACGACGCCCCTGGTGGATTGCATCGCTAAGTGTGAAGTTAAGTGTGAAGTTCGCTAAGTGTGAAGTTACTACTGGTCCTGACCACACGTAGAATTCTTCTCAGCGAAAGAACAATTTAAGCTAAGTGCGGCGTCGGGAAACTGCTCTGCAACGTAGGATCCCTCTTACGACCGATTTCAAGTGCTTTTTCGCGTTCGGGAAACGAGGCCCTGTACTATACTAATCTATCAATGAATGGTCTCACTGAGCTCTGCAATTTGGTGTTTGAATTAAGTAAATTCCTAATTGTGAATGGGTGACCCGTGGTCCTTTGTATACCAGTGCCTATGGTCATCTTGCCTGAGTTTCAGATCTGCCATTAGGATTTATGCTGCTGAGTTCTTGGACTACCATTGCAGGGTTAACTACGGCCAGCCTTATACCTTCAAATGAACCTGAGGCCCACCTTACATACATACATAATGCAAAGTCAAGCTCTATCAATCACACCCAACACCATATATCAACCACACCTCTCCACATAAACCCCCTCTCCATAGAAGACTAATGTCCAATGGGGACAGAAGGTTTGTAAGAACCCCCCTCCAACAGGTCCTCCTGCTGTGCTTTGAACTTGAATATAAAGGGGAAAAACACATCTCTGGCCTTGGCTAGTTCTGTGAATGGGTATGTGTTCAGTGTGGTAGCATGACCAGAGTAAGACATCTGCTGACACAAGCAAAGATGGCCGATGATCAGAGTGCAGTGCTCATCTCCCCCAGCGACAGCTGTTAGCCATGTGTCTTAGCATCTGGGAGCTGTTACGCTCGACGGCAGTGGATGTCATAAACATTGCCTGTGAGTCAGGCCGCGGCTATGTCACATTTCAGAAGTCAATTTCAGGGTAGAACCCTTCTCGGATAGGGCACAGGCGGTTTGTGTGTGGAAAGTACACCTCCGGGTAACAGTGCACTTAGTCATTGGGGAGGCACTCCCTCTCAATGCGATGCAGCTCAAAGTTCAAGAGCATGCATACAGACAGCTGTTAACAACAAATAACAGCTGATGTGAGGCCCATCAGCAGACACTAGTAGAAAGAGAGAGAGAGAGAGAGAGAGAGAGAGAGATGAGCAAATCTGTAGAAGGCCTGTTAGCAACTTCCCAATGTGAGTTCGACTGATGAGGGCCCTTGTCACAGTTAAATAAATTAATATCATAATTTTTCCTCAGTTGGTCTCCTCCAGAATTCAGGGGCTCTCAGGATTTTTGCAAGCTGCTGGAAAAGGGACTCGCATCACTGTTTACCGAGCCGGAGGGAAAATAAATGACTTTTCGCATGTTCAATCAACTGCAAAGTGTGCGTTCAATCATGCCGAGGACCGCTGGTTTGTTTTGGTTGCCGAGGAGCTTGACTTTTTTTCAAACATTCCCCCATATTAATCACCACTACGTCGCTCCCCCCCACACCCTCTTTCTGACAACCGGAGTAAACGAAAGGGCCGAGTCCAAGCCGGTGTTTGAGAAGAATGTCACCTCACCGTAACCTATTCAAGCGTCCCGACTGTCCATTCAAAAGCATTCAGGGAAAAGTAATGTAACATTTTGCAGCATATGGCAACCGAACATCATAAAGAAGCACTGTACCTAGAGGAAACTCTGTAATAACACAAGCTGCTTTGAGGTTTGGCATGAGAACGTGCAAAGCCGAAGGGCGTCTAAGATTTCAGTAATTAAACAATAGCCTTGTGTTGGTTTGTCCCGAGAACTCAGCAGCAGATATTTGTCCTGGCATGTCAGACTAGCAGGTTTGTTTTATAGGCCTACTAAGGTGCGAACTTGATGAGGAGTTATACTTTGCTATGGTACTGTATCAAGTAGGGTTCCATATATTTTCTTGCTTATTCGGCCTGCTTCTGCTTCTAGTCACGCAAATGGTTTGCCACATTTGAGTATGCCAAGTAGAGGAAAGTAAGGATATTTTAGAAACACGATGCGTTCACAAACATCACTAGATCCTACAAGAAATGACTGTCTTTTATTGAGTGTGCAAACTGATAGAGCAGTGATTTAGTCAGAGGGCAAAAGGTATTTAAGCAATGGTGACGGGCCTGCTTCCCAAACCTCACTTAATGCTGAATCATTTTTATTGAGGAAAAGCCACAAATCCTCTCTCATAGTCCAGTCATTTCTCCTCATTTTCTGTTCCTAAAGCCGGTTATTATGAACAATTAAAGAGGAATCGACTTTTCATTAGTCTAGATTACAAGGTTATGCTAGTGCACGAATTTTCCTCCTCTCTGCCCACGAAACCAGAACCCGCCAGTACTTAAAATGCAATCAGACATAATACCTTTCAAATAACAGCACAGGGGAAGTCTGCTTTTTATCAATACATCATTCGTCCCCAAAAAACCTGAAGCAGAAGAAGAAAAACTAAAAGTGAGAGTGGCCCCCCCAACCCAGTAGGTTTGGTGAATGTGGCATTTATTCAGCTCTACGAAGAGATGAATGGTACGCTCACGCATCCCGGCACTCATACATTTTTACAACTCCGGTGCGAAGTGACTTTGATTCATCAGCGGAGACAAATGAGGAGTAAGTAACCGCGGCAGCTGCTCCGCCAGTCGGCGGCCATATTTCTCTCCCGATGACTCGCTCATATCCATATTTCTCTCGGCGCGCCTGTCCAGCACAATGGCGAAACAGGGAGACTGATGGGGCACGCTGTGAACTGATGTGTCGTTAATTGCAGGGCCTCCACTCTCTGGTGTTATTGCTTTTGTCCTTTAATCAGAGAGAGAGAGAGAGAGAGAGAGAGAGAGAGAGATGTGAGCTGAGATGTGTGACTATGGAATGGACCTGGCCTAGGAGTGCATTTCTGGAAGGTGTTGTTGAACAACTACCATCATTAAGTGATAGAGACACTATATTTTTGAACACTCTCTCTCTCTCTCTCTCTCTCTCTCTCTCCCTCTCTCTCTGAGTTACCATGGTTGTTGCTCAATGATGCCTTGAAATGCATTCCAGGTTTGGTCATCTCTTATGTACATCAATCAAGAACTTTGACCTATGGGACCATTTTTGGGCAAGATGGAATATATGTGTTTGACCATGTGGGCATGCGTGTGTGTTGCTTACTTGCATGTATTCATAGCCTATGTAAGTGTTTGTGACGTGTTTGTATAAATAACCTATGTATGTGTTTGTGACGTGTTTGTATTCATAGCCATGTACAGTATGTGTTTGTGACGTGTTTGCATACATAGCCTATGTATGTGTTTGTTACGTGTTTGTATAAATAGCCTATGTACCTGTATGTGTTTGTGACATTTTTGTATTCATAGCCTATGTATGTGTTTGTGACGTGTTTGCATACATAGCCTATTTATGTGTTTGTGGCGTGTTTGTGTGATTTAAGATAAGAAAAAGGTGCATGTCCGCTTTAAACGCATGATAGAGAGGGTCAAGGCGAAAGAACAAAAAAAAAACGAGGCGGTCTGACGAAGACTCAAGAAAATGTGTCAGCAACAAAGCCTGGGGAAAGAACAACTGTGAGTTAAACAGTGGTCCCTTGTCTGTCAACAGGAGACAGAGCCTATAATTAACAGCGCGCCAGCCATGAAGGGTAGTGCAGGGTGAGCTCTGAAGCCCGCCATGGAAAGCAAACTTTTTTTGTCTCTAAATGACTTGCTTACAAGGAATTGACTGCTTGCGGTTGGTGTGATTAATGACTTGTGGCCATGTTTTGTGTAGTTGGCTAATTAGCTGCACACAGACCAACTGAGGTGCCATGAAATCGTCCCCTCCCCTTCTCTCTTTTTTCCCCCTGATAACCTGAACTTTATTCCCTCTCTCTTTCTCTCTCTCTCTCTCTCTCTCTCTCTCCCCCTTTCTTTCTGCATAATGGTAGCATGTGGAAACTCTTACAGTCAGATCCGTAGAATAGGCAGAGACCCAGATGGTGAGGAAGATGAATGGAGGCTCCAAAGGCAGCAAACATAGTGTCTAATTTGAGAGAATACAAATGTATGGAATACTGGCTTTGTGTTCTTCTTCTGACCGCAGTCCAAATGCGGGGGGTGGGGAGACGGGTTGGCAGAGTCCAAGTTCCTTGGCGGCTGGTTTAAAATTAGGTCCTAGCATATTCAAGCCAGGGTGCTACGCAGAACTGCCAAGTGCATGCTTATTTTTCCTGAAATACTTTTCACTTCTTCTTCTTTTAAAAAAAATTGACTTACGAAGTTCTACAGCAAGCTTACCCAAGTAATTTTTCACCATCAATTGAGCTGTCCATTTTATGACAAAAAAAAACAAAGAGAGAACATTCGTTTTAAAAAGTGTTTCTGAGTCTCTTGCAAGCAAGATGCTGCACATCCTAAGCCCCGCTGACTAAGTGGTTATACAGTATATCCGCTATATTCTCAACACCTTTACTAACTTTTATTTACCTAATATCATCAGTATCCTTCCCACTGATTGAGATGATTAGTCTTAATGGTAGTATGTGTTCAACCTAAACATATTTAATAACGTACCTTGAGGAAATCTACTACAATGGACTCCTCTAGTCCAGAACAACAACCTACACAGAATGTCAGTGTGAAACACCGATTCACAGTCAAAGTGAGAAAAACGCAGCGAACAGTATGCAAGATCGGCTAACAGAGGCGGATGGCCGGATGGCTGCCATGGAGGACAACGCTCAACAGTTAGCGAACGAGCGTGAGCTAGACAGTAAGCACATAGACACATTGTGGAGCCCAGTAGAGGATTTAGCCGTGTGGAAGGATTTGGAAAATAGACCCCGCCACAATAACCTCAGACTAATCAGTTTGAAAGAGGGCATTAAAAGGGACAACATGACAGCATGCTTAGAGAAGATCCCATCAGAGGGTCCTGGAATGGACATGGATAGCGACTTGGAAATTGAGAGAGCTGCTCTCTCGGATCTCATCCAAATCAGGATCATCCCCCATGACTGGTAATATAAGACCTCTGCGTTAAACTGTGAGGTAGAAGGAAGGGGCTGCGTGGCATGGATGTAACCTTTCCCTCTTAAAAGGTTCAAAGGTAGAACCTTCAGTACTAAAGGAAGTTAAGGATGCTAGTGGCAGAATGGTTTGTGTGGAAGCCATCATAACTGGTATGCAATTAACACTGTGTGTTATATATGCCCCCCAACAAAGAAGATTGCAAGGTTAACAGTATATTGGGAAATACACAACTAATGTTGGCAGGAGATTTTAATGAAGGGTGCATGATTAGGGTCCTCAATAGCAAAGTATAGAGCTGCCATTCACATACTAATAGGACCATGTTTAAATTGATTTGTGGTGATTAATCCAAGGAAAAGAGAATGTACATTGTATTTCCATTAGCACAAGTCCTACTCAAGAATCAACACTATTTTGATCTCCCATAGCCTACCCAATGCTGTCCCTACTTGTAATATTAATACTATTTCTCTGTCTGACCATGCCTCTGTGGGGCTTTGTATAAATATAAATGCAGACCATGTTAGACGAGGCAGATGGAGAGGAACTACAGGCCTGCTGCAGGACGAGGCCTTGCAGAAGATCTGTCATCATTTCTTTAGATCAATGTGGGTAGCGCAGACAGCTTGGTGATTGTTTGGGAGGCTAAAAACTTGCACAAACTTCCAGGATAAATATAAAACGTACTGATAAAATAAAAACTATTGGAACCAGAATTAAGTGAAATGGAAAAATAATGGGCCAAACTTTATTCTTAAAGCCTATTTAAAAAATTGAATTTTACAATAGAAAGTCAGAAAATGCTTTATTTTGACTATGAATCAAGGGAAAAAAAACTGTCATTCTAAAAGATCAAAGCTTTTCCAGCGATAAATACCCCCACCTCTCTTCTCGATTATTTAAGTATCAAAAATTCTGTATGTGTAGGAAGTAAAATAAAATGTTCCTTGAACCACTGATTTCACTGATCTGCCATTCCGCTGTCTGACTTGTTTTATCTGCATCTTGTACCACATGAGCGGTGTTGAACCATGTTTGAAAATAATAAAAATGTAAATGACAAAAGTGTTTCCAAGAAAAGTTCATCAGCTGATTTTATGAAGTGTTGCCATGTCAGCTGTCAGCTTGTCTGACTAAAAACTTAATAAAGTTACAGTGAAGTCTGCATACCTCGCCCAAGGTGACAGCTTGTAATCGCTTTAGTGTCAGCATGTCACTGAACAATGCAAAGCCCCTCTCAGTGAAGTACGTGCCGGGCTCGGCGAATTCCTCTTCGTTTTGGTTGGAACCGACACACACTCAGTGTGACACCGTGTTTACACAGTATTTCCAAGATGGAGGTCCCACGAGCAGGCAAACTGAAGCAGAGGAGGAAAAATAACTGTGAGCGCAACGTGCCGTTTTCCTTCTTTGTGAAAACATTTGACTTAGATCCCTGTCATTGATGAAAAGCAGAAGGAGACAAAGAGAAGGTTTTTCTGGCAGTGATACAACCATTGAAAAATGCAGAGTGGACCTTGCACGAAGAGAAACATGTTTCATGTCAGGGGGGTTTGTCAATGACGTGACACTCAAGTCCAAAATCCAAACAGAACATTCTAGTATTCTTTATAACAAAGAGAAGAATGAAGCGAGGTGGGAGGGGGTTCAAATGCTAAATCAGAAGCAGCAGCTGATTATATTATCAGAATAACATGAAGCTCGTGGTGTATGAGAGAAGCTCTCTCTCTTGTCTTCCCTAGTACTCACCAGCTCCATCTGATCCATATATCACTTAGCGTCGCAACAAATGTTTTTCACTTTCCAAAATTAGATCAGACGAGCACTATTAATCTTGTCACGGTCTGGAATGAGAAACAAGATCCCCCCCCCCCCCCCCCACCCCCAATTCATTCTCCCTCCCCCTCTCTTTTTTCTCAATGTCACAATTTTTTTCTCTTTTCCTTCCTCACCACAAAGTAGATGTGGTGTAAAGGTTTGTCCTGTTTCATGTTGTACTATATAGCTGTAGTGTCTAAGAAGCCAGGAGATTCCTCTGCTTTTATAAATATAGACTTCCAGTGATCTCGCTCTTGAAAACATTAGGGCGGCCTGCAGGATATCTTTGGCAACAGCACTGGTTTGACCTCTACAGGAACTAAAAAGACCTTCAGTCAGTCACCCACTTTGCAAATTAACGGCACGACACAACATGTCAGGTGCCAGCCTCCCCTGACAGTTACGAGCCATTAGGGGAGCAGTGATGTTTTCACCAAGCGACAGACAGAGAAAGTCAGCCCTTTTTCCTCCCTTCAATCGCCTCCTTCTTCTTCTCCTTCCTTCTCTTCTTCTTATTTATATGTGAGTTTGTGTGTTTGTGTTTGTGTGTGTGTGTGTGTGTGTGTGTGTGTGTGTGTGTGTGTGTGTGTGTGTGTGTGTGTGTGTGTGTGTGTGTGTGTGTGTGTGTGTGCGTGCGTGTGTGTGCTTTATAGAGGACTTGTCTGTCAGCTGGCGCTCAAGTCATAACAAATCACCAGCACTCAGCTGAGGCTGAACATTTGCGGCGTCGCGAAGAAGACGGATGACCTACAGGCCTTTGAAGTGCGACTGGCGTCTCAGATGGGTCCGGCGCGCTGACAGAGAAATATACACAACAACACAACCAATAATGAGAACATTAAACATTCCTGCCACCTGACAGACGTGACAAAAAAACCTTGGACGCACATCAATCATCCCGCCCAGATGTAACCTTGACAATTAGTCCTCTCTATAAGTACCAGGGAAAAAACACAAACCCCGGCCTTCTCGAAAAATAGTGCCATGGTGCCTTGACCGTTACGGTGGTGAGGAGTTTTCAGGGCGTTTTTTTCTGACAGTGTGGAAAAGGACGTTAAAAACAAACCCCGGAGATATTCTGCAGCATCTGTGAATGAGCCACAAATGGACAGATGACAGGGGAGGCAGAGCCGCAGGCGAGACCATGATGGTGGACGTTGACTTGGCAGTGATGACAGACCAGTCTCTGACAGGCTGAGCTCTGCCTCAAAGTTGACAGCCAGACGTTAAACATTACACGCATCCCGGCGTTCGCTCAATACTTTGTTGCTATGAATAATACCTCGTCACAGCACTCTGCTGGATTCCGAACAGAGATTAGAAACGGTTCAAAGAACGAAAACGAAAACCGGTAAAGAACGAAATTTTGTGATGAACGTAATCGAAAACCGGAACAAAAACAATTTCAGCTGTTCCGGAGTGAAAACAATATTTTCAATTTTAAATAACCGGTTAATAACGTTATTTTTCGTTCCAAATAACCTTTCTTGAAATATTGTGGGAATAAAATAATTGTTAAAATAAATCTTAAAAAAAAGTTTTATTCCGGAAGTGATGGGCTTGGCTACCTGCCCGCTAAATGTTACCCAGACCGCCTGGCTGAAGTGAAACTACTGTTGACACTAGCGAGCTGCTAGTAGCCTAACAGATCTGCAATGATTGTGCTGCCTGTGCCCGTTACCTAGGTCAGTGTAGAGCATGCCTTTTCGCCTCTCAAATAGATCCTGTCTCCTTTGCGCAGCAATCTGAAGGAGAATGTTTTGGAGGACATACTTTTCCTTAAACTGAATAAGCAATTTGGTATGTAAGCTATCTGTTGTCCATTTCAAATAGGCTAACTCTCGAGTTAATAGAAGAGAGTAGGCATAGGCCTCTAGCTATGGACAAGAGTTGTGTTTATTTTGCGCGTAATGGAGAACGTTTTGTTGGAGATGCTTTCCGAATTTGAATGTAGGCCTAAATGTGACCGGCTGAGTTTGTTGTCATTTTGTTTTGAATAGCCATGGGTCTAAGCTGCTGCATTTCTTGCTTTCTTTTTTTTTGAACGGACTTCAGTTCGAAAGACATGTTTGCGTTTAAATAGTCCTGCAGCCTAATTTCATGTTGCCGACTGGAAACAAATAAAATTGAACTGCAAGGTGATATAATGTTGTTTCATTATTTATTATAAGTTGTAGGCAAACTCCGTTTCCACAACGTTGGAAAAGTGCGCATTGCATTTAGCCTATAGGCTTCACGCATGCACCCGAATAATGACAAACATACCACCACCCCCCCCCCCCCCCCCCCGCCTAATGACAAACATTAGGCACACGAGCACACACCCCCCCCCCCCCCCCCCCCCCACCCATGACATTTTCGAAAAGAACGTTATTAACCGTTCTTTTATAGGGTTCTAACCGGTTAATAACATGAAGAGAAGCATAGGAACACTGGAACGGAACAGAAAAATAACGTTTCTGGTCAGAACGAAACGAAATGAAAAATATTTCGTTTTTAATCCCTGATTCCGAATGAATATTTTATGCGCTGTCTGTGATAATGTTTCAGTGATGGAGGTTAAGTGATGGCTAAGATAAGTCAAGAGCCGACCATTTTAGCAGTGCTCTCCGGGAATGTGAATGGCTTCTTACGGCCATTTTGTCTTGCGCCGTAATTTCTCATTCATAATTTTCTCTGGTGTTGATCATCACGACATGACATCGATCGAGATCCGCGTGACCTCAGAGGAAGAGGGTTCACATTTGTGCGTCTCTCTCCCCCCAGGGCTACTTTTAGCACCATATTCATTCGTCTTTAAAAGATACCCGAGCTCTCTCCAATCTGCCATGGTATTAACACGCCCTAATCGCATCGCACAACATAATGATGTGTTAATCACCAATCTGTTTTTGGCACCTGCTTCTTCTGAGCTGCCCCGTGAAAAACGAGAGCCCCCTCCTCCTCCCCCCCCCCACCCCCACCCCAGCCTCGTAACTGAAAATGAAGATGTCTCGAGTCATGCACTAACTACTAAAGGGCATGAGAGGGATACAAGACCAGAGAAGAGACAGGGAGAGACAGACAGACAGACAGACAGACAGACAGACAGACAGAGAGAGAGAGAGAGAGAGTCTGCTAAGGAAGTATCATTCACTGTTTTTCTGTTCACTAGAAGAGCAATAAATAGGGTGCAAGAGGCCCCCATTTGCAGTGTTAGGAGATCTACCTGCACTTGAGCGGCGTAATTAGTGGCCCTGAGGATGATGGACAACTCGGCCTCACCCACTGGAATGGCACACCAAATGAGGACACAACTAATTGCCATGCGAAGCTGCTTGGCATGCGGAGGGAGAAAGAGAGAGAGAGAAAGACAGAGAGAGAGAGAAAATAGAGGCGAAGCCACTGCTGTGGCCAAAAATGCCCCTCCCTTACCCCTCCCCATCTCTCAACTGGTCTTTACCACCCATAAATCACTGGCTGCTTACAGCTGATACTACCCTAAATCATCAGCATGCAATTGCCTAAGCAACTAAATCCATCCCCACCACATCAATGCCCCTGTTAAAATGTGGAGCTTCTTCTTTTTCTTCTCCTTTTTCTTCTTCTTATGTCCATGACTCAAACCACCATTTTACACTTAACACAAAATGGATACCAGGTGGGAGACAAAAACACTGGACTGAAACAACAACCAATAAACAGTTGGTCTCACTCTTGCACTGAAGCTGAAGTGCTTCCGAACTCGAGGTGGAGAGTGAGAGTGATGGTTGTGTGTTTGAGGCTTGAGCTCACCCGTGTAACCTGCCAAATGCTTTTGGTGATTAAAATCCATGGATCAGCTGATTAGACAAGTCGTGGGAGTGACTGAGATCAATTGCCTGAACTGAATCTGCCTGTGTCTGAGGCTCGGACTACAGTAATAATTGACCACAAACTCTTTCTCTATTTCTCTTTTTCTCTTTCTTGCCCTCTCTCTCTCTCTCTCTCTCTCTCTCTCTTATTGAATCTTTGAAACACCAAGGTCCCTGTAAACCCTTTTGACCCGGTATCCACTGGATAATTAATGAAACTGGGTTGTTTTCGGTCAAGCCAAAGCAATGAGGTGTCCTGTAAAGAGGGTCATCTGTTCAATAGGAGGTTAAAATAGCCGATGCTGAAACAGCCATCCAAGTGTCTGTTTTTCTTCTGCACCACTGAAGACCTGAACAGACCTCTGGAAACTTTCACAACTGACTCCATCGTGTTCTTCCAAATCACTGTTGGAAATACCATTAGAAATACATAAACGTTTCAAGTTGCCGGGGAGAACTTAATCGTTATTGTTTTCACGAGGCGCACCAATGAACTGGACATCATAAAGTCTCTTTATTGGTGTCCCCAGTAACCAGAGGCTATATCACACCAATATACTCTGAGCATGAAAAAATATTATCTTTCAAAGGTGCATAGAAAGTACATTACCATTCTACTATTACATTCTGTCAACCTCTTCTGAGGGCACAGGGCTTTATGACCACCTAATGGCATAAATCAACACATTCAGGTACACTTAGAGCGCCGATACAAAGGAATATGTCTTTACACAAGGCAGACTGGGCTAGCTCTTCTCCCTCCCTCCCTCTGCCTCTCTGTCTTCTCTCTATCTCCCTTTCTCTTTCTCTCTCTCTCTCTCCCTTCTCTCTCTCCTTGTTCCTGTAATGGTATATCATCATCATTATCACCCTGAGCTTGAGTTGCTGCTGTCAGGAACTGGCTCACGGCGGCTAGGGAAGGGGAGAGGGAAGTTTCATTACACTGGCAATCATTCACTCTGACAGGCCTCCTTACAGGAGTACGTTAGCACAGCTTTTCACTCCGACGAAAGTGTCTATGGTGGAAATGGCAGAGGGGAATGGAGAGGGCTGGAGGGTAGTAGTGTCTATGGTGGAGATGGCAGAGGGGTATGGAGAGGGCTGGAGGGTAGTAGTGACACAAAGGTAGAGGATTCTAACTTTTTAGGGCATTTTCTTTTTTTTCTCTTTTTTTGTTTCATTTCGACACCTTGATGGATCACCTGTCATGTTGTACTTGCCTCATCATTACTTAGAAAAAGGTGAAGTGGGGGTTAAAGGACTGAGGTGAGGTCAATACCTCAGTTGGCCAGCTAACAAAATTAAAAAAAACATAATTTTTGAAAGGTTTTCTTTGTAAACAGACATTTTGAAAAAAATGAGGTTGAAAAAGCCAAACATAGTGTACCAGCAAATGTCAGCAAAAGCCTTTGCCATCACATTCAATAATGCATCAACTGGAGTCAAAATACACTGCCTTGTTTTCTCACTGTGAAATGTGTTGCAGTCACTGAAATGAATCCTGCCATGCAGCAGAGGCTTTTCAGCGTCTGCATAACATCTCACATTCTCCTGGTGTCTCTCCCCCCCACCCCACCAACCCCCCCACCCCACCAACCCCCCCATCCTACGTGCACTCACTCAGTCACTCATCACATTGCACTACAAAGAGACATGCCTGCGGATATCATCCTTCACACCGGGCCTTTTATGACCCATCAAAAGACAATGCACTGTCGAAAACAAGGAGTGCCTCCGACATGATGTGACAGCAAATACTCCAGAGGAAGATTAAACAGTCTTTGAAAATGGAAAAAAAGGGGAGCGTTGGTTGCAGGGGCACTCGCCGCGAGGTTTAGTGAAAGGCGTATCATCTTTGATGGGCTTGTACAGTGGGGTTTGAAAAAATACAGGGACTAGTATTGAAAATGCTGTGTAATTTGTATCAAAAGGGAGGCAAAAATGATCACAAAAAGTCAGCGGAAAATGAAATTATGATTTGCATTTCTAAGAGAAAACGGCTGCAGGGAAATTGTGTTTTTATCATAATTCTTCCAGGTATGACTAGCTTCAACACTGGTCTGCAGGTTGATTGGAGTGGTCTATTTACAGTTGAAGAATGATACATCTGCTCAAGGTGTTTGGTCCTTGAGAACTTGAGCCTACAGAGAGTCCTTAGACAGGAAGACATGTCTGAAGACTAAGACAAATTAGTTCTGTGATTAATGTAACGGTGAATGAAACTCCCGAGAGGTGAAAACCAAGCCGTTCTCTAGCGGACGCAAGCAGCTACAGAGAGACATCTCTGAAGGCTCTGAAGTTTCCTTTTTCCTTTTTTTTTTCTTCAGTTTTTCTTTTTTCCTCTCCTTCCAAAAAGGAGTGGCCGCCATGTAGCCATTACAGGCAGGGAGACGGACGGGACAAGAGAAACGCGACACCTCCCCCCCACCTCCTCCTTCCCACCACAATTACATTGTTGTCAGCGTGTCACTGATACAGGATGACAGCGGACCCGGCCTCCAGAAATAATTCATCAGGTGGCGGGCAGAGAGAGGAGGCGGCGGGATACGTGATCCAGTTCAGACCTGTCAGTGCACTCCTCTCCGATATTATGGGGGCGAGAACATTAATTGCCCCCACAACCTCACACCCCTCCTCCCCCCAACCACCACCACCACCCAGCACGCTCACAGTCTCTCATTTTGAAGAGAAAGGGAAATTACATAAACACACAGACACACACACACACACACATGGACGTATACAGTCGACACACACACACACAAAAAAGAGTGGGTCTCACATTTTCGTGAAGTGGTTAGCACTCTAGCGCTAAGCTCCTTTTAATGCCAAACATTGAGCTAGGATCAGTATCAGGTTCTCACAGACTGACTGTGACTCTGACTGAACTGCAAACAAACACAAAACAATACAGACTACACACTAGCTATAGGGGTCCTGTGCTGATAGAAACCCACACCAACAAACATAATGACAGGCATAAGAGTGTGACTATGGGCTATGTGTGATCCAGCACAGGCCCATTTCCCTGTTCCCAGGGCTGGTGTAATTGTGGGTGCTGTGTCACATAGGGGGCTGTTTCTTTTAAGTGTTTTCTGGCAGACACCCAGCCTCCCTAAGCCGGAGCCTATTAGAGCATTCATCAGACAGGCTCCCAGCGCCACAAGAGCAAACATGTCAACATCGTTTGTCATCAATTATTCACCGTGGCCACTCAGGAGCTCTGGCGGTGACCAGGAGATGCTCTCTGCTGACAGTAACACCTTTGAACCCGACACCCCCCCCCCCCCCCCCCCCCCCTTTTTTCACCCCTTTAACCTGGTTGCGGTTCCTGACACCCTAATTTCCGTGGCATGGTAGAAACGGGGTCTGGGAAAAGAGAGGGGAAACCGTGCAAGTGTGTCGGTGACCTGCCATTTGCCTCCCGGCTCACGGGGGAGCTTGTCAGTCCCCCTGAAGGTACAGATGCCCCAGCTGTCATGGCCACTTGAGCGGGGCAGATAGAAGGGGAAACCAACGGAGGGGGTTAGGGGGCTTCATGTGATCTCTCTCCTGTTGTTCTACAGGGGAACGGCTTAATTGCCTCTTATCAGCTCTACGCTAGACATGTCTAAAGCGCCTGGCACAAGTTGTCATACACGGGAGGGTGGGGAGGTCTGATACTCATGTTGGTGGTGTGAAGGTTCCCTTGGTCGGCTCTCACATTTTTGTTCATCCTGAAACACATAACATTAACATATACTATATTCATATTAACATTTACATCTTGTTAACATATCAACATTAACATTTACATCATCTCACCTGTGGCGAAATGTAGGGCCTCGTTTATAAAACGTACTTACGCACAGAATTGATCTTAGACTGTGCGTGCGATCAAATCCACGTCTAAGTACAGATTTATAAAAACCGTCTTAGACGTAGAAAAGGACGTATCTCTACGTCTGGTTTTAGTTTGTGTAAGTACATTTCCTTGTGGCAATACTGGAGTACTGCAGGAATTTAGAACTCATATAGTGCCGTCCGACACGCAGTTTCATCAACGTCAGCACCACCGTCACCATTAGGGCTAATGTTTCGCTCAATAAAATCAATTAAACTATTAGAACAATTCACACATGAATGAGATTCACGTCTAATAGGTATTCCGTTTTAATTTCACAAGTGTAAAACATTTCGCTCAATATAGCCTATAGAAAGTCTAATAGTGGCTTAGTTTTCATTAGGAGATATGGCTGCATTGGCGTTGTTAGAGGATAATGCCAACTGCGCAATAAGGAGAGAAAGGGTTTCTTCGTGATCGCGCAGACTTTTTGACACAAGATGATGTATGGCTGATAATCAGGTAGGCCTACCGCTTGCCGAGAGCGTTGTGCCCAAATGGCCTCTCCTCTACAGAGGCGCACCAGATGCAACCAGGCCATATACGTTCAGTTTTTGGCTGTTGGATTCCTGGCTACAGGAACGTTCCGAGGAGAAATTGGAGACCAGTCGAGCAATCCCCGTCATCATTAAGCAGAATTTAGCCCGATGTTCTTTGCAGTATTATCCCTCTATATGCCCGCATCCCCGTCATCATTAAGCAGAATTTTGCCCGATGTTCTTTGCAGTATTATCCCTCTATGGCCGAATCAATTAGAATTCCATACAGTGCCCAGGAACAGCAAATTGTGAAAGAGGATTTCCTGCGTAAAACAGGGTTGCCAATGTATTCTCATCCAGATTGTGCACACTCAAACAGCCTAGGAAGCCCACTTCAATACAGCACATGCCCGTGCGCGGTGGGTAGTGGAGCGCACCAAAGCCATGGTGCTGCTGCCGTAGATGCGGCTACTGGTGCTACTGATACATTTCACATACTTTGCTTTTGCCATTACGCCACCAGACAGGCTTTCTAACGATGTTTTGGCCCGCATCTGCTGTTCCATCAGCAGAACGTCGATGTCAGCCTCACTTTAATTCTTCTGTTTACATGTTTCTTTCTTGCTTGCCACTGTCACAGAGAGTTTTATGCATTGAGGATGCGCTCTGTTTGTGCATTGATAATATGCTGATTAGATTAAATAGGGGCGTTTTGAGGGCGGAGATTCAGTTGCGCACAATTTCACGACCATTTGTGATTTATAACCGAAGGATTGGCGTACACGTGTTTTTTGTGTGTATGTCTGTTTACTGTGGATCTCACTTACGCTCATTTCAGGAAATGTCTTAGACAAAATGTAGGATGGTTTTTACGCAACGTTTTATAAATGAGGCCCATAGACTCATTGTGGACAGGAAAGATTACCGATTATCATATAAAGGCATTTGAAATTATTAAACCAATTGAAGGTAATGAAAGTACAGGAAAATGTGGAAATCACAAGTGGGTCGTAGAGAAAAAGGCTGGTTAGACGTTGCCTATTTAGCGTTCATTTTTTTTCATACACTTTCAGTAAACAACTTCAAAGGCTTGGCCTAAGCTAAGGTTGAGTTTTAAAAATATCATGGGAGGTTTTAAAAAGAAGTTGGAGTTTAAGTCATCAATATTATATCAATAAGATGTTTACATTATTTCAATTGTAATTTACATCAGAAAAACACTTCAACAAATGAGTCTGCATTTCCACAAAAAGAAATCAAAACTCTGCATGACTGACTAAACTAAAGTAGCCTGTGCACGCTCACGGTGCCTCTCCCATCAGGGCACTTTGCAGTTTAGGGATGCTGTGCGTGTCACTGCAAAAGGTTAAGCACACTCATAGCTTATTTAGGGCAGGCATGGAAATAGCCTTACAGGCCGCCGGAGGAGTCTGGATGAGTGCAGCTCCGATTTCTGATCATCCCTCCAGACCCCGCAGAGTCCATTACACCCCAGCACAAATACATGGGCACTTTTCCAACCTGCTGTATGGCTGCTGAGTTGACACAGTACAGTCAGAAAGTATTCAGACACCTTCACTTTCTTCACATTTTGTTATGTTGAAATAGTTTAAATGCATTTTTGCCCCCTAGTCAATCTACACTCAATACCCCATTAAGGCAAAGTGAAACACAGGATTTGAGAACGTTTTGCAAAGTTATTGAAAAGGAATAACACAAAAAGACCCTATTTCAGACCCTTTGTTATGACACTTGAAATGTGTGTGCCTTCTACTTCTGTTTATAATCTTTGAGATGTTTCTACATCTTGATTCAAGTTTACCTGTAGTAAAGCCTAAGGTCGAAGGAACTGCCTGTAGAGCTCAGCTCAGACACAAGTTTGTGCCGAGGCAAAAAACATTCTGCTGCATTGAAGGTTCCAAAGCACAGTGGCCTCCATGATTCTTAAATGGAAGAAGTTTGGAACAGCTAGGACACTTCCTAGAGCTGGCTGCCCCGTCAAAGGGTCAAAGGAATAAGGGAAGATCCATGGCAAGGCACTGGCAGCACCCAGGCCAAAGGCACTAGGTAACTTCATATCATAAAAACACTTTTATGAGGTGTTGATCTGAGAACGTATGAGCAACTTCATTTTAAGTAATGGGTTTGTGAAGGATTTTAAAGATAGGTGTTTCTTGGAGCTGATCTTACATTGTGTCCCATAAAATACAGAAATTCTTAAATGAAAGAAGTTTGGAACAGCCAGGACACTTCCTAGAGCTGGCTGCCCGCACAAAGGGTCAAAGGGTCAGAGGAAGAAGGGTCTTGGTACGAGAGGTGACCAAGAACCCAATGCCATGGTCACTCTGACTGAGTTCTCGAAATCCTGTGTGGAGATAGGAGAAACTTCCAGAAGATCAACCATCAACCAACTGCAACACTCCACTGGCAGAGTGACAAGACAGAAGCCTCTCCTCATTGAAACAGGAAGAGCCAACTTGGAGTCTGCAAAAAAAAAGCACCTAAAGGACACTGAGAAACAAAATCCTCTGGTCTGATTAAACCAAAATTAAACTGATTGGCCTCAATTCTAAACGGCTTGTCTGGAGGAAACCAGGCATAGCTCAATACAGTCCCAATAGTGAAGCACAGTGGTGGCAGTATCATGCTGTGGGAATGTTTTTCAGCAGCAGAGACTGGCACTGGTTAGGGTTGTGGGAAAGCTGAATGGACCAAAGTACATCCTTAATGAAAACCTGGTCCAGAGCACTCAGGACCTCAGAGTGGGCAGAAGGTTTATCTTCCAACAGTACAATGACCTTAGGTAGACAGCCAAGATAATGTAGGAGTCGCTTAGAGAGAGCTCTGTGAATGTTCTTGAGTGGCCCAGCCAGAGCCCTGACTTAAACCCAGTGGAACATCTCTGGAGAGACCTGAGACCTGACTTAAACCCAGAGGAACATCTCCGCAGACCTGAATATGTCTGTCCCCCAGCGGTCCCCATCCAACCTGACAGAGCTTGAGAGGATCTGCAGAGACGAATGGCAGAAAATCCCCAAATCCAGGTGTGCAAAGCTGATCGCGTCATGAGACTCAAGACTCAAGACTGTAATCTCTGCCAAAGGTGCTTCAACTGAGTACTAAGTCTGAATACTTATGTCAATGTGATAAATAATAAATTGGCAAAAATGTATAATCCTGTTTTCACTTTGTCATAACGGGGGGGGGGACAAACTTAAACTTTTAGCATACGGCTGCAACATAACAAAACGTATAAAAGTGAAGGAGTCTGAATACTCTCTGGATGCACCGCATGAACAGACCCACAGGCAGCATCTCCAAGAGTCGAGAGGCTCAGGAGAGACTCACAGCAGGAGTAAATCACCTCAGTAGCCGCCATCCAACACATTTGTTGAGTCACTTAGGTGGATGGGGAACATCCAACCAAAACATCCAGGCCAAATCATAGGGGACATCAATGGCAAGGCACTGGCAGCACCCAGGCCAAAGGCACTAGGCAAATTTATATCATAAAAATAATTTTATGAGGTGTTAATACAAGCAACTTCATTAAAAAAAAACTTGTATGAGGTGTTGATCAGAGAATGTATGAGCAACTTGAATGTATGAGGTGTTTCCTGGAATTGACCTTTATATCATAAAAACACTTTTATGAGGTGTTATTACAAGCAACTTCATTTTAAGTAATGGGTTTGTGAAGGATTTAAAGATAGGTGTTTCCTGGAACTGACCTTGCATTGTATCCCAGATCCAGAAAGAGGGCCTTCAACTGTCAACTGTCTCCCAGTCAATATATTTGCATTTTGGCATTTAAGGCTTCTGTCTTTTGCCAACAAGGTGATTGCAACTCTAAAGCTGCTCTAAGCGACAAAAGCAGATCTCGATAACTTTTGTCAGAATCCACCCCCTCCTTTTCTTTTACTGTGCACATGCCTGCAGGAATGGTTGTCTTTTAATGTTTTCTAGAGGGCCAATTCATACTATATTTTCCTTACTATTAACCACACAGTTTATATACCGGATTACAGTATTTTATGTAATTTTATAAAATGTGTGTATTAACCACAGGTTATTAAACGTTCATTAATTGTGTCACCTAAAACGAAATGCTATGTAGTTGTGGTGCGAGCGCTGCTAGGTCTTTAAAAGTTGTAGGAAGTTGGGATGGACATTTCAAGCTAAAATACTACCCCCTCCCCGCACACACACACTCACACACAAACACACACACACACACACACACACACACACACACACACACACACACACACACACACACACACACACACACACACAATATCTCATTCCAACTCACAGTGAAAACCATTTATTGACTGTTATGGTGTTCTGTTAGCCTGGATACCAGCCTGAACCCCGCCCACAAAAACATTTGGTCGGGAAGTTCAGTCTGGCTCTTCGACCGTTGTGGAGAAATTTTTCCAGGTCGAAAACAGTACAGCCAATCAAAGTGCCAGGGCGGGCTTTATACGATGATGGACAGATGATCAAGCGGTAGATTCGAAATCCAACAAAGATGGCGCCGTCTCGTGAGCCTGTAAGATGGAAATATTTTATGTGAATTAAGCTATCTACACGACTTTTTGAATGTCTAAATTGACTCGGTTAGTTGTGTATGTGCAACAGGAATGTTGCAGAATATTGTTGGTCTTAACTAAAGCTCTCTAGACCATTATTTTTAGGTTATTGCTAACGGTTACACCAAAAATCCATTGAAACACATAGTAGCTAGCTAGCCTCGCTGCTAAACGTATAGTATAACGTGATCAAGCATATCTCACAGATATTGACGGCGTATTCATTTTGAAAGAGGAACAGAGAAACGCGATTAAGGCATTTGTCGATCGAAAAGATGTTTTTGCCGTCCTTCCTACGGGATCCTGTAAAAATGTAATGTATCAGATGGTCATACTACGTTGCTCTGATTAGTTCTAGGTATCCAATTGAGCGAAGAGGCATTTTCTTTCCTGGTTCGTTGAAACACGCCCCATAATCACAGCTCAATGGAACAGACTCAGACTCATATTCTGACTAGAATTATGAGTATGCCATCGTCAGGCTAGTGTTCTGTGGGAATGGACGCTAAACATTTAAGCCAAATCATTCATTGATCCCCTGGCGACCTAGTACCATAAACGATACTCTTTTGACACGCAAATGGAAACAACCAAAAGTCCATTAAATGTTTTAAACTCAAGGACTACTTATGCACTGGATGCCCCCTTCTGGGCCAACATGGTGCTTATCAGGGCAAATGGGCCATTGCAATCACCAAGAAGTATTCATAATTCTAATAAATTAAATAAAATGTTGTTCATCGTATTCAATTTTTTTTATCTGATACTTAAAAACAAGAGCGCTTGTATGTGCTTGCATGAATAAGGTTATATTAATGTGGCTCAGCATTGTTAGCTTATATGCTAACAATATAAACAGTTAAACTAAAATAAACCATTTTTATTTGGAATACACAGCGATAGCATACCAATACAGTTGTACTGAATTAAACATACTATACCTTTACTTAAGCATACTTGACCTTGTTTGCGTAAGAGAGCACACATCTCTGCGTTGAGTGGGCTTACTATTTGTGATACATGTGAATGTATTTATGTACGTATATGGGCACTAGGCTAGTATTTATGTCATGATTATTGCCAACAATAAGACTATGGGCCTCATTTATAAAACGTTGCGTAAAAACCATCCTACATTTTGTCTAAGACATTTCCTGAAATGAGCGTAAGTGAGATCCACAGTAAACAGACGTAAACACAAAAAACACGTGTACGCCAATCCTTCGGTTATAAATCACAAATGGTCGTGAAATTGTGCGCAACTGAATCTCCGCCCTCAAAACGCCCCTATTTAATCTAATCAGCATATTATCAATGCACAAACAGAGCGCATCCTCAATGCATAAAACTCTCTGTGACAGTGGCAAGCAAGAAAGAAACATGTAAACAGAAGAATTAAAGTGAGGCTGACATCGACGTTCTGCTGATGGAACAGCAGATGCGGGCCAAACCATCGTTAGAAAGCCTGTCTGGTGGCGTAATGGCAAAAGCAAAGTATGTGAAATGTATCAGTAGCACCAGTAGCCGCATCTACGGCAGCAGCACCATGGCTTTGGTGCGCTCCACTACCCACCGCGCACGGGCATGTGCTGTATTGAAGTGGGCTTCCTAGGCTGTTTGAGTGTGCACAATCTGGATGAGAATACATTGGCAACCCTGTTTTACGCAGGAAATCCTCTTTCACAATTTGCTGTTCCTGGGCACTGTATGGAATTCTAATTGATTCGGCCATAGAGGGATAATACTGCAAAGAACATCGGGCAAAATTCTGCTTAATGATGACGGGGATGCGGGCATATAGAGGGATAATACTGCAAAGAACATCGGGCTAAATTCTGCTTAATGATGACGGGGATTGCTCGACTGGTCTCCAATTTCTCCTCGGAACGTTCCTGTAGCCAGGAATCCAACAGCCAAAAACTGAACGTATATGGCCTGGTTGCATCTGGTGCGCCTCTGTAGAGGAGAGGCCATTTGGGCACAACGCTCTCGGCAAGCGGTAGGCCTACCTGATTATCAGCCATACATCATCTTGTGTCAAAAAGTCTGCGCGATCACGAAGAAACCCTTTCTCTCCTTATTGCGCAGTTGGCATTATCCTCTAACAACGCCAATGCAGCCATATCTCCTAATGAAAACTAAGCCACTATTAGACTTTCTATAGGCTATATTGAGCGAAATGTTTTACACTTGTGAAATTAAAACGGAATACCTATTAGACGTGAATCTCATTCATGTGTGAATTGTTCTAATAGTTTAATTGATTTTATTGAGCGAAACATTAGCCCTAATGGTGACGGTGGTGCTGACGTTGATGAAACTGCGTGTCGGACGGCACTATATGAGTTCTAAATTCCTGCAGTACTCCAGTATTGCCACAAGGAAATGTACTTACACGAACTAAAACCAGACGTAGAGATACGTCCTTTTCTACGTCTAAGACGGTTTTTATAAATCTGTACTTAGACGTGGATTTGATCGCACGCACAGTCTAAGATCAATTCTGTGCGTAAGTACGTTTTATAAATGAGGCCCTATGACAAATATAGGCTTACATCTTAACTTAACAAATTGTATTAGGTAATCTATTTTGTAATTATAAACACTAGTGCAGTGCCCGTAGGAATCATGCCTTCTGTAGTGTTAGCAGACGTAGGTGTAGCTGTTGGGTAGTGTAATAGCAAGACATATTTTCACTCCACGTCAGTGGCGGTTCTACAGGGAGGCCGGGGGTGGCCCGTGCCCCCGTAGACATGTCCTTGGCCACCCCTGCGGCCACCCCGTGCTGACCAAATACTGTGCTGACCAGAACAAAATATGAATTTATTATGATTTTACACCAAGCGCCAAAAGCGGTACTAATGCGACGCAACGTTCCACACAGGTACATTAAAACAGCGCACTGTAGTTTGCCATGTGTGGTGCTTGTTGGAGAGAGGAGCTACGATTTAAATGTTTAGCTCGCTTCCTATCATTAATGGATCGCTGGGTCTTAAGCTTAAACTGGTAGTCTGCCTGTGCCTGTAGTGGTAACCATAGTGATGATATACAACTGTCTACCGGCTGAGCTGTTGATTTTTCTGCCACATGAAGGCAGAGAAGATTTTTTTCAAGAACCAAAAGATGGAAATATCCAATGCCTGTTGACTTTCCCAGATGTTATGTGAATACACAGACATCCCAAGTCTCCCTGAAGTTCCGGGAGTCTCCTAGTCTGGGAAGTCCCGCCCCACTTCTTCCGGCCAAATTGATTTTGCCTCTGCACTGGGTCTGGCCAACTTTGGATAGCCGTTCATTTCAAGATTTCCACAATCCTTGGAGCCAATCACAAACTGGCTTTTGGCTACCTGGCGCGCCATTGGCAGATTTAAACTTACCACGGCTACGTTACAGAATCTACTGCACGGAGAGTTTTTAAACATTGGACATGGTGGCCGCCGAAGCACCGCAAAACTTCGATAAGGCAAGTTTTCTTTGAAAACAGAACAGAAACTTGCCCTGGAACAATTCATACAGAAAAAATATGTGTTTGCTTTATTACCGATCGTTGTATCGTTGTATAGTATCGTTGGTCTGATTGGTTAAAGGCGTGTCCAATTACGTGAGTGAAGTGGATCGCTGATGATAGTTGGCCAGACTAACTGAGCAAATGCAATGCAGTGAAGGGGCAGGGAATTCCCAGACAAGGAGTCTCCCGCATATTGATAACGACTCCTTGATGCCCGCAAAGTACTTAAAATCTCCCGGAATCTAGAGCGAGCGAGCCAGACCGCGCACAGACGTGATCCAAACCGCGTTAGCATCTGTGTAGCGCGCTCACGACAGAGAGGGAGAGGGACCTAGAGACTGTGCGTGTGTGAGGCAGTGTGCGTGTGTGCCTCAGGAGCAACCTGATTTACCTGTTTCGGTAAGTCAACAAATTAATTTTCAGTGTGGGCGGGCTTTTATCTCTTCTCCCGACCGAATTAATCAATAATGAAATTAATCAGTTCAGTGTATCTAGGAACAGGGCACAGGGAGAGTGCCCCCAAAAAGAAAATGTAAGACATTTTACAACAGACTATACAAAGGTGTACATACCCCTGTCTTATAAAAGTAAACCACAATTACAGTCTTGCACACTGTACTATCTGTAACAGTGCTTTCAGCATTGCCCATGGTGGGTTAAATGACTGTAAAAGACTTGTTGTTCATTTTGTATGGCCCTACCCTACCTCTCTTGCACTCATTCTTATAATGTTAAGTTAAGTTATACATGTTTATATGTTTTTAAAGTAATATAAGTTTATAATCTTTAAATATCATTTGTTGCAGGTTTTTTATGTGCCCCCCTGGTTAAACCCTGGCCCCTCCTTGGCCCCCCTAGTAAATATGGTCTAGAACCGCCACTGCTCCACGTAGGTACAGGTTACACTGAAGTATTATTGTGATGCATATTTCCTTTTCATTAAGAAAAATGTTTTAATGTTAGCCTTTTTGGAGATATACCAAATAAAGTTTGAGATTATGTAGTGGATGCAGTTGAATATAGATGTCAACGTTGCTGTCTAAACTATAAACTAAATGTCATAAAGAAAGAAATTATTTTAAATGAAGTTATGGTTGAAATAGGATCACTTCTTTATTGTAAGGGTTAGTGTAGGGTAAGTATGGTCATGCAGTTGGACTCAAATGTAGGTTAATTTTATTGAATGTATGTAGCCTACTGTACTGTATATGACTTCGATGATGCTAGCTTTGACAGGCCACTCTCAGACAGATTGTAAGCTAATAAATGTCCTTACAATGGGAACACAGTTTAAATACTCTGACTGGAGATGGCGTTACTATCCCCCACCCGAATTCAGTGCAGGACTGGGAGGATAACATGACAACGTGGCCCAACACAATTTACAGCGAGATTTGCGCTGACTGGAGATGGCGTTACTATCCCCCACCCGAATTCAGTGCAGGTCTGTGAGGATAACATGACAACGTGGCCCAACATAGCGTACAGCGAGATTTGCGCGTATTTCGTGGACTCCATAGCAACAGATGGGAAAGCAATGGACAATCTGAAAGCCTCCGAGGCTTATCAATAAGCTACCATTTGTAGCGGTGTATACTCAAACGATAACCCATAGTGCCTAACGCAAATGATAAAATAGAAATATCTTGCGAACTATAAATTCAGAGAGAGAGTTGTACAGAGTAAAATTCATGCGTTTTGCATATGCCATGAATAAGTGCTGTAATCACAGTTACATTTCAACCATGCTTATGAAATGAGTTTGCCAAGTTGTAAGTCGAATAAGTGCAGAAATGTACTGTAAAAATACGCTATACTAATAAACAATATGAATATTTTGATGGATTACTATTCCCTGTCTGTTAGATGACTGTACAACTCTAGACATTACTTTGAAACTTAATATAAAGAAGCTTAAAAATAAACGAATAGATAAAATCAATCACTGTCTTAAGATTACCTGAGCAAAAGTCTGTATCTGTTCACCAAGAAGAATTTGAATGCGGACCTCCTTATCGTATCCAACGCTATTCTGAACTTTGAGTGAAGGCAGGATAGTTTAATACCGCTACGCGTATATTGTTTGATTGTGACGTAATTTCGGTGCACAATCGGTCAGTGGGACTTGCTACGGGAAACGATAACCCATAGTGCCTACGGGAAATGGTAAAATACAAATATCTCGCGAACTATGAATTCAAAAATCTTCAAAATCAAGGATGCACAGGTTCATGACATGCGTAAGCTACATGCGAAATCTCATAACTAACGTAACTACCGTCAGGGAGATACGCCCTAGACAGACTGACTGACTGACACACAGAGATTTCTGGATTTATAGATAGATTCTTATCTGGTACAAGCCACCAATACAGTATTAAAAATGCAGTTATTGGTTAATTCATTCCCTTACATCATTTCTTTGTCAACATTATATTTCAAAGCTAATGTTTAGCATGTCAAAGCACTTTCCCAAGCATTTTCAGTATCCAACATTTGATTTGTCTAAATAAGTAAAAAAGGGATATGGGTACCACTTTACAATAAGGCTCACAACGTGCCCCCACCCCCCCAAAAAAAACTTTACAACAAAGCTCCATTTTGCCAGTTAAAAATGTTTGTAACTGATTACTAGATGATTATGTGTTTCACACTTTACAATAAGGCTCCGTTTTGCCAGTCGTAAATGTTAGTAACTGATTAATAAAGTAAAGTGATTTGAAAGTGATTTAATTAATAAAGTGATTTGCTGTGTAATGAGTAGTAAGCAGTAAATGGATGGATACTTTATTAATCCAGAGGGAAATTTTAGGACATCCAGTAGCATCCAGACACAACAACCATTTTTTATTATTACATGGGATGCACACTATGGTCTTATCTGGTTTTCCAGAGCTGATATAGAACAAAAGAAAATATTTAATTGTGCTTTTTTATGTTAGCTAGTGACGTGACGACATAGGTCAGAAGGTCACAGACCAGCCCGCCCACGGCAAATAGGGAGCTTAAGTTTTATATCTTGCCTATATGGGGGGGGGGGGGCTTTCTTGTGTTTCCGTTCCGTTCCCACTCCTTTTGAATGTGTTGTCCCTATGTGGATGTGATTTGTGGATGTTGTGTCTGGATGCTACTGGATGTCCTAAAATTTCCCTCTGGATTAATAAAGTATCCATCCATCCAAGATCAAGTTACTGCTTACTACTCATTACTAGGGCCGGGACTCGATTAAAAAAAAATATCAAATTAATTAGAGGCTTTGTAATTAATTCATCGAAATTAATCGCATTTTAATCGCATATAAATATTTGACCCGAGAACAGTGAGAAGTAATTTTTTTCACATGGATTTTTAGTACACCACTGAATAATGACTGAATACATAAGCTTAAGCAACAAAAATATTGTTTATTTTTGTTCAAGTCCAACAGACCAGTGCAATTTTTGCCATTAAGTGTAGCAATACCATATTTAGAAATTTAGTACATTTCAGAAATTCAGGTAGCCTATAGATAGGTAGACCTTCTGTAAACTATAATACTTTGGGTTTTTTAAGTAAAACACAAAACTTTCAAGTACATTCAGAACATTGGAAACCCTGACTGTTAGAAAACATCTCTGGTGGAGTGTGGGTTGTACCTGGAGTCAGGCTTAACGTCCACGCTAGCTGCTATATGTTTTGCATTGAGGTGATACTCGATGTGCTGCGGTGATATGCGAATTCCTTGTTGCATAGCTTGCACTGAACCATGTCCTTATTGACGCCTCCAACCGTTCTTTTTTGTAACAAAATGTCCCATCCACTGGGCAAACCAACACGGTCTCATCAGCTTCTTCGTTCATGTTCACTGTGCCACTGTGGTTTGTTGCTCAATTTGTTTGATCCGAATGTATGCGCGTTGGTTGGTGCGCCAGTATAATCGGTCCGTCTGAAACTCCTCCAGTGAGAAACGTTCCGCGGTGCAAAAATAGATACGATAAAAATGCGTCAATTTTTTAACGTGTTAATTTTTGTGTAATTAATGAATCTGAATTAACGCGTTAAAGTCCCGGCCCTACTCATTACACAACAAATCACCCTTTATTAATCAGTTAGTAACATTTATAACTGGCAAAACAGAGCCTTATTGTAAAGTGTGAAACACATCATCATCTAGTAATCAGTTACAAACATTTATAACTGGCAAAATGGAACCTTATTGTAAGCCCTGTGTTTATAACTAATTTATAAGGGCTTATTAATGACTTACAAAGGGTTTACAACCTAATTAATAACCTATTTATAAACCATTTATAATGGAGTCTTATTGTAAAGTGGTACCGGGATGGGTGTAAGAGATTGTTATCAGATTGTAAAAGCAGCTCCCTTGAGTATTCAGAAAAAGATATCACCTTAAATAATATATTCAATTACAAAAAAAGCCCATATAAGTCTCATGATTATACCAAGTGGCACCCTGCATGGGCCAACTGTGTAGCAACAAACCATTTCTCTAGTGTGTAAAAGCTCAAGAAATTCATTGAAACCTCATTTATAATTTACAGGTAGCAACTTGGATAGCATGGAACTGAACAACAGTTGGATTACAAATGACAAACCAAGGGTATGTAAGCTTGTATTCATACACATACAGACACCATTTGTACAGTGCAACGCTCAGACGACTTGGGAAAACAAAACAAAAGAGTACAACACAAAAATCTAAGACAAAAGTGTGGGGTTGGACAATGCCAATAAGATTAATTACAGGCATTTCAGCTTCCAGATTGTTTTTTTTTTCCCCTGCCTCAACTGGCCCCTGTAATGGCTGCTCATGCAAGGCAGAGCTAATATATTGTTGGTGTCCATGCTGCCCGTGTAACAAAATGCCTAATGAGAATTTGTAATGAGCATCATCTACCTAACTGTCTCTTCAGCCGAAAAGTCAATATGCTGTCCGTTTGTGGGAAGAGCTTATTTAGTACATGTACATGCGAGGCATGCAATGTGTTTGTGTGAGTCTCTGCATGTGTACATATGTGCTTGTATGTATCTTTCTGTGTGTGTGTGTGTGTGTGTGTGTGTGTGTGTGTGTGTGTGTGTGTGTGTGTGTGTGTGTGTGTGTGTGTGCGTCTGTGTGTGTGTGTGTGTGCGTCTGTGTGTGTGTGTGTGTGTGTGTGTGTGTGTGTGTGTGTGTGTGTGTGTTTGTGTGTTAGCGATGCCCTGACCAGATAAGCACAAGAGAAATTGTCCTTTGGTTTAAAATGATTCTCCTTCCTGTGAGTGCTGCGCGATCTAATTGCATCCATCAGCCTCATCCACTTATCTCCCATCTGTATATTTATTAGCACAGCAACAAGATCTGAATTATTAACAGCTTAATGATGTCAGCTCGGAAAATATGTTGTTCCTCATTTTCCCCGCGGAGAATCAATGCTTCGCATTTGCTGGATAAATGAACTAATACTTTACCCAGACGTGGGGCTGTGGTCAATGAAATCCCACTCCCCACTCCTCACCCACCCACTGACACACACAAAGACAACCTTTCTCTCTCTCTCTCATTCACTCTCTCTTTCTCCCTCTATCACTCTCTCTTTCTCTCTATCTTCTACCAAGGAAGATGGATGTTCATAACAGAGGGCTCCCAAAGGCCTGGCTACATAGGATGACATAGTTCAATTTAATGAACGAGTTTCAGCTTAGTAATGACCTGTGTGATATACACATTAGCACAAGCCTATTGCACTTAACACAACCCAAGGCAAGCAAGTCTTTCAGAGCACAATTTCCGAATAACAAACAAGGCGATGCGGTTGTGCAAATGAGAGCAGACTTGCCCAAATGCAGAGAAATAAACACTAAAGATTGAAGATATAAAGGCGAGTCGGTGTAATGACTGCAAATACCCATTCCTGAGGAGGGAATTAGCTAGACTGACTCCTTCGTGCCTGACATCCATCTCCTATAAAATGTTTATTTGTTGCTCCCCCAAACAATCTCTCCTCGATGTACCTAGCATGTGTGGTGTCAGCACATTACCAGTCAACCAGTTAAAGCTCCAGAAATATCACCTGAAATGCCACGTTTTTATTTTTTTTACCATCACAGCCACCATTACAAATGTCCCACCTTTGAAATAATTCCTGATTAGTAGAGCAAATCAATGCAGTGAGAGGGTGAGACATGGGGGAAGCACCATAAAACGTTCAACCAAATATACATAGGGAAACAACCAGCTGTATTACACAAGTACTTCACTTTCTGGTCCTGAGACTGCATTTGGTGTAGCATTGAGGATGTATTGATGGATTGAGTAAGGGGGTGTGGTGGGAGGAGGGGGTTGTTTTAGCTACGTCAGATTAGGGGCCGCGGTTTATTGACAAACGCGGGTAAATAAACTCAGAGTAAGTGGTAAAGCTAAAAGAAGAGCCCTATGGCTTTGTGAATTAAGGCATAGTTCTCTGCTATTAGAAGTATTACCACTGTGTCTGAGTTAACTCACCCAGGTTTATGACTAAACCACATACGTGGAATACCCCACAGGAGAGATAAGAACAATGCAGATCTGGATTTGACGGACACGTGTTTCCTGACTTGATAGGATGCCTGGCACTTTGAAACCAGCAGCTACAAATTATTCAACACTCAATGCCTTCTCTTGTGCTTGACAGAGACGCTCAACCTTTATAGGCTCTGCTCAGTACAGCCAGTGACAAGGAGAGGGGCTACCATAATTCCTTCTGACAGATATATCTATTTATTCATTTCTAGGTGTAAAACCTGGCGTTGCCATTCAAAGGCTAGAACACACTGCCTTGTTTCTGACGGCTAATAGCAACGTGTGGCTCGGGTTTCGGCTTGACACCCTCGAAATGGATGCACTTCGCGGCAGCTTAGGATTCTAATTTGACACAAGCACTCGGGCCTGTCTCCAGAAATGAATAGCGATAGTCACTTGGCGCGAGAATTGATGTCCACCGGCCTCCATATACAATTACATGAGATGCAAGCCAAGGACGTTTCTCTGGACGAATGATGACAGTCATCTTTAAAAGTAATGGGCTCTGCAGCATTTTCTAAAAGTTCCAGGTCTCCCACAAGTAATGAATTTCTGACCTGTGACACAATGATAGATCACAAGTCCACAGACAGGATACTGTGCCCACAATTTAATTGACAGGAGATAAATCCAAGGAAGAGCGAAGGAAGGAGGGGGGAAAAGAATTTTGCATGATCAGCAAGGTATCAAACAATCATTGCAGATAAGTCATTTTTACAGGATCTGGCGAGTCTCTACATCCAGACCACTGCTTTATGGTGGAAATTAAAATGTCAGTTCAAACGGGGGGCCGTAGGATTAATTATTTGGCCTAGGATTCAAAGTGATTCAACTTTCAAACATTGTCTGTTTGACTCTATTTCATGAATGTATCTCTCGCTTTTTTGCCAAAAGCTTTAAAAGCACAGACGCATCTGACTCTCACAACTAAATCCAGTGTGCATTTCAGGATAAGACTCAAACATGCTCCTCTGTCTTCCCTGACAAACCAGTGCAACAGCATGGAAAATATATTATTCCACTTTCCCAACATCTTTGGAAGCAATGCGAGTCATTCCAAGATGACAGTGAATTCTCAATCCAAAACACATTGCTGAAGATGACCAAAAGTACAAGACTAAGTCAAGGAGAGCAAGTGCCAAAGGGAGAGAGAGGAAAGATATTAACCGAGAAATCACAGTCTCATCTCGGCCTTGTCGGCACATGCATCGCCATGTGTGGAATTCCAGTGCGTCACTTTGGCGAGATGGACGACCCCAGAATTAAACCCAGCGGAGTTAAACATAGTAGAGGAAGTGTCTCTCCAGCTCCTCTTAGCAGTGATGTATTGCGGCGGTCTGTCACGGACAGAGGCCGTAAAAACCTTTGAGCATGCAGAAATTTGTTTTACAAGCTGTGCTTCGCTCACCCACCCAGCCAGCTGCTCATAAATTCCTCTGCTGTGGGTACATGCAGTCTTCTCTGTCAGATAAAAGGGCAAAGCTGCACAAGATGGACGCTTCACAGATCGCTCCGTCCATAGTGGAAAAACTTTTAACATATTTTACCACATTTTACCCCTCGTACACTGCTTATTTGTGTTGAGTTTTGAGTTGTGTCAACGCAAAGCACCTCTTTTGACACAATTATCTGAATTATTATGAATTCATCATCATGTGATATGACTGGTCCTTCATACCACATTTTACACAGCTTTGAAGCCTGTTCTTAGCCTAGTTTTGTTGAGTGAAGACACAAAGCAACTCTTTGACATTATTATTTGAATGATTATTAATATATCATCATCATATGATGCCTGGTCGTTTGTAGCCTGCGTAAGTGAGAACTAAGTCATCCTACAGAGTCGTTAAGAATACTTATAATAACTTAACGACCCTGTGAGAATGGTATCATGTATAGATCATTCTGGTGGCCTGATGGCCCAATTGGACAAGATTTACAGTGCGGGCCCCAAATAACTGGTCTGACAGCAGCATAGCAACAGGAATCCCTCTGAGGCGAAGCACAGCTGGTGCACTAGATCTTCCAGAGGGTCGAGTAAATGGGTACATGTCTGACTCAGACGTACAACACAACACTGAAAGGGCACGGGGATTTTAATGTGTGCACGTGTAATGGGGCTGGTATGGAAACAGCCCCTTGCGCAAATGCTGACACAGTGACAACAACAATGGCTGATGAACCAGGCCCTACTTCAAGGCATGTGTTTGGTTTTTGTTCCCTGGGCTCTTTTCACACTGTTTGTCTATCTGGCGCCATCTAGTGAGAACAGCATTAACAACTACTCACTATTAAAATCCTTGTTACAAAAAGAAAAACACAATCTGCAAAAACAGAATCAATCCATCATTGTCTCCAATGAGAGTTTACTTAACATGAACATGGTAGAGCCTATGATTTAACATAGACATTTTTAAATATATCTATGCATCAACTGACGTGATTAACCAACGGCTGAAAAGTTCTTTGTAATGAGGCGTGTAATAACAGCACATATTCTCTGTTTAAAATGGCATTACGGAGCGTCTCGTTTTGGATATCCGTAGAAGTGGCAAGCGGTTTGGCTTTGGCTTGACTCTGTCTTCCACTTGACATTTATCAAGGCTTAAGGCTAGAATCTAGTGCTCAGCTCACGTGCACAAGTGAAGGTCTCTTGTCTCGCTCTTGGTCCTCTCAGTGGATTTGGCCCTAGTTTTTCACCCATGCCCAGACGAATAACTGACAAAGTAATCTCAGTCGGAAGGGAGGGGGTTATAATGTCGCTGATTGTTAAAGGTTAAGGGCAAGGCAATAGACGATTATCAGATGGTGAAACAGCATTGTTGTGAAATTACAGAATTAATGGGGTGCTTTCTGGTTTTTATTGTTGGTGGTTTGTGACACCCTCTTTAAAGCATACAGCAATACTTCAAGCAGTCGTAATTGCTTATGGGACAAGGAGTCAATAGGTTGTACTGTTCTACCAAAGGATGCATCTGAGAAGAAGCTGCTTATTCGATTTATTAGGTAAATATGTAACTTGTGTTTATACTGCTTCAGATAGGACAGTATATTTAATGTGGCCTTAAAGGGGAATATCCTTGGGGCTACACACAACAGTCTGAGTTCAAAAAGGTGGATTTCCAGACAAAGATGCCTCAAAAAAAGAATCAATAGAACGAGGACAAACACAGCCAGTCATCACTAAATTGAAGTCTCCCAGAGCAAAATGAAGTGGCCTTGTGGGAAGTTAAAGAATTGTTAATCTTTATCGCCGACTTCGTAGATGGTTTATGGCACTTTGAACAGCAGTTCTTAGACAGAACATCCATACCTTCGCCGGGGGTGGGGGGTTACAGCTTTATTACGCTTTGTCTAAGAGCCCAGGGAGACTTAATTGAAAGGAGGAGACAGAACAGTCAATTGATTTAAGGGCGGGGGACGGAGGAGCAGGAGGGGGCGAGGGACGGAGGAGCAGGAGGGGGCGAGAACAGCATGTCATCATCTCGGAGACTACTTTACAGCACAGGGGGCCTGCCCTCCATTTTGATCTTCTGTTAAAGGAGAGACCGGTGACCAATTCCCCCCCCAACCCTCCACCCCCACCGACCATCTGACTCGCGCTTCACACCTGTGTAGAGGTCGTTGCCGTGGCGCCAGAGCCACGTGAGCGCTAGAGGTCACCAGAAGGACTCCGGCAGGCAGGCAGGCAGCGTCCGTCCGCCGCATGAGCTACGCTGACAGGACCCTGCCTGGATTTATGGTCGCCGTGACGAGCGGCTCCCTGCTTCCACTGATAAGGCCGCGGCATCCACGGTAATGGCCATCCAGGGAGGCATAAGTCACCCAGGAAGGAGGCAACACCAGATCAATAGATCACTGCCGATTTCTCATAAGGCCCGAGAAGCCATTAGTGAAAGGGATGCCTTTGTTTGTCTAATGACAGATGCCCCTTTGAGGGTGAGGCGGGGGTAGTGAGGTATTAACGAGGGCCATAATGAGCACATATTATGGGTCACTTTGACGCCTCATCTAAATATTTGTCCTGACTATTGAAAGCTCCATTTACCTTTACAGGTTAATACACTTAAGTGCTGTTGTCTTTTGGCTTAGACCGCTCAGTCAGACGGTTGCTCAGAGAAAACACAACAATGCAGCCAGAGTTCCTGAACCTTAATTGATTAAGCCTGTCCCTGAGAACACCAAGGTCATGGGTTCATTTCCCAGAACATCAGCACATGTACTGATAAGAAGGCTGGGATACATTACTCGTAATATATGGCCCTATGGATAACGGTGTCAGTTTAATGAGAAAAAGTCTATATGGATTAAAAACATGAAATGTAACCACAAAGGAGTTAATTAATAGTCTGTGTGTGTGTGTGTGTGTGTGTGTGTGTGTGTGTGTGTGTGTGTGTGTGTGTGTGTGTGTGTGTGTGTGTGTGTGAGAGAGAGAGAGAGAGAGAGAGAGAGAGAGAGAGAGAGAAAGAGAGAGAGAGAGAGAGAGAGAGAGAGAGAGAGAGAGAGAGAGAGAGAGATGCCTTAATATTTAAGTTAATCTGAGCGGACCTAACTGAACTGGACTAGCTGTAGTGACCAAGGCTGGACAGAGAGAGTGGAGTCCATCTATAATGAAAGCCCTGTGAGCCATGCCAAGCCAATGGAGGGTTGGGGGGTGAGGGGCAGGGGCGGGGGGCGGGGGGGGTCTGTGACTCGTGCGACAGCCCGCAGTGCAGTGCCCTCTGAGATGCATTAGTTCTAATCTTAAGAGCATTCAAACGCAATTACCCCGGCACATGTGACAACTCCAATCTAGGACAATCCCCCATTAAATTCTCAAGGCAAATGCATATTGTTGCCATCACTGCAAGACTGGCCTCTCAGGGCCAATAAGGGATAATTTGTTGTAACAATGCATTACTGTACCGCGAGGACGAGGCACAGGCCAGCGCTGGACTACAGCTGAATGCTCAATGTGCCGATAGAAGATGAGGGAATAAATTAGTGTATTAGGACGGCGGCACATGCGTTTTCACAATTAATAAATTCCACCACATCGAGTTGTGATTTAATTATGAATTATGTAAATGGTTGCGATACATTATTCATGCATCTATTAGCCGGATGGGGGAAATGTAATTTTGTTGAATGGTCATGATTTTGTTTTAGGCTCCACCAAAAGCACACAGGACAGGAGTGAAAAGGGAAACAATTGTGATTGATCCAAACATCACAAATGGGATATTAGTGAAATGAAATGAATCCATTTCATTGCAAAGACACTTTTTGGACAATAATACCATATCTGGCAGAAGTATGCACAAACCTACCTTCAAATACTCACTCATCATTGCACAAGAAGTCATCTTAAATGTAAAACAGTGAGCATATGATATGCATTGTACTCATGTTTGGTCTTGGCAAGTTTAAATGAGAATATCTCCCAAGAGTAAAAAAGGGCAATTCCCTTAGATATAATACTGTTCTCAGAGGGGTCTGTACTTGAAGAGAAAAACACTTTCATCTGGTCGTCAAGAGAACTGCCTGATGAGGGCTGTTAGATCAGCCTGTCAGCTGGTGCTTTTGTGACTCAGTCAAATCACCCACTCAGCTGCCAGTCAAAGCGTGAGGCAGCCACTGCCAAAGTCCAGCTGTCTGCTCGATGAGAGAAGATGAAAACGGCAAAAAATTGTATCTCTCCCTTGTGGAAGTAAGGAAGATGACAGAAATATCTAAATCTTTTTCTTTTTATGGATGACGAATGAGACACATTTCTCGTCTAAGCTCTAAACCAACTGTTGTCATTGTTGCTTTTAAGTTTGAGAGAGGTAATAGTAAACTGTAAACACTCATAAGACGCAGGATATACCCAGATGGCAGGTATTATTGTGATAGCGTTAGCATTAGAGGAGCATATTTGGAATGTACAGGAGTTTTAGTACAGTGGACACAAGTGTGGCTTATGCCAGTGCTGTTTACCTCAGCAGTAAGGGCTTCTACATGTCCAAAGTTGTGTCAAGAAGACAACATGTTGCCAAAGCTTTCCTCGGGCCTGCCTGGAGTAGGAACTCTTTCATTTGTTGGTTATAATGCATCATACCCCTGGATCCTCAAGATGAAGATGCCTATGAAAACATGTACGCAAAACTGTTCAGCAACAGCAGTTCAGGGACTACATAAATATACCAGGACCAAACCTCTGGTCCCCTTTACCTCAGAGGAACTACAGCACACATTCAAGATCATAGATAGAATGGATAGAAAGCCTGATTACAAAATGCCAAGCCTGCAGAGATTGAGGATATCAAAGCAAGAGCAGCTGCTGAGACATCTAGTGCAACTGAAATGTGCTTCTTAAATGGGCTGAAGCTTCTCGTCTTTTCTTCCCTCTAGTGGCCATCTGTAGGTAGTTACAGGAAATAGGGTTACTGGGGCTCCTATGTATGGCCAAAATACATGACCCACAAAAGGAGAAAAAGTGTTTTTCTTGCAATATGTACCTTGTTAAGACCTTGTACATAATAACCCTATACTAGGAAGAAGGGAGTCTCACATGAAAACATAAAGATCTGAACAAAAATGGTGGCACGATCATGACAGAACAATATGTAATGGCATCAATGGAATATAATTTGTTATATTCTTGTAAAAGACATGGTTATCACAGCTTTCACGCAATATAATGTTTTCCACAGTCCAAACATGAACTTTCAGATCAACACCCCACCCTCCTTAATACGGCCTTTCCCAAGGACATAATGCTTGCTGATCTTGACCTTATGCTCATGTGTGTTTTGGCAGATGAAAGCAGATAGTTGTCATAATTAGATTAACTGGTTTGATGTTGTGTGTCGAAGAATATTACATGCTATGGTCTCTGATGCCTTAAAATTCCCTCTACCAACCATCAAGTCTGCATGCCTTGCCTGGAAAATCCCATGATGTCTCCTGTCCAGAATATGTCCTAAGGGGAGAGAAAATGAAAATGTTTGTGTAGGTGACATGTTATCTAAGACAGGTCCAAATATATGAATACAATTCATCAGTTGAATCTTTTTACTGGAAGTAACAATGCATGTTCTCTTTTTTAACTAAATGTCTGTTTGTTGTGGTATTTGTTTTGTCCATATTGATGAATTTAAGTGTTCATTTCCTCATTTTAATCATTAAGTCACTAGGATATTACACACATCGTGAGATTGCTAAATATTTGTCAGCCTATTAATTTGAATGTACTGCTTTCTTTCTTTGATATGTTTCTTTTTTCTGATTCATATTAGAGCTTTATTTCTAGGATAATACTACATGGACTCAGTGTGGTGAATGCTAAAATAATGGGTTGCAAGTAACATTTACATAAGCATTGTGTGAATCATACAATTATTTAATTAAATTGCCTTTTGAACTGCTAGCTACAGTACAAGGCTTCATCAATGGTCTTTTAAATTAAGTGCTGAGATGAGTTGAGTGTTGAGCAGCTGTTATTAAATGCCTTAAATCACATGTGACATGGTCAGTAACACTGGTCAGTGTTTATTTTTTCCTCATTTTAATCATTAAGTCACTAGGATATTATACACATCGTGAGATTGCTAAATATTTGTCAGCCTATTCATTTGAATGTACTGCTTTCTTTCTTTGATATGTTTCTTTTTTCTGATTCATATCAGAGCTTAATTTCTAGGATAATACTACATGGACTCAGTGTGGTGTATGCTAAAATAATGGGTCGTAAGTAACATTTACATAAGCATTGTGTGAATCATACAATTATTTAATTAAATTGCCTTTTGAACTGCTAGCTACAGTACAAGGCTTCATCAATGGTCTTTTAAATTAAGTGCTGAGATGAGTTGAGTGTTGAGCAGCTGTTATTAAATGCCTTAAATCACATGTGACATGGTCAGTAACACTGGTCAGTAATACCAGTGGAAGAAGTAACATAAATATTGGCACAATCTCTCATTGTTGTAGCCTTGTTAATGCCTGAAGCATTGATTCAGTTTAGTGTAATTCCTGTGTGATTGCATTGACAATACTGCCACCCATCCACAAACGCCTGAAGGACCATATACATATGTATGGTGTCCTTCACATAGACATATACTGTATATATATATATATATATATATATATATTAGTGCTGTCAAACGATTAAAATATTTAATCACGATTAATCGCATTTTTTTCATAGTTAACTCAATATTCATCGCGATTAATCGCACATTTTTATCTATTTTAAATGTCCCTTCAATTATTTTTTTCCATTATTTTTATTTTATTTTAATGCTCGTATCATGGAGAAGTGGATTGGCTTGCTTTATGCAATGTTTTATTTTATTGAAAGACAACATTGCCAAGCAGGGAGGTACAAAATTAAATTATAAAGTGCACATTTCAGATAAACAAGGACTCAGCCTGCAGTTAAACCATGGCTTAATATTTTCTTTTTTTCAAGTTTGCTGTGAACATAGAAGTCAGGCATCTTATTTAAAAAATAATGAACTGTAACAGTTAGGTTACCATTAAAAGGTAAGCCTACTACTTCTGTGCTTTCAGCCAGCTGCCTGTTGACATTTTCAGACAACAGTGAAGCTCGCTTCTTTTGCATAACACAACTTTTAAAGGTAACTTTCTATTCAGAAGATTTTTATCATCCATTTCGCCGTATCGCGCTCACCATTCACTCAAACCGTAACGTTAGCCTACTACACATTTTGCTAGGCCAAAAAGAACGTTAATCTAAAAAAAAAAAATGCGCAATAAAAAAATTGACGCAGTTAAAATGGGTTTGCGTTAACGCCGTTCTTAATGTGGAGAAGCAGACCACACAATGGAGCACTGCCTTGTCTCCACTCTACTACCCAACTCCTGCAGCCCAAAATACCTTGCAGTTTTCAACAACAATGCAAAGGACTGTGTAATGAAATGGGAAACTGTCATATAAACGCTTCAGTGAAACGAAAAGAAGAAGAAGAACGCCGTTCTTAACGTGTCAAACTTACAGCACTAAAATATATATACATATAAATATATATATAGTCTATGTGAAGGACACCATACTCAGAGTGTTCATGAGTTCATGGCTCTTCCTTGCAGCTGCTCTTTTCTATCCATATGCGTAGTTAATTGGCCTTCATTAGCTTTTACAGCTTATTATTACAGACAGCGTTATTGACAGATGACATCAAAGAATACTGTGCCTAATGAATAGTTAACACATACCAGATTAGATAATGTTGGTGAATATATTATTAAGAGAGAAATAGAATAGATTAAAATATGCAATACACCAAAATCACATACTGTGCTAACTTACTACGGAATAAGTGTACAGTCACAATAACATCCATCTGAAGGTCACTGGCAGCTCATCCTACCTTTTCTTTTAAAATAATGTTTGAAAAGCTGGCATCTATAGCATTTTGAAATGTATTTGCTGTGACGGTAAAAGGAATGATCACAAAGACAGACATTCTTCGACAGACAGAAAGGTCATGCTGTTGCCCATTGCAAATGATCATGTTCCTATCAGACTGTACTGAGGTCACTGCCACTATGAACGGGTATGATTCATGATGACACAGCACAATTATAATGCATTGCTTAATAATGATAAATTAGACAACGGCTAAGGGCCCCTCTGAGTTCAGGGGCCCCTGGGCCTGGGCCCAGTAGGCCCGTGTAGTAATCCATCCCTTTGTGCATGTGCACCTCATGCGCCCCACGGGACTCTGGGAATACCCGATTGGATGACCTCTCTGTGGTCACGTGAAGACTCGTGAGTGGCCTGTACAAAGGGGTGCACAGCTGGATACCGCTGGTAGTGGCAGTCTTCTGACCACACTTATTAGGTTTCCTCCTATTGTATCTGTTAGTATTATTATTATTATTCCGTAATGGGAGTCAATGGCAGCCCCTAGAACCATATGGTAACTTTTTGTGAAATTTGGCACACTCATTAAGGACAGTCCCTTCTTCATTCACACCAAGTTTCATGGCTCTCATTAGACCACTCTAGCGCAACCAACAGGTCAAAGTTGGACTTTTGTAACACACGCAACTTTTGAACCGTATGACCGATTTTCAAAAATGTCAATTTCCGGTTATATAGATTTTCCGCAATTTCCAGTTTTATCAAAAACCTTTGAAAGCCTACTCCTCCTACAATTTTTGGCAAATCTTCTTCAAAATCACCAGAGATGATCTTCAGACCTAGCCTCACAAAAGTTATGGACAAAATGTTGATCCTCACAACTGTTTGTCCGGTACAGCCACTCAAATTCAGCAGAAAAGTGGCCAAACAGGAAGTGAAGTCATATGTCAGCGAATATTTGAGTGAAATTTACGCCACAGGGTGTGTTTAATTCGTCTTGATCCAGGGAATCCAATGGTACCTCATTTTTGAAAATCGGTCGTACGGTTCAAAAGTTGCGTGTGTAAACACAAGTCCAACTT
This sequence comes from Sprattus sprattus, assembly GCF_963457725.1. NCBI lineage: Eukaryota > Metazoa > Chordata > Actinopteri > Clupeiformes > Clupeidae > Sprattus > Sprattus sprattus. Next base: position 33,430,064 of record NC_137922.1, on the reverse strand, counting down.
TGACCCGTTGGTGGCGCTAGAGTGGTATAATGAGAGACATGAAACTTTGTATGAATAAAGAAGGGACTGTCCTTAATGATTGTGCCGAATTTCACAAAAAGTTACCAAATGGTTTGTCTGGTACAGCCACTCAAATTCAGCAGAAAAGCGGCCAAACAGGAAGTGAAGTCATATCTCAGCAAATCTTTGAGATATCAACACCAAACTGGTATGTCACTTGGAAGACACTACAACATGTTCCCATGCGCAAAGGCAACTTCATATCTTGAAAAATGATTGATATAAAGCAAATTGGATACATTGTTAACGCTAAAATAATGCTTTACACATCTGCAGGTCAAAAAGTGAAACTCTGATTCAATCACAAGTTCATATGAAGACACTTGAGAGTGTTTAGTACACAAATCTGAAAAAAAGTTGACTGTAAGATGAAAAGTAGATTTTTGGTGAATATTTGAAACATGCATGCTTGACTACTTGCAAGGGTGGTTCTCTATAGAATGTCGCTCTGTCTCCTCATCCGCACGGCTCCTAAATCTCACACACTCAGTCTCCCCTTAACACACGCGCAGGCTTTGTTTTACACACACACATTCTCACAGACACACAGCTTGGTGTCACACACATACATTCTCACAGACACACAGGGTAAGAGCGCACACACAACCTCCACTCAGTCTAAACTTCAGGGCAAAAGCATTGTAAATGTTGGATTTGAAATGTAATATCCCATTGGCAAGTCTGCAGCATGGATTTTTCTATACAGTGACAAATTGTCACAAAATTACATTTTTCCCTGGTTCGCAATGTTTTTAGGAGGAAACCGCCATCGCTGCTTGCAGCTATATTTTCTCAATGTATTGGAAGGCAGTCTTTGAAGATTTATGACAACGTAAACACAAGGAGAACCGAATTATAATTGAGACATTCTACTGTGATGATTTAGGCGTTATTAAAATATTTAGATTGACATGGCTTTGTCATTTGTGAAGGCATGATGGGTTTCCTCTCTTTTCTAATGTATTATCAGGACTGATTAGCCGCAAGACTTTTTTCATCCTGAAATGCAAAATTGCTTAGCAGTGCTACTAACCTCTACCGTACATTTTACCTGACGGAAAGTCATTGTAACTTGAAGTCATCAATGGGTTGCTACGCCACACATGAAACTTATTTTCCGTCAGAAGTCTTGAGAGCTCAACAAAACAACATGTTTTTCTATTCACAATTACTATTTATTTTCATTTACAAAATGAAAGGAGAGAAAAATGCCATTTAATAAACAACTTAATAACCTCGACCGTTCGGTCATGGCGGGAATTTTATCAAACGTTGGCACTCCGACTAGCCTAATAGTAGCCTATAGGCTACTTATGACCACCAATTGCTCAGGAGAACGCTAATTTTCGCAGTTAAAGAGAATCAAAGATGTGAAGCATTCTACCTTGCATCAAGAGCGTCTTGGTAGTGCTTTGAAAGTTATTTGCTCCTAGAACTTGAACTTCAGTTCCGTAATTGAAGAGTTAACAGTTAGTAAAACAACATGTTACAATCTAAGGTCTAGTAAACTGTAAAGCAAAGTGTCAAATCTGTGCGTGTTTTCTCGTGCATATATCCATACACTGCAAATTGTATAGACTAAACTAGTTTGGAAGTAGTTTCTTTTCATATTAAATATTTGTCTTTTTTTTGTATTCATGAATCAGTTCATCTTTTCTTTGGGGTCCATTTCCATGAGCCCGAGATCTAATGTAAATTGTTCAGGCCAATAAAATTTCAAAATGTGCCTTAGGGCAAACCGAGGTCTGGCACTGTTGGTTAGTCATGCGTTAAATTTGTCTGCTCCACCTCCCATCTAGGAGCCATTTTAACTGGAATCCTGCACTCCTCACTTCGCATAGGCAGGCTAACGGTCCAGCGTCTGGAGGATCACAAAGTGGATTTAGGTGAGTGCATGACCTTATAATACAGCATCTGCAACGTAGGTAAGACTAACGTGGAACCTCTGCATTTCATATGGTCCTAAATGAATGCGGAAGCGCAAATTAACAAACATCCAATTGTATGTAAGGATATAATGCAATATAATGATGTCGAGGGAGTTACTAGTTTAAAAATCTTCAGATGATTCTTAATCTTCTCAGATGCTGATAATAAAGATCCAAACTGTTACGGTGGTGACATTAGTTAGATTAGTAGAAATCAGTAGCCTACATATGGGCGTGAACAGGTGGTTTGCTTGCACCGGATTGTTCACCCAGGCTACTACAATTAGATGAATGATGGCGTTTCGTTTTAAAAGGAATACAAAGGGAACAAGGGTTAGAGAAGGCCAATACGTTTTCTGGTTTTGAGACCGCTATATCCAAATCACGGGGTTGTAAAGCCAAAGTTGCTGGAGCGCATGAGCTATCATGTGACAAAAAGTAACGTATCTCTGACGCTCTCAGGCTTTTACCACTAGCGTTCTAATATACGCGCCCTAATGAGGATCGTCGTTCTCTCTCATTGAGATCTAAACTAAAAATGGTTACAGCCACTTCAGGTGGACGGTAACGAAGTAGGAAACAAACTTCAGATGAAGTAGGTAACGACTATATGGGATAGTCCTTGGTGTATGACTGCTAACCGGTAACAATGTCGCTTCAGAATGTCAATAAAGAAGCCTTGATTGGCTCTGCAGCACTCGGAGTTGTCTTTGTTGCGGGTTATTACATAGGTAAGGGTCAGTTAGCCTGCATTTTTGTGTTTCTGTTCTCATGTCAACCTCAACTCAAAGCTTAGCTAATGAGCCATTTATCTTTACCTTAAGCAAATAATGCGGACATTCTCATTCGTCACTGACCACCAGATTAATGCATGTTAATAACCCATATTCTTTTATTACAGGCAAAAGAAGATCAAAATTAACCAGTATGGATATTTTCAAGAGCCACAGTGGTGCAAAAGACAACCCGTTGATGCAATATGTGCTCAATAATTCCCTGAGGGAGCACCCTGTCCTGAAAAAGCTGAGAATGGTAAAACACACATTGACTTAGGCCTGTCTATCTGACAAATCCATGGGATTTCAAAACTTTCTGACTGCATGAAGATGAATGTAGAGATACTTATAACACACGTTGTTAAACTTTTCCTTTTTATGATGTTCATTGCAGAGAACGATGGAACACTCCTTAAACTACATCATGGTGGCTTGCGAGCAGTCACAGTTAATGGCGAACCTGGCAAGGCTAATAAAAGCTAAAAAAGCCATTGAGATTGGTGAGTAGCGTATATATTTCCAAAGTAATATTTCCCCGTTTGGAAATTATGTTAGGTTATGTCATTCACATTTAAAACACAACATTACAATGAGCAATTATTCATTTTGCCAGCACCTGTGCAATGTCATTGATTGTATGTGATTATACGAGTTTATATGATAATGTGGCAGATCAGGCCATAAAATAAAACAGATTGCAAGTCATATAATATTGTGGTGTGTGTGGGTGTGCTTGTGTGTGTGCTTTCTTGTTTCACAGGTGTGTACACTGGGTACAATGCCCTGAGCATTGCCCTTGCCCTACCTGACGACGGCCGACTGGTTGCCTGTGATGTCAGTGAGGAATTTACCAACGTTGGCAAGCCCTTCTGGAAGGAGGTGAGGATCAGTCAGAACTGATATGGACAAGATACTCTTAACCTGTCAAGGGAATCATTTACATTTTATCAATTTTGTATTTACACAATTATATTTTTAGAACCAACCCGGATGAAATGCTGCACCACACCTATGATATGAAACAGTAGCTGTTGTGAAAGAACTAAAGCAGTTCACAGTGAATTGTCATTTATATAAGATATATTTGTTGTGACATAATTAGGAGCTAGGATGTAGTTGGCCCCTATATAATGTGTGAATGGAAAGCTTGTCGGATTATAATAATAATTGCTTGTGAAAGTCTCTACAAACTCAAGTTACAGTGTTCCTCTTGCTGTGTTTGCTTTGCAGTGGAATGCTTAATCACAGGTAACTGCTAAAGTTAAGGAAGCATGAGTTATGCATGAACATGGAATTGCCATCAATATTCTTGAAGTTTCGTTCGGAAACAATCAAGTGTGCTTTTGATCTCTAATCTGAAACATTGGCATTTGTTGCCTGGAGGTTAAAGATAAAAGTATCATGGGGCAAACTGAGTCACTCCTATTTGTTTCTTTTCAGGTTAACCATTAATTTGCTTGCTGAACCTAATGGATTTATTGCATAGGCTACATGGCTCTGTTCAAAAGCAAAAGCATGTAACACACTAGAAAGCATGGTGTGATAAATCCATACCACTTCACACCTCCGTGCCAGTGTTGAGAATGGAATGGAATGAAGGGTATCAGGAAATCATAAGGACATTATTGAAAGTGCTGTGACACTGCTAGTTTCTTCTCAGTTAAAATCAAGTACCATTCACTTAAACAAACAAATGCATCTGGTGTGCTTATTGCTGCCTTCATGGTTGGTGTTTCAAACTTACGTAGTCATTAATATTTCATTGGAAGATTGTTTTAGTGCTGTATGCCATAGATAACAAACAGGCTTTTGTCGTGCCAAGGAAATCAAATCAGTATTCAATTCTCAAATTATACTTAGATCAAGCATTTTAAATGGCAGCTAAAAGAAAGGGAGTAATACGATTATGGAAGAAGATCCACAAAGTCACATTGATGTCTGTCTTTCTTTACATTTCTTGGGCTTTGATCATTCCACCATTTACACATTCTAAATGTATGTTTGCTAACCATGTTTGCCAGTCCATCTTGCTTGTGTCACTAACCACATTTCCTGAAGTGCATCACTGATTGTATTAGACTAATACTTGTTCTCTCCTGTAACCCACCTCCAGGCTGGAGTTGAACAGAAAGTGGACCTGCGCTTACAACCTGCTTTGAAAACCCTTGGTAATGCAGACTTAAATCAGTTAGTATCAAAATTATACTATCAAACCAATGACAAAACTAAAATAGCCACTTACTATTACATACAATCTCTTCCTCTACATAGATGACCTTCTAGCAGCTGGAGAAGGAGAGACGTATGACTTCATCTTTATTGACGCAGATAAGGCCAACTATGACAACTACTACGAGAAATCTCTCCAGCTTCTGAGGAAAGGGGGCATCATAGCAATTGATAACGTGAGTTGCGTGTATCAGAAAAAACCCATTATGGCTATGATCATCCTCTTGAGTTAGCTTATGAACCTGTTATTGAAAACGCTGCCAGTTCTCTAGTTTTGAACATCCAGCTGGTGATTAAGGTAAGGTACCCTTCTCTGTTTAGTGTTCATATTCTTACCTCCTCTCGACCCTCTGCTATGACCTTGTCATGTTCCATCTCTGTGGAGATTGATGACTCGTTTGGTGTGCGTGCTTCCTTTCAAAAGACGCTGTGGAGCGGTAAGGTCGTCAACCCCGCAGAGGATGACCTGGACACCAAGTGCATCGACAAGCTGAACAAGAAGCTCCACAGGGATGTGCGGATCAACGTCAGCTTGCTCACAGTGGGAGATGGACTAACTCTGGCCTTCAAGCTGTAAGCCCTTTTAGAAAGGGCAAGAAGACACTGCCATGTCCATGGGCAGTCAGACAGTTGTGTTTTTGTAATATGGTTTATAGTGAGAGTTCTGATGTGCAAGGTTTATGAGGGTTTCTATTGTGCCAATTATTGCAGGGTCCAACTGAGTTTATTATGAATTGTACAGGACGTCATGGGTTCTGTTACTAGTGTTTTTACACAGAAATGACTGAAACCCCTTCCCCAATACAATATTCCAAGGAAACACGATGTGTCAAGTTGTTCCTTATGTTCTGCAACCCAGCAGGGTAAATGATGCCTTTCAGTTTCTACTAAATCTATCCATTCAGTGGCATACAACAATTTGCACATCACAGCATGCGCACCAAGTATCAAGTTGAAAGACTTTATTGTAAAGGTGGACACACACAAGGGGGGATTGCATGGTTTCCAAGCAATGTCCTTGTCTGCCATTTACACTGCAGTGAATGAAGGGAGAGGGAGGGCAGAGAGGAATGGGGTGGTGGATTTGCTCAGTTATTCAATTTGGATAGCTCTCATTGATCACACTGAGACAAATCCATTTTGGCATTAATCATGACTTCATTTCGGTTTCCAACTGAAGATGAGGATCTGACCAAAGCTACCTCTACTTAAAAACAAATAAATAAATTCAAACCCAGCCTGACAAGACTGTATGGCTTGTGTATTGAAGTCCTATAGCATCTACATTAAGAGCCAGTCTTAAGGACCAGCAAAAAAAAAATGCTAACTTGTGCAAATGCCATTTTTTGGGGAACAGCATAATCTGAAAAGTAAGGTGTTTTGAAGAGTGCAGAGCAGCTGAGGTTTTTTATTCTACATTCAGAGAACATTTACGTTACGACACACTCAAATAAGATCAAGGGGCCATTCTCTTTCAGACCCCGAATGAACCCGCTGAACCAAAACAAAAAAACAAATAGAACCAAATATGCAGAACATGTCCACATTTTTGTCTTTTAGAAGATGTATTTCATTGTCATGGCAACTCAGTGTGGAAGTGAGGTGGACGATACAGCACATAAATAACAGGAGTGAACATGATGGAAGATTTCAGGAAAAAAAAAAAAAAGAATAACTCAATGAGGTGTGGACTGTAGCTGTCAGGTATCCATCATATCACTGTGGTACGGAAGGTGTGAATATCATATAGCTTCATTTTTTTTTCTTCCCTTTGAGAACCCCTGCTGGTTAAGCCAGAAATACATAAGGCCAAATTCTTCCCATAATTCCTTTTTCAGTGGCAGGCAGCCGGTTATGCTTCCAACTCCAGCCCCAGGCCCAGCTTGTGACCACCAGCGTTGATGTTCTTCCCATCCATCAGGGCAGACAAGGTGAGCTTCACACCTGGAACACAGCACATGTAATGTTAGTGGGATACAACCACTGAAAATTAATAACTTACTATTACAAAGGCATACAGGAGATGAATGCTAAATGACTAAATGTAAATGAATGGGGAGTGTCCAATACCTGGCCTGAGTGTCTGGGTGTAGCCAACACCAACCAGGCTTGCGTTATTCACCTTAGCCTGCAAAGCAACACATACACAAACCCAAATTATAGTCACACATATACAAGGAGATCACTGTGCCTGTACTAGCTATAAAAAGGGATTCAATGTAAACTGCAGAAAGCTACTCACACTAAGAGAGGCACTGGAGTCCAGCTGGTACTTGGCCCCGATGCCAAAGCGTGTGCTGTTGTTTCCTGCAGTCCAGGCCAGATTGACAGCTGTCTCCAGCTTGTCACTCACTTTCTGGTAGATGGAGCCACCGAATTCAGCTCCATCATTCCTACCGAGCAACATCGAAGCATAGCAAGTCAGCTTTCAAACTGACACTAGAGTAAACATGCAAGTTAACCTAGTGACCTTTAATGGGTTGTGGGCTTACACATTGGTGTGCAGCTGGAAGTCACCAGTCTTGTAGCCGATGGCGAAGTTGTTCTGGGTCATTTTGGACTTGGCCGTGTCAAAGCTCATCTGGTACCCAGCGAGCCATCCCTCATAGCCTACCACACCGGCTCCATGGATGGTAGGTCCGGCAAAGTCGAAGTCTACATCACAGCCGACATTGACGAACTCACGTTTGTAGGCGGTCTTGACCTTTCCGCTTTTCTTTCTGACATATCCAAAATTAGATACAAGGGGTCAAAAACTTCACACTTCCTTTTAAATGTCAGGATAAGGGGTAACTAACTCTTACGCACATATGACATTTTACTCGGTTTTAATTGTGATCTGCCTAGGTATACATCAGACCCCGACAAATCTACTAGTTTACATGTGGGTGCTAGACAGCCACACAAATGTATTTGTGATTTAAACATTTTCACAGTGCTTAGGCTCAGTGAATATTTCTATGCAAGAAACTGTCTGATGAATGTCAATCAGCCAACATGAGTCTTACCCAGTATTTGGTGAGAAAGTTGTATCAAAGGTAAGTTTGAGTCCTTTAGTAATCTATATAAAAATTAAAAATAAGAAAAAAAGTGCAGTGAATATCCCACAATTCAAGACACACAATTTTTGTTGTTAAAAAACACAATGTAAAACCATTTTGAGGGCTGCCTCACTATACCTGGTCTTCAACGGTGATCTCTGTTCCCAAAGTGTTGTCTGTGTTCCACTTCTCGGTAAAGGTCAGGCCATATTCGGACCACTTGTACTTGGTCTCCAGGTTACCATTGACTTTGCTGGTGTCAGTGTTCGATGAACCAGCGGTTTTGAATTCCTGAGGGATGCATACATGAAGATGATTTATAGATATCGATAAATACATTCATATCCATATCTCTTCCTCTTGTAGACCACAATTCTGAATTTCAACACAGAACTCATACATTTTGTCCACTTATCTGGATAAACAACTAAACATGACTGGATCACCAACATACCACTCCATTTGCAGACTTGGTCTTCACATCAAGCTTGACTATGCCAAACCCTGGGGGACAAAAGGGGCAATCATCTTTATGGTGCAATAAAGAGTACACACATCTTCAAAAGACAACATACCGCACCAGATAACATCTACTTTACATGCCTAAATCAACAATTCTACACCCACATATAACCAATGGTGATATTATTGAATGTATACGAACATACACACCTCAATATACAACTTGCCAACATTTGCCTGTGTGAACTCCGTCCTTATAATGGGCAGTTACTACATTAGTAGTGAGAATGCAACGTTCTTAGCTATGAAAAACTACTGCACAAAAAAAGCCATGCCATCTCCACCCACCCATTCACCAATCAGAGGTCAAATGCCCAAAACACACACAGGCTAGTTATATAATTGGTTTAAGTGAGGGCCCCCGTTGGTCTTTACTCTGACATTTTGCTGTCTATGAAACATTTACTGTGACTTTTAAAAACACAAAGACTATTTCAAAGGCATACCATATCCTTTATTGAAGATATCCTTGGCAGATTTGCCCAGATCACCATATGAGGGAGGAACAGCCATTTTGTCCTGCAATAGAAAGCTGAATATGAGCAAACAGCTTCCCAGTACATACAATTGAGCTCAAAATACAATTACACACTTAACACCACATCATCCTTAAGTGCTTTTACTTGCCAAGAAGGCCGACAACACCATCTTGGTTCAGTTACCAAAAAGTCAGTTACCAACATAGTCATCTGACAAAGCATTTGTGCTGGATTTAACACAAATACTGTAAATGCCAGATACTATAATTTAAATGATCGATCCAGTAGTAAATCACTGACGTTTAAAAAGTGATGCAAACAACAAACGTAACAGCAAAATCACGGTCAAAGATTCAACCAATGAAAATGTACGACAAAATAAATTGACCAGATCCACTCAGCGCCTCAACTTTAGCTGACGCTAGAGGTGTCACGTCTGCGTCCAGGTTGTCTGCTAAGACCCCAAGGACAGGTACAGCTGACTACACGCGAGGCTTTATTTTCCAGTGGACAAGCTAACGTGAACTCTATTTTAAAGGGTTAAGCATATCAAAGTGTCCCTGCTAAGTTGGTTAACTTGCCTCGAGTTTGCTTGACCCTGCACGCAACCAATTAGCTAACACTGAACTGACAGCAGAACTGGTAACCCTGGTCTGTAACGCTGAATCGAAAGCAAAACGTTCAGGTTTACATAAATCATTAACTGTCGTTAATGGCACCGCTGTATTCGCATGTCTCTAACAAGTCTGACGTTAGTTTTTACCCAACATTAATTATTGTTTCAGCTAGTCTTTTCGCTTGGACTCCTTATTGCTGGCTAGCTATCGATACCTAGCTAGCTAGCCACCACCCTATTACCGATTATCACGCCAGCATACTAATGGAAGAGAGGTCAAACACCTTTGCCATCATTCCTTTGCAGTTTGACATCAACAACTTGGCTACATGGCTAAAATGCTAAGGCTAGTTGGGCGTAAAAGTCACGACATTTGGTTGCCGGCACGGAAGCGTCCTGTCGTTCGTTATGCTACGTTAAAGCTAATGTATATTGTGCAATGGTTGAGACGGATAGACATCCAGCTAGTTAGTGAGATAGCATTACTAGCTCAGGTATCGCATTCCGAAACTGGTGCGGCTCCTACCAAGCAGCTGCGGGACTGCTGGCTAGTTCGGTAACACTAGCTAGCTATAATAGCTAACGTTACCTACCCAACAACTCAGGAGGGCACGCCATGTTCTGGTAGTATTTCACTAGTTGTACAATCAAGCTGGCTACATTGCCATACAAAGGTCGATTCGAGCAATCGTTTACAATTTGTCTCATATAACATTTTAGAGATAGGTGCCTTACCGGAACAGATGAACAGCTAACGACACAAGGGTATTACTTTTCCGGCTGTTACTGAGGCTGCAGTGCCACAGTACTTCACTCCAGCTGGAGGGCGATGTGAAGGAGACACCGCAACAGCAAGGCGAATGCTCATAGCATTTTTAGGACCCTTGACTTATAGCTGTCCTTAATAAGCCTAACTGAAATGTCCCCTAACATTTGCAGATGGTGCAAATTTGTACAAACAGTGGTGTTATGCCCTAGTGTACAAACTTACTTTCCATTCTTCTGAAATTCATATTTTACAAATGAATGCATTTGTAGTACTTTCACAAAGGTTTAACTGCCCCCCTCCCGGCATTTGCTAAAGGCATCTGTGAAAAATCATCGTCAAGGTAACCATACTGTAAATATTGGCTGGATATGATGAGTTTGTGCCATAGAGATATACATATGTCTATGGTTAGTGCCCCATCAGTTGTAATAGCTGTTAAAGTTAAGCTACCGAAGTTATCGAAAAACGTCATAATTATTATGCGTTATAAATCGTTAGGAGCGCTAGCAATTATAATCAATAATCATCTATTTATAATCACGATTTATCAGCTCGCTAGTTATAACTAGCATAGGAGTAAAATCTAAGAATACTTTCGATATAGATGCCAATCAGACTGGACTTTTCGGTCAGGGGATGTCTAGTCTAGCAGATAAACTACATTAATGGGTTGCTTGCGAAATAATCTTTCACACGTACGCAATTAGCTGCTCAATATAAGTGCAACACGGAAAGACCTTGAAGTCACCACTTAAGCCTCATGAGGTTGTTAAACTGTTGCCAGGAGTCACACTAAGCCGGCTGTCCTTAACAAGTCAGTGATTGTTTTCTTCGCTGCTAAGGAATCACTGGACTGCAGTTCGCTGCACTGAAATGCATTATGTAGAAAACACGTCCACTGGAAGACACCCAAAAATATCACGTTAGGACGGTCCTGAGCCGATTGCCAGAATCTGCAGTAATCCAGCGCACCGTCATGCAGAATGACAGTTAAATATGCACGTGTCATCTGAGTTGCGGCTTGGTGAAGGGGATTTTGGCCAGGCCTAGTGACAACAGTGGACAAAATTGCACCTGCAAGCACGCACAGTATCAATTGTAAACTGTTTTAATAGTGTCAGACGGTTTTAATTAACAGAAAGTATTCAACAGGCCTATTTAACAAACTAAGAACTAGCTGGGTTTAAACAAATTATTGCTGAATCCTCACATGATAAGGTTGATCAAAACCATTTCAAAACAACTGCCATTTGTCATTAACAAAATTAATTAAATACAGCCATGGTATTTTAACAAGTCCTTACGCAGGACATATATGGCTACACCTGTAACAGGTTGACATTTTGTTGTGTAGGTTGGTTTAACAAAGTAGCCATAATTTACAGTGTTATAAAGTGTTATGTGCCCATTTCTGCATGGGAACTGCTCCATTTACTTTTGCAGCGATTCCAGTGTTAGTTGGTACCTTCAGAATTAATGTTTTAATGTAGAAAACAATACCCTTTATCCTTTGACATACACATCAATAAATTAAGACAAACAGTTTAAAAGAGTCTAGGAAGGACCAACATTGCTGCAGTATTTTCATTTTTCATTTTTCACAGGGACACGTGGTTCTCGTCATACTGCATATTGCACCTGTTAATTGTAAACAAAAAAGGTACACCAACCCATACCTTTTACACGTGACATTACAATGCAGCAAATACAACGGCAAAAAAACTAAAACCCTCAAAAACATTACCCAATAAACCTTTTTGTACACAGTATACAACATCCGAACAAAATTGGCAAACAGGATGATCATTAAGACAAATATGTTCACCGTGTTCTCTCCATATTTTGGCGTCAATAGGCTTGATCATTGGTACAGAGTCCAGATCCTTTTCTAACAAAACGTGATTCTGACAGCAACAGCAAGGCAAAACGACAACAGCACAAGTATAAAGGAATCTGACATTCTGCTTCACAAACACAGCAGCCATTAAAAAAAAAAAAAAAAAAAACACCTTTACAACATACTTCTTTAATTTTTTTTTAGCAGAAGCAGTCAATGACTTCTCATATAGTATCAGGAGTTTGTTAAGGAATGCAAAAGCTCTGTGCGCAAGTTTAAACTGTTGGCAAATAAGAAGCACAATCTACTTCAGCTTATAAATGAAATATTTCTGTTAATGGAAACATTAGTCACAAGGTCAGTAAATGACAAGTCAATACTGTTTCATCCGAGTTCCAAATTAATGTATCTAGTCAACACAATGTTATGACAGGGTTTGACGGAATGCATCATAATTAAAAAAAAGGTACCATATCTTATGAATTCTTGTAACACAAAACTTTCCATTTATTTCTGTACATGTAATACTGTTCTCTGGTTTACTGAACATATGTTGACACAATAAAATGGCCATGCATGATGGCTTGACAAGTCTGTTTTCATAAACAGTCTCTCAATGGAAACCCTGTTTTATGTTTAATATCCTAAGGCTTTTCTTCATTCATGATTGCGTCATTTTCCATCTGTCTAATGGCAAATTAGGTTCTGTGTTTTTCCTGTTTGTGTTGTACTTGGTTTAAAGGATGTGGCTTTTTCTCTTTTTTTTTTCCTAAAACACTTGTGAGACTCTGTTTTTCAAGTTTGCGGAGGAGCCGACAGATTTTGTTTAATCCCTTTTACCAGGTCCACCACAGCGGGGTAACCACTCCAACTGCTGAGCCACCAAGCAGACCACAGGAGGAAATATGGCAGGGTTAGGCTATGTGCCAAGACAAATAATAATTACTGAGAGAAAAAAATTAAAACATTAAGCAACTCTCCTCCCAAAAACAAAAGAAAATACAAAAGAAAGATCTTGTTCACAATCTGGCAGCTCGAGACACTGACATGACACCTCAATCTCAGCATGTGCCCTTCTGAAGTCTCTCTCTCTCTCTCTCTCTCTCTCTCTCTCTCTCTCCCTTCCAGCAGCTTCTGTACCAGAGGGAGCCGCACTGCCGAACTTTACCCGATTAATCTCCTCATGCATGTGGGCTTGGAGAAGGGCCAGCAGTACTCGTTGGGCACAGGCCCGTTGACGTTGCACTCGAAGAAGGAGAACATGGGGAACCAGATGCGGGCGCGGCGGCTCTGCTGGTAAGCGCGCGTGTTGGCCAGCGTGTGGTAGTACAGGAAGAGTCTGGTAGTGATGTAGAAGGCGATGAAGACATCGATGGAGTAGTGCTCGTGCGCGGCCAGGATGAAGAAGATGCCAAACAGGTTGAGGACCCAGGAGAGGGTGTGGAGGAAATTCCAGTTCCTAGGAGTGTCTGTTGGGAAACCGGACAAAAGCATTAATCAAGCATCGACTGTGGCTCAACCATCCCCAGTGGAACACAGTCTGTACACAATATGCTTGGCCAAACAACATTTAAGTATAGCCCTTCGCGACAGTATCAGTTCTGCAAGTGATAGCTCCGCCAAATCAAGTTAATACGGATGTTTTGCTTACTCTGCATACACTCCTTTTGGAACAACGAGATCACGTATTTCTGGTCTAACGAGTAATGCAGGACTCGGAGCACAAATTAGCATAATGTTACATTTATGGCAACATCAAAAATTCATGGTCTGAGGCATCAAAGAGTCCAAACTCACATTTTGCGTACCATTAGGTACACAGGATAATACTGAAGGCCTCAATGATTTTTGAAGAAAACTTAGTTTTTGTAACACGTCTAACATGCTCATTTTGGACATATGATCATTATAACTTGTTAGCGTTATTAGCATGCTTAATATTTCTGCACCAGATGTTTCTAGGCCACTCTGGAAGTAGACAAAGTGTTCACAAGTCTTGATAAGAAGACTTTACATAATCTCCTAAAACTCAACAACTGCTCAAAAGACGTAACCCACTCACATTCAGTGACAAAGAAGTTGAGCATGGTGATAACCACCGTGTGGCCACTGAACATGTAGTCTCCGCATGTGTGGACCCCTGTGAGGGACATTCCAAACCCACTCCAGATGGCTATGGCACGCTGCAGCTTGGCCCACATGTCACCATACATCTGAGGAAAAACAAAAACGAAAGAAAAAGAAAAAAGAAACATGAGTCCACAGACCACGCATAGAGGGTGTGGGAAATGGCCGATATGTAAATGTTTTTCTTTTCCCTTGTGAATAAAAGCCACTGAGTCCTTTTTAGTTACCAATATACAACCACACCATAATCATCCAGAAGCTATGTTAATAGGAAGATGGGTACAGGGAGCTATTATAGAAGGCATCATTTATTCAGGGCGGCATAACAATGTGCCTCAACGTCTGTGCGACATCTCAACAATTCGCATGTTCCACGTTAAACATTGGTATTTGATCAAAATACCAGTAGTCCCTGAAAAACCAGACGGGGAAATGTTCTGGGCACAGACCCAAGTAGAGGCTAAGGCCCAATCTCAATACTTCCCCTTACCCCTTATCTTCCCCCTTACCCTTGAAGTTGCGCGTTCATGTGAGAGCTAGTGGTGTCTCAATACCCAATTTGATCAAGATTATGGGGTAAGATTGAGGGCTGTATGGCCCTTGTTTTTAAGATCATCGGAGAGCTTACTTGCTCCTCCAAGGGCTATCCCAGAGCACACAGCGAAACCAGCTCGGGAATTTAAAAAAAAACATGGCTGCTTGAAGCGAGGAATATTTTACATGAATAAAGCTATCTACACAACTTTTTATATGTTTATAATGACTCGGTTTGATCTGAAATGTGCTACACGAACGATGCATAGTATTGTAGGTCTTAACTGAAGCTTTCAAACGGTAGTTTTAGGTTACAATTAGCGCGTATGCCACCACTTCATTGGGTTATATGGTAGCTTTCTAGCTAGATGCTACATACACTACATGTAAGTATTTTTGGCTTATAATTAATTTAAAAATTACGAAAGTCTTGTTTCGTGCTCTACACAGTTGTATACATATATATTTGCAACCATGTCCTTCATTGAAACTTTTTTAAATCGCTAGTTTCATAGCTCATACAATCACGCACGACGTACCCGAAACCGAGTGGCGTCTCATTTCATAGGGGAAAGTTTTCAGCCCTTGGCCCTTACACTTGCAAGTGCTAGGGTTAAGACAAAGACAAAGACAAAGCAAAAGGGGCAAGGGGAAGAATCGAGATTCGGCCTTACCCTCACAATGACCAGAGCTGTGTCCTAAGCACACAAGTCAAGGATCCTTTTGGACCCTCTCAAACCCATACACTTCAGCAGAGTTATTCACATCAAACTGATCTATGATCAGGTCACAGAAACTAGTTCTCAAGGGGTTCAATGTGACCTGGGCTCTAGGTTCAAAGTCTGAGGACTCACTGACATTGTGGATAAACGCTATTAAGCTATGTCTTAAATATTTTCCTCCAAGACCAACCCCTCTCTTTCGAATGCCACTGTGCATTTAACATTTTCAGTCCTATTTCAAACTCACCTTTAAATAAAAAAAAATGTCAAATGCTGTAAATGCTATGCTCGTTCACACCCAATTTTTAACATTTCACCATTGTTGTCTCCCAATAAAGACTGCAGTCTGCATGTCCACCATAGCCTAAAGCCTACCTTTCCTGAGCACTGGAGATGTTGGCCCGGCACAGAGAGGGAGGTGACAAACATGGTGACACAGCGCAGCATGAACACTGTCCCCATCAGGCTACAGAGCCGCCGCAGGAGGATAGACCTAGAAAGAGAAACACCGCCATCAGCTGTCTCTGACCTCTTTTCAAAACTCAGCTGCAGATATAATGGTCGCTGCTGTGATGGTGACACTTTCCATCTCTAAAAGTGTAGATGGGGGGGCACTGTAGCTCACACAGTAGTCTCGACCACATTCGGGCTTGACGCCCACGGAGGACACAGGTTCGAATCCGGCCTGATGTCATTTCTCCTGTCCACTCCCCACCTCTTCTCCCACTCATTTCCTGTCCCACTCTTAGCTGTACTATCAATTAAAGGCATAAAAAGCCAAAAATAAATCTTTAAAAAAAAAAAAAAGTGTAGATGAACTCTTGATGCGGCAGATACAAACTTTCTAGGTATAGGCCAACCAACTGCAAACCAACAGGTTATAACCTGCCGCTTAACTACTGCTCTATGATGCTAGATAGATGGGCAGACCTGCACTTAGTTTCCATTAAGGGCCATTAGACAAGCGTCACACAGGGCCATCCTCTTCAAGAGCATCAAGTTCATGCATTCTTTATTAATATGGCTCAAAACTACTACAATACTACTATAGAGTACAGGCCAATTATGTGTGGGATATCCCCTGGAGCAACTATATTTGTCGTACTTTTTATAGCCTTTCTTTGTAAGCCTCTTACGTTTGTGTAGTGAATACAGTGGAGGCTGCTTTCACAGTATTGGATAAGACATCAGAGACCTTGAAACACCAGTCAAAACAAAGCATACCTGCCCCAGAAAGGCATTGACTGGGCCCATACTTCACATACACCTTTCAGCAACGTTTAATCTCCCATGGAAACAATCCCTCCTCTTATCAGTATGTACCGCATGTCATTAGTGGCTCCAAGGTCAGGGTTTCAGCCTTGTAGGGGGCACAGGTATGCGTGTCTGTGCCTTCCGTGCAGTGAATTCATCTTTATGGATGAGGCGTATCCCAGCATCTGCTCAGTGATTAAAGGGGCGATGATCCGCACTACTAGAGGGGCCTACCTGTGCCTGTGCAGAAGCAGAACCAACAGCCAAATGTTGCACAGGATCACCCCACACGCCTCGGCCATGGCAAAGGCCCACGGGATTCTCGGCACGCTAGGAAGAGAGAAGAGGCCGACCGGGAGAGAGGGGGAGACAGAAAGACAAAAAAAAAAGAGAGAGAGAGAGGGAACAGAGGGAGGGAGAGATGCCTTTAATCCTCTTAAGAGCAGATGTTGTGCATTTACATGTTTTTTCCATTCCTATGAGTAGTTTAGCCTGACCTTGATCACTGCGTCACCCTTATCACCGCCCAAATATCTTACACAAGCTGGTGTGCATCGGCCATCAACATAACCATGATGGCAGACTCACCAGTTATGGCCTTAACTCAAATGATTTCTTCCTTCATGTTAAATGAATGGGGTCAGGGTTCGAAGAGACTGACAGCCATAACATGAAAATGAGAATCACATTAGAAGGAGTGATTATGCTAAATACCACAGGCATGCAGCATGGAGCCCTGACCTTCATTCAAAGCCAATAATAATCATGGGAAAAAAAGAATAGGCGTCACAGACCGCTAATTACACTGCGGTCACAGAAGAGATTCTGCATTACGCAAGATGACATGACATTTTCAACAGTGCTGCTGACTATGTAAAATACAATAAAGGTGTGGCAAGTTTACTTCAGATCACACTAGCAGGCGTGTTTGCCTTGTCAACTACACTAGCTGAGAGTCACATCAACACTACAGAATGACGAGTGCGGACTTCTAACGTAGGTGTTTCTATCACAGGCGAACCTCACCTGTCCAGGAAGATGTCAGGCAGGGGAGGGTAGGTGCGCATGTCAGGCACCCGCTCGTGCACGATCACCATGACGAAGGAGGTGAAGCCAAACACGACCATCACGTACATGGAGCTCACTATCGTCTTCCAGTACTCCGGGTCCAGCCGCCGTGCCTGCTGCTTGTGTTTGCCGTTGCTGTACTGGTGACACTGGTGGTACTGGTAATCCACACCGCCTCCGTTGCTCGGCGAGCCTTCGTAATCGCGCCCAGAGTCACCGTTGCAGAGCCAGTCGCTGCTGCCGCCGCCCTGCGGGGAGTGGCCATCGCAGGTGAGTCCCAGCTCCTCCAACACATCGACGTGCTGCTTCTGCAGGCGCCGCAGCGACACCATGAGCCGCTTGATGTCGCCCAGCACCTGCAGCTCCAGCGGTGGCGAGCGCAGGTCGTACTCGCTCAGCGCCATCAGGCTCAGGCCGTCCAGCCGGTGCTTGTTGCACAGCAGGTCCACGTAGTCGCAGAAGCCCTCCTCGCGCAGCCAGCGTGCCACATGCTTCGTCGTCCATCGGCGGATGCTCGGCTGCGAGCCGGCCATGACGCCTTCGCTCCGACTACAAAGGGGAGGAGGGGGGGAGAAATAGTGATCAATGTCAACAATAATTTACTGCTGGAGTACACAGACAACGACAACAGTGCGGACAGTTATTTACTGTGGATGTTCCACTGGTAGAGAGAGGCGATGACAAAGCAGGCAGTTCAATGGTCAGGACAATAGATGCACTGTATCGGGATCGGGTTGTTTCCCAAATGACAGTGTGACATGCAAATCCACCTGGTACCATGATGCTAATGCCTCAGGTCTACATATCTATGTTAACACTAAATAACATCTAACAAAAAGCACTGTGAAGAAAGTTATAAACTCTTACAGTATGGTAATCCATGTCATTTTATTACTTGAGTGTCTGATCAGGGTGAGAGTGAAAACAAGAGCCAATGCCACACCAGAACTTCCAAAAGAAGGAAGTCAAACAAACACTTTTTTATTCATTTCTACATACTGATAGCAGTTGTTTGATAAATATAGGCCAGCTAAGTAAATTAAACAGTTTCCTAATCTGATGTTACCTAATCTGAGTAACTCTGAGCCAAGAAGTAGCTAAATATCTTATGCAGATCCAAGTGCTTAGTGCTTAGAGGGTCTAGTCATTTGTCCCTATGAGAAAGCTTTAATCACATTGCTGTAGCAAAACTATGATTGTTAAAGTACAGACTCGGGCAGGTTGTCAATTGGGGTAATTCGTTTGAAGCTAGTCTGAGAGGCACCACACACTCTTTGTCCAGATGCACTGAGAACATAGCAATAGTAACCTGTTTGGTTACCACAACTATGGCAGCTACAGCCCTATTTCTGTCATGGTTCACAAGCTTACAAAACGTTCAAGCTTACAGCCCGTTTCTTTGTCATGGTTGGCAAGATTTCAAATCCCCAGAGCTTCTTTCCACAGAGAAATCGGATAAAAAAAATCAAACCTATTAGACAGAGCATCCCAACACAGTCAAACAATGAAGCTATAAAGTCTCTATGACCATCTAGAAATAACTTGATTGATACAATTTAATACACTTGATAAAAAACTTGAGGAAACAGTTCTTAAATCAGCATGTTGTCTTGATATACTGCTGTCTGAGTTTTTGTAAACCATTTCTAACTCTTTACAACTGACTTGAAACAAACAAATAGGCTAGTTAACGGCTCGTTGCTTTCAGGCATTTTTCCAAAGTCATTAAAAACAGTTACTGCATTAGACACTTTAGATCATAGAAAACTGCCGGACAGGTTGGAAAACTGAGTAGGACTTTCTGGGGCAGTCCTTCATTGGTTGGTTCAGGTCTGGTTTAGAAGGCCGGAGTTACTTTGTCACCATTGGCAGTTATGGATTTGACATGGGGGCTAATTCGATAATTAGTATTAGTTCACACCTTGACACTCCAAATCTAAAAACCTATACATTGAACAAATCTAAAAACCAAAGACCGAGACCAAAATCGTGCCGTTCTAATCGACTCAGATTTCACCCTCACCAGCCATATCAAAGCAATCACAAACAGCCTTATATTGTCTTAAAAATATAGCCAGAATATTTGATTTCCTTAAAAGACCAAAAGAACCTCATCCATGCTTTTATCTCCAGTAGGGTGGACTATTGTAATGGTCTCTTAACTGGACTTCCCAAGAGGACCACTTAACAGCCGCTGCTCATTCAGAATGCTGCTGCTGCTGCTTCTGCTACGGTTTTATTCAGAACCAAGAGAACAGAGCACATTACTCTAGTTATAAAATCTTTCTGATGTGCCCTAAATGTGGCAATTTCAAAATCTCTAAAACTTGCACTTTTTTTCTTACTGCACTTTAATTCTGGAAGTGAACCTCTAGTCACTCCTGACAGGGAAGTGACATCTTGAGCTGATTTGTGCTTGAGTCAGGGCTATTTCCAGTATGCAGTCATTGCACTTTATGTAGGCTAATTTGCACTTTCTTTTAATTATATTATTTATCTTTTAATTATACGACTGTCTTTTAAATCACTCTGTTTCATATTTAATGTACTTTGTACTTTCTTTTAATTACATTGTTTTGACTCTGTAAGAAATGTGCTATTTATATATATATATATATATGTCCTGAGTTTCTAGGCTGCCAGAAATATACTTTCCCTATACAGGTCGTATTTAACCGTTCAGAAAAACAAAATGGATACGCCTATGTTAATAAGAAATGCTGCCAACCATAAACTTACCTTCAGAACACAGGAGACAGCTTTTACCCTTGGCAAATGAGCCAGTTCGATAGGACAGTGCGTTCAACGCATGTGCCCAAAAACGCTTATGGAAGCTTTGTAATCGACACTCTGTGGAGACTTCTCACGGAGCTGTAAACTTAACCTACGGATGCAGCTTTCACTCAGAGCTCCTATTTGTGTAAAACACTGAGCAATGCATTGCTCAACACGGCAGTACTCTGATCCAATGCAATCCCCATTGCTGATGAAACAAGTGCAACGACCGCAAAGAAAGTGTCCCCCTGGTATTTAAAAAAAAAAAAAGAAAAAACGCCGATAAAAAAATCCAAAGCTTTCATTGGTATGGTTTCAAAACCAAGCCCGTGAGAAAACAAGACTAGACAAGCAATTGCACAAACGTAAACTCAGGATTGCAGAAAGTTGTCCCTGATGATTCAACAGAGGAACCTTCTCCTCTGACATATTTATTGTTGTCATCCAGTGAACAGTCACGCTTCCTGTGACGAAGAGGTGGGTCTTTCTGAGGAACATTAACGGACCGTCTGAATGATCTAATTTCTCCCTCATGGGCCACAGGGTGTCTTGGCCTTAGGAACGTTTATAATCAGTATCAGCTGTCAGTTGATCAGAGGATACGCCTTGGTAGATGACAAAATTATATTGCTGATACACCCAGCTCAACACGAGCTACGGGCTATCACCCAAAGAGCTCCCCACAAGGAGGAAAGGACAAACAACGTGGCTTGTTATCCAACTGACCACTGAAAAGACACGCGGACAATTCTAGACCAAATTTCTCCTGACCATATGAAACTGTACAAAGACTAACCATAAACCCCAGTTCACCAGTTAGAAAAATAACAATGTAACCTTTACGTATCCTATGCTAGCCTCCAGAACAGGATCCGTTCTACTAAATTGGCACTGTACATTGGCACTCATGCTCTTTGACAAATTGGACCTATCCAATAGATAGGCTGACTGACATAGCGTTATTTCTGTTGTGTAAATTGGACTTGACTTCAGAGTTTATTCTCCCGATTCAGTCACTGTTTTGTAAATGAACGTTAAGCTTTATGTCCCTCTAATCATAGTCAGATATCAGATATTTAGCTCATTACACAGATCTGAACCAACACAACAGCTAAAGATAAGACTTAATGTTAACCTTAAGCGCAATGAATGTACAAGACACATGCCTGGCTAATAGGGTTATCTCAGGGGAAAATAAAAGCTCAACCAAGATGAGTGGCTAACAAAAGAGCTGACCATGTAGGTCAGTGGACAGCTGTACTAGCACGATGCTACATAGCTATCCTATTTAGCCGCAAACGTGATCTGAAAATGCTAAATTGCTAGCTAAGAGACAAATTCAATAAAAATATATTTCATGACAAAATACATTTCAATGGCGAAGGTATGTGCCTGATGAGCTCAACGTCGTCATGAGTATGTGTGATGCTTATTTGCCTAAATATTGAACTGGTTGGACGCTTACGAACCAAGCTTTCTCTCATAATGCTTGACATTCTAGACCTGTCAGGTAGCCAGCTAGCTTTATTGCTAGTTGTTTGCTAGAACACCAGGTAGCTCGCTAGCAAGTCGTGAATCTTCTATTACCAGCTTGTTAAATGCAGAATAATATAGAAAAGAGTGCTCACCTTTGTCTCATTCAGAGAAGTGAACTTCGCAAGCCGTGTGTGTTTCTGAGTATGCCCAGAATGTATGTGGTACACGTTTAAAGGAAATCATTGCGCCCCTGATAGCTGAGTAGCATTTAACGACACACATTAGTGTTGACTGTAAACAGGCACCGAGCAGAGAGACAGCATCATGGGGACGTGCTGGCACATAACAAGCATATGATTATAAAGACACTGACCTCTAGTGGTTTTATATGGACTTGCACGGCTGGCATAAGTAAACGGGAATTGCAATCATTTAATTTAATTAGTTTTCATTTATTATACTGATTGTATCAAGATTGTTTCAGTTTGTAGAATGTATGTAGTTTTTAACTTTAAATTGCACCATACAGGCACACATTCTCTCTCTTTCATGGGCACGCTCACTCACGCACACGACCTCTCTCAAACCGGACCGTCTCCCCACTCCCACTCTGTCACGGAGCGTAGTCACACTTGCGGCTGCGGAGGGCAGGGGAACACGGCAAGATATGGGAAAAGTAAATTGACGTCAGAGTAGTTAAAAAAAACGAATATAAAAAATATTAAAAACACCATATAGCCTAATATATGTCAAGATACCCCTGGAAATATAGGATACCTCTTTACTCTTTTCATTGTGTGTGTGTGTGTGTGTGTGTGTGTGTGTGTGTGTGTGTGTGTGTGTGTGTGTGTGTGTGTGTGTGTGTGTGTGTGTGTGTGTAGCAACATTTCATGTTTTATTTACATATACTTTTCCGTGTAATATGCGTATGTTGAATTATGCAGGCCCACTTCTTTTCGATCTTCAATGCTGCGAGGTAACGGATGTTGTATATAATAGCATAGTCCTCTTAGCTTTGAAGTTATTTGAGTATTTTATGGTATGCAGATATTATATATTATAGATATATGATATATTATAAACAGAAAGTACTGATTTATAACCATTTAAGTTGCATTTATTGATGTGGTATTTTAGCAAGTATAAACAAACGATATATTATAAAATATTATCTAAATTTTCCATCAATCACACACACTAAAGAAAACACCATAAAAACAAAAAGGAAAGTCAGCAATGATAAATGTTTGGATGCAATCTAAAATTTCTAACCAAAAATGAACTGTATGGGAACAATTCCAGAACAGATGTGAAACCTTTCCATCTGAACTATTAGGCAACAGAATGAGCAGTCAGACTCAAAGTACTACTTACATCTCCTAACGAACATTTTGATGGTTTTAGAAAGCACCTCAATTCACGTGTTTGTACATTAACATTAAGTACTCGTTAATCACGTGATACTGGTGTAAGAACTGAAAATGGGTCAGTTTCTAAATATTGTTCATCGTTGGTATTGACTACATTTCCCATACTGCTTTGTTTGGAGTCAGGGGTGAAGGAGGTTTTCCACAGAGTTGAGAGCAGAGACGAAGGGCCACTCTAAAACTGGGCCCTCCCCACTCCTACTTCGTCGTGGAGAGCACTCTGTTTTTAGTCACAAACGCGGTTATGGAGTGCACTCTTAATGAAGGGGTAGGGTGTAATACAGTGGCAAGCTTTGGAATGCCCTCAACGGAAAAAGGAAATTGACATCAGAGTCTATTCCATCGATATAACGAACAAAATAAATATTAAAAACACCATAAAATATAGATTTTGGAGACCTCGGGAATTTCTTTCCTCATTATGTCTGTGGAGCTGCATTTCATCTTTTATTTACGTTAATTTTCCATACACTGTAATATGCAGACCCTAAAATCTTGCATTATGATGGTCTGCTTCTTTTCAATTTTCAGTGTTTTACCGCTGATATGTCATAAATTTCTCTTTGATTAAGAAATAGACCACGGATGTGGCCAGAAAAACAACTGACAGGTAGAGTTGGGGCTACACAGGCACAAATAAACTGTTGCACATGCTTGCGGGGTCAGCATTGATGCAGACTTGTTGTTGGAGGGTGTTATAACCTATAAACCACTTCCACTCCCCGCTAATTGGACCCTCTGCGGAACACCCAAACAAATTAAAGTGAATAAGGAGAGGGTGCGGGGGGTGGTTTAAGAATGGCCAGAAGAGTTAATGATTGTAAGAGTGTTTTGAACGGCACTGGAGAAATAAAGCATTTCAGTTCTGAATTTGTCTGTCTCTGTGACATTATTTTCTTCACCACGTAATAACCTCTCCGATAAAAAACGCTGCTGTATGTCAATAAAAAAAATAGAAAAGGTGTCAAGTTTCTTTGAAACCTCTGAGCTCTGAGGGAATGGAGAGAGACACAGCTCACATATGGGGGAACTAGATGCAAGCATCTAAGTCACTGAAACAGTAACAAGCAAGCCTTTAAGAAGGCATGAATTGGGCAAGGGTGGGGCCTAACCCCCGCCCTGGTCATGAGCTATATAAGCCCCCCGCTCCCCTTATGGTAAGTTACTTTCAGGACAAGGCCGCCTTCTGGGATTGCGCTGAGCTGTGTCTCACTCCATTCCTTACGTTCTCCTTCAGTTCACAAATTGGGACGTAGAATTTCTTTTTTGAAGAGCTGTTAAACAACCTCCTTCTCGCCAAGTGAAACCCCTTCTTGTCATTAGGCCCTGATCGCAAAGCACAATGCACAAACGACATCCAAACAATAAAAGCACAGGAATGTTTGAAAATTGGCCCAATCAGCAGTTTAACAGATCTGCTTTATGTCCAAGCCATGACGTAACGCCCAAGAGGTTGCCTTTAAAATCCTGTACAATCCAGTGTGAAGCATGTTGCTTAGAAAAAACCAGACCCGGTGTACAAGGCATACAACCAATTGATCAGATGATCTGACATTTCTTGTTCTGTCCATATAAATATATCAAGCCCCATGCACAAGAGGCATGCAATCTCCTTTCCTCAAGGGTAGAAAGAAGGTAGCTCAATATGTAGACACAAAATCAGGGTTAGTCCCAAGAAGCACCTTAGAATTGAGTGCATTGTGGTCTCTCTGAGAGGAATGTTTTATCCATTTCGTGTAAGGATTTAAAAGGGTGATCACAGAGAGCATCCATCAACAGTGGGAGATCCCATTGTGGGACTTAATACCGCTTGATCAAGTAAGAGAGACTGAACAACCAACATGATCGTAATACTTTTGATAGTTGTCCATTCGGATTCGGTTGATGGGCATCAAAGCTCAGACATTTTAAGTTCAATTACATCGATTACAACCCAAGTCTGTTTTAAAAAAGTGAACTTGTCCTGTGTGTGTTACATGACGCAGGCAGGCTATAGACATGTCATGATGGGGTGGATTCAACACTGGTTGATCAAATCTCAACTTATATCTCAATACAAAACACAGCTGGCTCACATGAACAAAATATGTATGGATGTTAAATTACCATCAAATTTAAACTGGATACCCTCGCTAGCTAGGCTATCAATTGCATTCTAGGAGTTCTACATTCCTTTTCACACACAAACACACACACACACACAAACAAACACACACACACACACAAACACACACACACATACAAAATGGTAAAAAATATATAAAAAGGAAAAAAAGGTTTCATTGCTTCTGCTGATCAAATTTGGCCTAGACATCCTTCTATCCTAGAAAGAGCCATCTTTGTTCATCATACAGATTTTCATTCAGGCATGGTTGCCTGACCTTGTGCTACTCCACTGTAGCCTACTGAACAAAACCAAAATTTCCTCACAGGTTTTCCCCTGTAGTTCAGCATTCATCTAGCCTGACGATGTCATACTCATAATTCTAGTCAGAATATGAGTCTGATACTGCTCCATTGAGCTGTGAGTATGGGGCGTGTTTCACCGAACCAGGGAAAAAAATGCCTCTTTGCTCAATTGCATACCTAGAACCAATCAGAGCAACGTACTATGACCATCAGATACATTCAACTTTTACCGGATCCCGTAGGAAGGACGGCAAAAACATCTTTTCGATCAACAAATGCCTTGATCGCGTTTCTCTGTTCCTCTTTCAAAATTGATGCGCTGTCAATATCTGTGAGATATCCATGCTCACGTTATACTTATTAGCAGCGAGGCTAGCTAGCTACTATGTGTTTCAAGGGATTTTTGGTCTAAGCGTTAGCATTAACCTAACAATAATGGCCTACAATATTCTGCAACATTCGTGTAGCACATACACAACTAACCGAGTCAATGTAGACATAAAAAAGTCGTGTACATAGCTTAATTCACATAAAATATTTCCCACTTACAGGCTCCTGAGACGCCGCCATCTTGGTACGATTTCGAATCTACCTTTAATTCAACTCAAGCCTTGGTTGATCATCTGTCCATCATCGTATAAAGCCCACCCTGACAATTTCATTGGTCAGATAATTTTGCTAAAAACTGATAATTTCTCCCCAATGGAGCAGTGCCAGACCGAACTTCCCAGACCTAAGTTCAGGCTGGTATCCAGGCTAGCATTCATCATAAACGGCTCATCATAAAATCTAAATCTGAATTTTACAGATTTAATTTTCTTTTTCTTTTTCAGAGGCTAATGGCCCCGGACACTCCTTCAAAAACTCTTGATTCTCCTACTCATTATTAAACTGCGCCCATGTATACCCTTATATGCCATCCTAGTAACCTCTGAAGAGATATTCCAACAATATTTGTTGAAAAAAATTGTCATATAGACTATGACAAAAAGAAACACAATTTATGTAAATTACTTGTTGACATGTAATGTTCTTTTCTTGTATTTTGTCAAAAGGTCCAAACACTTATTTGACTTATTGACCGAGTTTACTGAAAGGTTTAAAACATTTCAACAAATCACAAATTGCTACAGTTGATTTTCAGACCACATATGTGTCACATATGTTATCAAATGAATTTGAGATTTTCAAAAGCGTTTCTTGGCTACAGCCAATCGAAATCAGCGGTGAGGCTGCTACAAAGGAAGTGAGGGCATATTTCATCATTTCTTTACATAATGACATCAAGTTTCCATGACAACTATGGCCTGCTGGGCCTGCATTGCTACTTGGGGATATATTATTTATAGCGCTTTATAAAGCATTTGTCACAAGGACACTTTATATGTATACAATTTAGAGAAAAATAACTCAAGGCATCTGTTAATGTTTGGGTGTGTTAACACACTAGCACCAACAATAGCAAGGCTATAACACCCTATAACAAGGTCTATTTATATGACTTGTGTGTGACAAATTATGAGGAGTTTTAGTTTGTGCTTTCCTACCTACTGTATCTCTAATTGCGAAGTGAAGCAAACATGACAAGCTGGGCATTATAAGAAGTATATATGTGGAGCTTTTCATTCACAGAGAATCCCATTGTATACCATTTGTCGTAAATTATTTGCACAACTTTATCCTACAGTGGGCCGTAGGGTTAACAGGATGGAATGGGCTGTTGCTCAGCCAACTTTATAGCCTGGCCTCGTGTACGTCCTTGCGCACACACACACACACACACACACACACACACACACACACACACACACACACACACACACACACACACACACACACACACACACACACACACACACACACACACACACACACACACACACACACTCGTTTCAGCTTTCATTAAGACTCCTACTGCCAAGCGACACCTGCTCCTGTCACTATCACAATGAAATGTCTCACCACCATTGCAACAAACACACGACTATGAGGAAAATGGAAAGAATGGGCTTCAAAACTAAACCAGAAACAAACGCTTAGAAGAATTATGTCCAGCTCGGTGGATACAGTTGGAAATCAAATATCCACACCAGCTGATACTCCGTCTGTGAAGGAACTAGAAAGAATCTGCTTCTCTGGAAGACGGACGGGGAATCATGTGGATGAAGTTTGGCCTAATTTATTCATTGGGGACATGTAAGTGATGTCAGATGACCTTTAATGATTTTATGCCTGAATATGAAATTAAATCACAAGGCATGCCAGCTTTAACCTGTGGTTATGTGTTTTTGCCAGTCTTTCTTTGCAGTCTTGACATGTATTTTTAATGTGCTAAATTCAAAAGAATAGGTTCCTCTAAGGTATGCTTTTACTATTCCTCTGTCACTCTCTAATATCTTTCGATGCTCTCTCTCCCTCTCGCTCTCTCTGTTATCATTTTACGCCCCTGCTTTTTCCTCCCCTCTTTAGGTCCACCGCCAATGACCGCTACAGCCTGTGGAAACTGGGGATCACTCACGTCCTGAACGTTGCCCATGGGAAGATGCACTCCCAGGGGAGTCATGAATTTTACGGTTCAACTGTGGAGTACTACGGGGTTCCTGCCGACGACTCCCCATCCTTTAATCTTTCACACTATTTTCACTCATCCGCCGATTATATTCACCAGGCGCTGAACTCACCCGGAGGTACTGTTCCCATTGCTTCCCACATTAGTTAAGCTATTAAACACACTCCCTATTAAAAAAAACATGTGCTCTGATATTATCATTGCCCAGCTGTTAAGCCTCCACAGAGATCTCATTTCATCAATACATCCTAAGTGTGCACATTAGGGGCCTGTGCACTGCTATCTACATAAAGATGCTACTGTACATAAAAGCGTCCGCTCACTTATCTGATTGTAGCTATTTTCAGTCAAGGGATTACATATCATTACACTAATTTAGCGTCAGACATGATTTTTATAATACAATAAACAGATCAATGAATAGATATAAATAGCTTGTCATTTATTGAGGCATGTGTTTACATGAAGGCGTGTGTTTTTTTAATCTTTTTAAAATATGTTTTGTTTGAAAGTTAAAATTATTTTAGCTCTGCAGATGTCAGAAATAGAGTTTCCATGCATCAGTAGGACCAAGCTCTCTGTGTCCTCTCCTCTCCCCAGCTAGGGTCATTGTCCACTGCGCTGTGGGGGTGAGCAGATCAGCCTCCCTGGGTCTGGCCTACCTAATGATCCATCACCATTTCACACTGGTGGACGCCATCCGGAAAGTCATGGCAAGCAGGTGGATTTGTCCCAACAGAGGATTCCTCAAGCAGCTCAGGGTATTGGACATGCGCTTACGCAAGCGACAATGAGGATGCACTTTTAAGATGCAGTCTTTACCGGAGTCCCACCTATAGCCCAAGGTGGCTTGCACATCCAAAAGACAAACTTTAGCACTTTAAATACCCCTGTGACAAGGCTAACTCTGAATCAGTGTTTTCTCTATAGCCTATAAGGTTGTAAAAATAACATGTTTGTAGATGTGCTGTGACAGCAACTTTTGGACTGTTATCTAAATTCAGAACCAGCTTAAAACATAGCTAAGCTATTCTGAGCCATACAGTGACAGACATACTTCTCGAATGCACAGGGCAAGAGATCAGGATCAAAGAACCACAGTGACATGCCAATGACACCGCAGTGATACAGTCATTGCGCCCGCAGCAGAGGTGACAAGTTCTGTCCACTGAGAGGACAGACTGTGTCATGTATTTCACAGCTGTCAACGGCTCCTTCAAAGGTGGACTGCTGAGAGCTAGCGTCAGGCTCTATTTACCTAAAGGATACAATGTTCTTAATGTAGTCTTTGTGAATCTTAATAAGTATTTACACGTTGGCATCGAGTGACTGTCGCCGTTTGCTGGTTAGTCATACTGAGTCTCCAGTGTTATGTGAGCCACAGGCAGGGAACGCCTTCTCCGTCATCGCACCCTCTCAATGAGAAAAAGTATACACTGGGCGCTGGAGGAGGCACTAAATTGGGTGAGCGTCTAGTGAGCGTAAAATAAACACCTGTTCGAAGCCGTCAGCCAGAGCTAGAAGACATGACGGAGCCTGCCGTGACACAGTAAACAGAGAAACTTCATTGATTTGGCGGGCTATTGGGCTCCAAGATGGCAGCTCAGAAAGGCCACAAAAAGGAGTATCTCACTGTGAAAGACCTGGAGAAAGTACTGAATTCTTGCAAGCTGGATCTGCACATGATTGACGAAGTGTGGCCAAACTTGTACATAGGAAATGTGTAAGTTTTACTCCTCTCTCTCTCATTCTCTTTGTGTGTGTGTGTCCGGTGTTCTGTAAAACTGAGAAATTACACAATGAAACTGATGTGGCTTGTTAAAAAGATGCACAGTATTTTATTTGGAATTTGAAAGTTAAAATGTTCGATAGCAAGTGACTTAACTTCAGTTGAAAGATAAATTCCTTTAACCCTTTATTATTTGAAAACAAACACTACTGGGGTTTCCATACTTTCAGAAGTATGGAAAAACTACTAGAACGTTCTGTTCCCCTTCATTTGTGTCATCATTCAGCTTAATTCATGCAGTCTTCATTTTGTTTCTTTCCATCTTACCAGATCAGTTGCCCAAAACAGGACTGCCTTACAGAAATTAGGAATCACTCATGTGTTAAATGCTGCCCACACCAAACGGGGCAGCATTGGAGACCAAAGATTTTACGGAAACAACTTTGTGTATTGTGGTATTCCAGCAGAGGACTCCACTCACTTTGACTTGGACGTATACTTTCAACCGGCTGCAGAGTTTATTCATAAAGCGTTAAAAACACCTGAAGGTAAGGCGCCGTTAGTTTTAACCCCATGCCTTTTCCCCAGCAACTAAACACAAGACAAACTCACCAATAATGCATTTCACCCAAAGCCTAACCCCAGACATGTGGCCTCAAGCTCATTTAGCACGCTTGTCTCCCACTGTCTGTACTTTTAGTACCAGTCGTTCTCTTTTGTGGGGGAAGCACTTGAACTTGAAAGTTGCACTGTCATCCAATTTCCTCACTCTGCCTCTCCAGTCTCCCCTGCCCGGGACATTTTTAGCCCGAGCTGTCAAAGCCATTGTCATTCCATTCACACACGAGGCTTAGAATTAGGTGTCTTACCTCTTAAAAGTGTAATTTATAACATCCGTCCATTGGGCCTCTGAAGTGTGGCTTCAGCTAAAAGGACGGCAAGACGTCCGCTGCCAGCCAGGACCTGTCTGCAAGGAGACCTGCCATGAACAAAGGCAATGAATTGTGGGGGCTATTTTTAGCCCAGGAGCAGAGGGAATAACGGGCCATGCCTTTGTGAAGTGGGCAGTCATGTATGTTATTAAGAAGATGAAGGGGACTAATCCTTGCCCCTGATTTCCCCTCCTCTCCCTTCTCTTTCTCACTTAGGCTCTCTTTAAATCTTCAAAACGATTGGATGACCTTCTTCTCCTCTGACTTCTCCTTTTTTTTAACCTTTGCTCCTGTCTCTTCTCTGCTCAAATCTGCTCTACTTTTCTTTGAGTGTTTCCCTTCCTCTGCTGGACAATTCCCCAACACACTTCTTACGTCTGCCCTCCTTTTCTCTTCACTCCTTTCACCCTTAGTGTCCTCTATTCTCCTCTGCCCCCACCTTTCAAAGCAGGTTCCCCCTAGATCAGACTCTAATTGCTATTTAGCATTTGGTTAATTAAAATCTCTACCATCAAACAATTATGTTTGCTTAATCCAGACCTTTGAAAAAAACAAGTGTCATTGGAAAACACATCCATTGTCTTCTCTAATGAACATTTCTGACCCATTCACATGTTGATGACAATGCACATTTCCACACATATCTGTGCTTCTTCTCTCCACAGCCAAGGTTCTGGTGCACTGCATCATGGGATTGAGCCGGTCCTCCACCCTGGTGCTGGCGTACCTCATGCTCTACCACCGCCTGCCGCTGTGCAGGGCCATCCAGAAGGTCATCAAGAAGAGGGCAATCTACCCCAACAGGAACTTCCTGGCTTTGCTCCTGGATCTGGAACTGCAACTGAACAGGAAGCACAGAACCTGCGTGCTCCTGTGACGGTAGGCAGCAGAGAGAGCTGCCACTGGACTTCACATTACATTTGTGATCTTTATGTTGGTACAGAAACACTTGGACTAGAAAGCATTGAAGTTATGGTGACACGTTGAAAAGTTGCTGGAGATGGTTAGAGTGGTTGCAATGCTAATAATTTTTATTTTACTGTGAAAGGTTTCTGTTGTTGTTGTTGTCGTCTCATCTCTTTTTATTCATTATTTTCCTTAACAAAAGACAGAAAGATTTACTTCAATGTGAAAGGGTTGCTACATTGTGCAATATAATCTTTGGCAGTGTTTCTGTTGCATTGCAGTTGCAATACAAGGAGTTGCGAAAGATGTTCTGTGCTCAGGGAACAAACACATCGAGAGACATACAAATTCAGTTATGCAGTCAGAATGCAAAAATGTGTCTGGCTTCACACACACATACACACACACACAAACACACACACACACACACACACACACACACACACACACACAAACACACACACACACACACAAAATGTGGTGAGGGTCATGGTCAAGATTTCCTAGTTTATAAAAGCATACTAAAGTTGTGCTGAAGGGTTATTTTATATGTTTGCTTTCAACCAATGTCCATTGTGTCTCCAAAATCACTGCTGTGACACTACCTATGTAACCAAGAGGACCAAAGCCCAGTTCAAGAAACAGAAAATCTGTAATAAATATAGATTGTCAACTGAAAGATGGACAGAAATATATTTGTTTTCTTTTGAAGAAAAGCTGCATCCGGAAGTTATGTGTAAAACAATATCATCACTGTCTGCAGTAAAGAATTATGACAACCAGCACCTCAATCAGATGAAGACAATGTGACATTTTTCTTTAAACATGCATCTCGGATAATGAGGCCTGGCTTGGTGGCGTCGCATTAATAATAAATACAGCTCACACAGTAGTGATGTAGGCAGAAGGTGGACGGAAACTGTGCATATTTAAAATGATCTGTCTTATTTTTAAACTTGGCTCGACAAGAATGAGGTCGGCTATTTTGAGACATCTGCCGCATACGAGAGGGCAGATTTGAGAGTACGTGAAGATGAGGGGCAGAGGAAGGGGGGCGGGGGGAGACATTTCTTTGCCTAACGAGATTTTTTTTTATAAAGAAGGATATAATTTCTTTCACTCCGATAGAAAAGTGATAAACGCTTACTGGTAGGGCCTGTCGTAGCGAGACGCTCACCCTGCTAGCTCACATAACCTGGAGGGAATGCGAAAGATGTTGCTAGAACAATTTTGAGCAGTGATTCAGATGTTAAAATAGAGAAAGCTGCAGGGCAGAATGTTCCCGGCGGTGCTGCACAGAACTTTCTCCTGTCAAACCGTAGCTCCACTAAATGAAAGATCTTGACAAGCCGACGTGTATAAGGCAAGTGAGAGTGTGCCTGGGAGTTGCTTAAATATTCTCTTTAAAAAAATTATAATAATGTTGTTTACTCTCTAAAGGGTAATCAGTGCACTGAATAGCTAATTATTCAGTGCCACTGTGGTGTTAAGTGTGCTGTTGTTGGGAAGACATGAGAATCAGATGATATAGAGTCTTCTCAACATTCTACACTTCTGTTGTCACTGCATGCAGTAAAATTTCTCTCCATGTCATCGTCCATACTGATGACATATTTATGACTTAATGAAGTTTCCATACATGTATGAACCACTAAGAATTATGCTTGAGTTCTAATTATGAAGCTTCAAAACTCAATGTAAAATAGTATACAAGGTAAATTAGTATTAATACTAATTACATTATGGATCACCTTCAGCTAATGCATAATCAACATGATCAAAACATGAATGTTAGTAGTAATTAACTTCATTAGAATAACCATAAGTATTGTTAATTGCTTCATTTTATGGTTTGTTTACATAACTTTGCATTGCAATTCATTAGTGAACAGGAAAAGAAATTATGTTATTAACCAACAATTAGTCTAAGGGCAATTAGTGAATGTTTCATTAATGACGAATGCTTCACTTCATGGTAGTTAATAAAACCTTAAAATAGAGCGTCAATGTAAACACAATACATTATAGTTTTACTTTTATGTGAAATGTTTCTTTTATGTGAAAGCATTGTATAATACTTATGCGCTACTTACTATCGAAGACAAACAACAGAGGGGGAGCTAGAGATACTAAAACAGACGAGAGTTGGAGAGACAGGAAACAGGAGGGCGAGAGACAGAGAGAAAAATAGAGGGAAAGAGAGGTGACAGGGGGAGAGATAGAGAGAAATGGGGTAGGAAAGCAGCTTAGCCTGAGGGAGATGAAAGTGTGACATGAGCAACAGCTCTGCATGAGGTCCCACAGGAACAGTCCTGAGTTTCTGCTGCAACAGAAGAGTATTTTTATGGCATACAGAGGAGAGTGTGTGCAGGTCTGTGTGTGTGTGTGCCCATGTTTGCATGTGTGTGTATGCATATGAGTGTGTGTGTGTGTGTGTGTGTGTTTTGCAGTGAGATGCCCTTGTGAAGAAAACTGTAAACAGTCTAATTGCAGATGGTGCACATGAACCTGTTTAGCTGACATGGGTGGCAGATTCTGTTAAAAAATAAAAAATGTATTCATTTATTTCCAAGTGTGTGTTTATGTTGTATTATGCATCGTACAACCCCACAGCCATAGGGGAATTACACTCCATCAAGCACAAGCAAGAGAGAGACGCCAGGGTAAGCTGCACCAAATTTAGCAGAGGTCATTACACTAACTGACAGCTTGGGTTTCAACACCCTGTTCCCGTTTCGGAGCTAACAATGCTTTTAACCTCGCGGGCTGATCAGACCCTTGAAGCCCGAACCACAGCAATGACTTTGAGGTTTGAGCAGAGCAGCCACTCATAGTCGTGTCCTCATCTAAATGCATAAAATGGGGACAATGTCTAATTTCAGAGCAGTGAGTGCCCATTACAGGCAGGTTTAGAGAGAGGTTGTCCGTGTGTGTGTGTGTGTGTGTGTGTGTGTGTGTGTGTGTGTGTGTGTGTGTGTGTGTGTCTCTGCATGTATTAGTTTGATATGTTTCCACAAGACAACTACCAGTACATCTCAACAAAGTGTCAATATCTTGCCAAAAACGTATCTGTCAAATGTAATCAAAAGCAGGCTAGTTTTCCCCCCGTTGCGATAATGTGGTTTTTGGACATGTGTGCTCCATTGTGATTGTTGTGCGTTGTTTTGAAAGGGGAGACTCCTAAAGAGAATACACCCGCATTCCCCTGTCACATCAGAAACATAATACAGTTCACAGCAGGAGTCGCAGTAAGTAGTCAATGGTGAGACATGTGAAATATTGTTTGTTAAATCCCCTGCTTTGCTGCATGCTGTACTGCAATAAGGTGGAATAGAAATATATTGGGGAAAATAAGGTCAGCAGATATGAAGTGCTTATTACATGGAATAAGTAGATAATTACAACTGTGATTACATGTTATTACAGATTTATATCTCTCTCCGTGTTTCAACTGAAATATACTAACAGATGTTGCAGATCAGGCATTCCTATTTAGGA
Organism: Sprattus sprattus; assembly: GCF_963457725.1. NCBI lineage: Eukaryota > Metazoa > Chordata > Actinopteri > Clupeiformes > Clupeidae > Sprattus > Sprattus sprattus. The sequence goes on along the minus strand of NC_137922.1, from coordinate 33,394,381 downwards.
AAACAGTATGTTCAATGAAGGTTTACGTTTTATATGCTCTATCATTCTGTAACAGTTAAAGATAAACAACACAGAGAAAAAGCACAGATTTGTCCACTAATTAGTAATAATAATAATATTAAAAAAATAATAATAGTAGTACAAAGTACAAAAGAAGGCAGTGAAAATGGAAATGGATGTTTTGCTCCACTTCTTGCTTTTGCTCCCAGATATACCTTATTGTGATAGATCTGCAATGATTTAGGAACTGTTTGTAACAAAAAGCTGTGAATGCTCTATTTTAACCCTCACTGTAAATGTAAACTTCGTCTCAAACATTCTCTCAAATAGACATGTTTGTTTATTCACAAAAGAATAACTTTTCTACTATTAGAGAGGGCAAAACAGTCTCAGCAGTCATTATAATTCATTTTCAATCATCCATACATTCAATAGTGTTCAGTGATTACAGTGCATTGACCTGCTGCTATACCAAAGGGCTTTAATAAATTACTTTAATATGTTGAAACGTGTGTTCCAAAGGGCCTGGTGGGACTCAGGCAGAGATGCCCAAAGGTGCCTGCAGCTCAGAGGGGTCCAACAGCAGGCAGAATGGCTACGAGACGCCCTCTTCCCTTGACCTCCATAGACTGATGTGGCTGAAGAAAGGCCAGAGAGCCCACTTGGATGAAGTTGTGCCCAGGATTTACATTGGAGACATGTAATATAAGTGCATATGAACACACTGTAGCATCTCAGTGCAGAAGCACCATTCAGATACATGGTGATAAAGATTGTGATTTATGGTGTTATTTGGTGTAACCGTTTCGGGCCCTCTTGTCAACATCAAAGCAGGTATTTGTTTTCTGAAACAAGCAGGTGGTGCCATTGATATCACAGCAAACTTTGTGCGGAAGATTTCAGACAAATATGCTGAGAATATAAGGGATCATTCAAAGCAGAATAATTAATAATAATGAATGTAACGAACTGTGTATTGTACATTGACACCACCTATGCATGCATGCACTTTAGGTATCTAAAAATGTAACAAACACTTATAATTAACTCTTAGACAGATATTAGCTCACCACCTTTCTGTCAATTGTGTTTGGACACCAGGATGGCAGCCAAGGACAAAAGACTACTGCAGGGCCATAACATCTCCCATGTGTTAAACGCAGCAGACGGCAAGTACAACGTCAACACAGGAGCCAGTTACTACAGAGACACCAAGATCACATACCACGGTGTGGAGGCCTTTGACATGCCCTCTTTTGACCTCAGCCCCTTCTTCTACTCAGCCGCTAAGTTCATCAAGAGTGGCATGGACACACCAGGAGGTATGTGGCCCGTGAACTCTGAACTCTGAACTCTGAACCCCTTAAAACCTTTATGGAGTTAAAATGTACAATATACTAGTAAGAGGTTTGGACAGGGTTACAGTTTGAGTAAAAGTTTACTGTAAGGTCCTGAATACTATCAAAATAAAATGGCATTTCTGATGTACCATTTAAAATATTTAACCCCCCCCCCTCCATGATTGTTTGTGGCAGGTAAGGTGTTGGTCCACTGCGCCATGGGCTTGAGTCGCTCCTCCACGCTAGTGCTGGCCTACCTGATGATCCACGAGAACATGAACCTGCCCAACGCCATCAAGGCCGTGGCCGAGAACAGGAACATCTGCCCCAACGCCGGCTTCCTGGAGCAGCTTCGACAGCTGGACCAAGAGCTGCACAGACAGAGAAGAGCAGAGAGCAGCATGTAGAGCATGGAGGCACAGGACAGGAGGACATTTCATAAACCGCAGGCCCTTCATCAAACAGTATTTGGACAACAGCTTGTGTCCAAAAGTTGCATCCAAAACTCTGCATCCCGAGCCCAGAGTACAGTTATTACAGTTATTTCGTCTGTACAGTTGAACATTTGTAAACGTTTATGCTGTAAATGGGATGTCTTTTACACTTTTGGGGAAGAAAAAAAAAAAGCAAAATTGTGCATTTTTGATGTGTGTATATTCATCACTCCTTTCCCCTTGAATATAATGTATACAGAATTTTTGCAACTGTATTTAAACGTTCTGATATCTCTGTATCTTCGGTATGTTTTGTTTGCACTGTCGGTCTATACATCTGAATGTATATAAAGTATTTTTCTTTATACTTTATTTGCATGTAAACGGCTCCATCGGAGCTATTGGACATGTTGGCACTCCTTTGATAAATAATTGTGCCAAAGTTCTCGAAAAAACGACTTGGCTGCTGGCATCAGTGCTGTTCTTCTCCAGGCTAGCTACGACCAGATTCTCAGCTGTGTGCGACAGATTGGAGTGGCTCACAGGTTTATAATTAGCCTCCTGCCAAAAAGGCAAACGCTGTCCAGAAATAAAGTGAAGCACGGAAGCACCAACTCACGTCTGTAGGAGGTAGACATTTGTGTTGAGGAGGAGGAGGAAGAGGAAGGGGAATAAATCTATATGTGGGAATAAGGGGAATAAAAAGGTATGTTCAATGTTCACTGTTGAATTTGGAAAGCGATTTTGTGTCATTTCCTCGCAAATAAAAGCAATTATCATAAATTAGCATTAACAACGATGTAACCTTGTAAACAGTGTTGTGGTGAGTCAGATGTTAATGTCAACCAATGGTAGCTGTCAAACACAGACAATAAAACAGGAATATGAGTCACTGACAGACAGAGCTCTTGTGAAATCTGAGCACATCGAAAATAAACAGTGTGATACACCAAAAATATACTCTTGGCTCAAATTCCCCCAGTGCTGTTATTTCATTCTTGGACAAATTATCTTTTTTGAAAAGAATGAACAAGGAGGACAACACAAAGAGAGGCGAGCCGCACTACACACCTCCGACCATTTCCAAGCTGCTTGGCATACTTCTGAAGAACAGACGACCAACTGGCCCCTTCAATGAAGTCTGGCCCGGGGTCTTCATCGGAGATGCGTATGTATGACATGTACACGATGTGAATCGGTGCATCACAAAAAAAAGTCCCTCTGTCTTGGCACCACACATCTTCAGTTAGAAATGTACTGAACACATTCCAGTTGGGGATTTAGGGCAGTTTATTAGTAGTTTCTAGAAATTAAACACTAAAGGATTTCTGTGGGCATTGTCACTTAATTCAGTACAAAATAATCATGATCGACAATAAGCAATACCTGATTGAATTGTGGTTAGAAGTCCAACCAGTTCCTTCCAGTTCAGTGATGAGTGGTATGAATCTGATCATTGTTTCATCTCCGGCATCTGGGACCGTCATGTTCATTACCATCTCCATTGATTACAACAATAATCAAGATGTGTGGGGACTCGCCACAGAAGCACAAACAGGTGCACCACCAGGCCAGCCAAGATGGCAGAGGAAGTCCAATTACCTCATTAAGACAAACAATAGCCACAGGAAACTGGCAGTTACCCGCGACAGTCTGTGTGTCTCCATTGGTCTGATTCTGGCTCGTTGACTCCATCATAAGATATGGTAATTTGGAGCATAATGGGACATCAATGATGGCAAATCCATGATAGGAATCTGTGAATCCATAATGACAAATGAAGTGCTCCATAAGCGTTAACCAATCTGTCACAGGAGAGAGATGAGTAAATCATACTGTCAGCACTCAGCCATGCAATGTGTACAGAATCACAGGGTAACAGATAATACGACAGAGATCACCCTGTGTGTGTTTTTTCTCTATCTTCGTCTCTTCAGGCACACAGCTCAGGATAAGGCTGTGCTGCTGAGCCTGGGTGTCACACACATCGTGAATGCAGCGGCTGGCCCGCCTCACATTGACACTGGGCCTGGCTTTTACACCGACACCTGCATACAGTACCACGGAGTGGAAGCACCCGCAGAGATTTTGACCTCAGCCCTTACTTCTATCCAACAGCAGAGTTCATTCACAATGGACTTTCACAAGGGGGTAAGAATGGTCGTGAATACATTTTTGAGGGTTTTCTCAAGATGGTGTATAATCCCTAAAATCATATCTGTTTCTGTACATGCTGGTTTATTTGTATTGGCCCCTTAGATGAATAACCCATCGGACCAGGGAGCTACTCGTGTCTAGGCAGTAGTTTTATGAAGATATCAGCCACTTCTAATCCCTTAGAGCAGTTCAACAAAAAACTGCTGGCGTTGTACTTACTCAATACATCACTTTGCTCTGCAGGCAAAGTATTTGTGCACTGTGCCAGAGGGATCAGTCGTTCGGCTGCACTGGTCCTCGCCTACCTTATGATCCGGGAGAGGCTGACGCTGGCTGAGGCAGGGGTGGCTGTCCGCAAACACAGGAACATATTGCCCAATGCCTGCTTCCTCAGCCAACTCTGTCATCTGGACATGACCCTAACCCTAGAGAGGAGCACAGGGAACTGACAGTTTTTAACCACGTTAACTGCATTAAAGGCACCCAGTGCAACTTTCGAGGCTTAAAAGTAAACATTCAATTTCTAGTCTTTTTTACACATAGTAAGTTTCAATAACTCCATACCATTACATACCGACATTCAAGCAGCAAAGATGAGACGTCGTTGTGTGGTGAGAACTGATAGAAAATCGATAACAACAACAATGGCCGCCATTTTCTTTATTTTTTTTTACCTGCAATAAATAAAGCAGGCTTCCAGTCAATGGAAAAATGGCTTCTCCCCACCAGCGATTGTTGTTGTTTACGATTTTCTATCAGTTCTCACCACACAACGACGTCTCATCTTTGCTCCTTGAATGTCGATATGTAATGGTATGGAGTTATTGAAACTTACTACGTGTAAAAAAGACTAGAAATTAAATGTTTATTTTTCATTGAATGTTTACATAAAGTTGCACTGGGTGCCTTTAAGATGTGCAAACATACATAGACCTCGTAAATACATTACATTTTGTATTCTGGATGTCGATTGGCTACACTCTATATCTTCATATTTTTAAAATGCATTACCCTGGATCTGCTTTCTTTTTCTTTTTAATATGTATTTGATACATGTGAATAATAGCTTTGTAGCTTTCAAGAGGTTCTGTTTAAAACCAAAGTGAAGATGTTTTATATGAAGCTAAAATGAGGATGTTTGATTCACTGTCATTGCTACTTTGTGTTTATTGTTAGTTTGACGAACATCTCCCCACATTCAGCTTTGGGTTTGTTTATTCCACACCCTTTGAGAGTAGTGACAGCCTTAAACGGATTCATTATCTCCTCCTTAATGAGTGTTTCTGACTGCTGACATGTTGATAACACGCATTCACACGCAGTTGCACTCTTGAGGAGATCAGACAGAGTTATTAATGGAGTATTAATTTATTCTTCAAACGCTCATCTTCCTCTTCCTTTGTGTTCCTCATTTCATTATTTTTTGTTTTCCAAAATTAAAATCAATGCCAACACCGAACGGGTCTGTGTACAGAATCAGGTCATCCTTTGAAAAGCGAGATGAAAAAGCAAGATGAAGCCATTGCTGCCGTGGCACAGTTCTCCTGAGCCCTGGTGCAGACACTAAGCTGCCATAATAAAAGGAATTGAATATCACAGGTTTAATGATTACTCCGACAGGCTGAATGACGGCTGGGGTGAAAGATATGAACAAGGAGGAAATGGTGACGGAGGGAAGGAAAGGAGAGGGCTGATGGTTTTGAACCCCACGTCTGCCAACTGAAACGATGCTGCACTCTCTCTCTCTTCACAAGACAGAAGCAGATAATCATCACAGCATTTGCACTTCTATGCCTCACATAAGGGGAACCTTAAAAGCTCTGAGAGTGTAATACCAGCTTGATAAAATGAGATTATGATTTCATGCATTTGAGTCAAATTGGTAGCTCTCTGTGGTTTCACAATAGGGGTGTTCCTTCCCTTTCAATTCCGAGAAGGCTAAAAAGGGAACAATTTGAAAGGGAATGAAGATAAAGATGCCCTTTTTCTTCGTGGGATATGATGAATCTTTTAAAAAGCCTCTTGCAGAAGACAAACAAAAACTGAAGTGCTTTCATGAAGAGCCACCATTAGCCAGTTCTTGTTAGCTGCTGATTTAGCAGCAGTGCTTGAGAGCTTCGACTGCAAAAATCTCACAGGAAAACAACCATAAAATACAGAGACAGAATTCTCGGTCAAATGAAATGCTGCGGTTCAATGAAAAACAGTCTTGTGGTGCTCAAAAATGAGAGCACTCTAGCATATATTTTTACCATACAGGTTCCAATGAGAAACATGGTTGAAAGCAATACCATCTCCACAAACAGGGGTGAGCAAGGTTCAGTGCCAGCAGTAGTTTTAAGTTTCCAGCGCAGTGTTTAGATTCTCAGTCGGGATCGTGCTAAGTGCCTACCCGCCGGGAAAGTGGAACAAGACTAAAAATACCACCCAGACTCGACGCCTGTCAGTGTGCTGTCATATGGTCCTGCTTCCATGGGGTTTGCGTTCCCTGAAACTCAAAGAAAAGTTAGAACTGGGGGCGAAATAAAAACAACTTTGATCTGTACATATTAGATGACATTCAGAAGAGAAATAGGAAGACTGACCCCTGGTAAGTCATTCTCTGAGAGACAAAATGAAAGCCCAATTGGACCACATGAAGGGCAAACTTTCTTTGCCGTCTGATTAAATCTAAGTATGGCTTATACTGTGGACAATGGTTTCAATACATTTAATGCATGTGTATATTTTTGTTGTGATGATGGAAAGGCCTAACCTTGCACTATATTCAGGATTCTGGGCTCTGTTAGGAAGACACTCAATGGCCTGTGTTGTAGTATTATAAACAGATGCAGTGAAAAGTGGGAATATGTTTAGACAGGTCAGAGGTCTTGACTGTGATCTTTGCAAACGGCCTGCTGCACAGCCTTTGAGTTAGCATTAGGGATTCTAGGAGTAGGACTAGCACACAAGAACAAATCCTCGAAAATCCTGTTACAGTTATAGTCATAAGAACCTGATGAAAGAGACGAGTTGAATCGGAGATGACTACTGTTCTTGGGTGAGGAAAGACGGCCTCTGGCTTCTCTCGCTCGCAGCTCAATGCCTGGCAAGAAGATCAAGCTTCCCAAACCGCCCGCACCCGAGCCGGAGGTGGAGTATGAGACGCCTGGAGCCTACGAGCTGGAGAAGCACCTGACCCACGGCAGCGTCGCCTACACAAACGTCAATGAAGTCTGGCCCAACGTCTACATCGGGGATGAGTAAGTCCGTCTGTCTGACTAACTGGATTGCCGGCTGGCTGGCGCGCAGGAGATGACAGTGCATAAAAATTCAAGTCAGTTTTTAATAGTGTGTAAAACGGTTCAGACACAGGGTATGAACACAGAGGGAGGAAGGAAGGAAGGACATTTCCATCTCAGTTTCTCCTGATTCATGGCAGGTTTCTGAGAAGGAATAGGGGTGAGAACTCCCAGAATAGAACCAATCTTTGTTCTGATCGATAAAAAGTGGAAAATAATGAACCGATAGTCAGGTATTCCTGAGGGGCTTTAATCACATGCGTCATGTCTGCCACTGGGAGAACCAAGAACCTTTGGGCTCACCTGGCCTACATGTGAAGTGAATACCTGATAGGCTGCATTTCGTCTTGGTTGCAGGCAAACAGCCAAGGATCGTCACTACATGCAGAGGAAGGGCATCACCCACATTCTGAATGCGGCTGAGGGGACGTGGAACAGTGTGGACACAGGGGCAGACTACTACAGCGGCATGAGTATTGACTATTATGGGATAGTAGCTGAGGACATCCCCTCATTCGACCTGAGTGTGTACTTCTACCCTGCTGCGGAGTATATCGACCGTGTCTTAAGCAATCCAGAGAGTATGTCGAATACTAATTTAGTTTGCTTGTTTTCACAGTTAAACTAGGGAAAGATGCTTTGCAATAGACAATACTTGTCGTAATCTACTGTTGGTACTTTATTGACCTTCATCGTCCAATTATTTTCAGACAAACTCCTGGTACATTGTGTCATGGGAAGGAGTCGGTCAGCAACACTCTTCCTGGCGTACCTCATGATCTACAAGAACTTGACTGTGGTGGACGCCATTGACAAAGTGAAGAGTTACAGACGCATCATTCCCAACTGGGGTTTTTTGAAACAGCTCCGGGAACTGGATATGAGTCTCCACGAGCAGCGAAAAGGAGGGGGGGAAAGCAGGTGTGAAGGGGAGATGGACACCAAGGGTTCTCCTGAGACTGCAAATAGTGATGGGGAGAAAACATAGGGAATACAGTTATTCCAAAACCTCCTTCTCGGAAAAAAATAAATGGAAAACCCCTTTGTAATGGTGTGATGACAAGCTGATGGGCAGGTTATTTGAGCACTTTTTATAGAAAAAGTCAACCGTCAAACATAAATGTTCACGGTCATTACAAGCCAACAAGACAGCTAAATATGAGGTCCCTTTTTTCCTGGAAACAAACAAGATTTGGATCGTTGCTACAACCCACTCCAGATAGAATTTCATACCCACACAAACCAACAACATTAAGCCGTGATTCACTCTGTGAATGTGGGCAGTGGCTTTTAATGCAAATAGTCAAATGGGTTCTAACAAGGAGACCACTTTCTAACCGTAAATGGAAGCGTTTAGTGGCCGATTAGCGTCGATTACTCCCAGGATCTGGCAGATAGAGTGAGACACCAGAAATCATTGAAGTACAACCCAAGAACAGCATGATCTAAACAGCCAGCCAGAAAAACACAGCGCATAGGCAACATGGGCATGAGAAACAGAAGATGCTTTCATTGTCGTCAGTGTCTTCATTCGATTTGCCTCAATAAGCACAGGCAATCTGGACTCGACATGAGATGATAAAAATCCATTAAGCATATGAGCTAATCAAAACAAGAGGAGGCACACATACCACCAAATCGCGAGGATAAAAAGAGAATGGAAAAACAGAAGAGAAGTGTAAATACATGGTTGATCATAATTTATTTTACGCTAAAATGTACAGCATTTTGTTTTTAATTCGACTGACTAAATGATAACTCATAAATACATGACTTGTCGTAGCGTCGTATCTGTACATATGACCAGGATTGACCCACCCTGAACCTCTGACTCCGTTGCCATAGTACCAGTCACTCTGTATTGGTACAAAGGCTACAAAAAGAGTGATATAAACAAAACACAAATACAAGTCGCTTTTTACATGCAGTTGTCTGTTAGCTTTCGTTTGGTCTATTCACAGGCTCTACACCACCTTTATGTAAAATAGAAATCCAACATTGTTTTATAAAGATAGAAAACAAATCTACACATGGAATGAAAGTGTAAATTCCAAGGCATTTTTTGTAAAATATCAACTTTGGACTAAATTAGGTCTCTATATCATAGCCATTTACTTTCGTTTTAATTCTGAGATCAGTCTACATTTCGAAATGTTTTGGAATTGAACTGGGTACAAATTCTGAAATATATGTGTTTTTATTATTCTGACACATCAGTCTGCATTATAAAACAGAAAGCTGCCGTGAAGAAATTTGTTACAAAAAGAGTTCAGAATTATACATACAGTACATATCAATAAAACCTTTCAAACACAAAAAAAAAAAAGAAAGAAATAAAACAAAAACAAAACAAAAACAAGGACTAAGTTTACAGGGGTGTTTTCTTTTTTGTACAGTATCAGAATTAACAAAATATAATTTGTCATCTTCTTTCCCCAGTCCAGGGAAACCTAGTGAAGGCCCAACATTTTTAAAATGGCTTGCTATTAAGCACGACACATGTACAGTACTACTTGAATGCACTGTCACTAACATAGACTCTGTAGCATGCTAATCGTAACTTTGCAAAATAAGTCTGAATAATTTAAATGTACAAAGGCAAAAAGAGTATGGTACAAACGGACTTTTCAGCACTGTTTGACAGGTCGGCTGGAAAAGGCCATGATGTCCACTCGCTCCGTCTGCAGCAGGCACATTTCATGGCTTCTAGGAAGCTGCTATGAGACGGTTTGCCCCTGAGGGGGTGGGAGGGATGGGGGGAACTGGGCAACACCGCCCCCTTTAGTCCCGATCCCCCCCAGAAGGCTATTCCAATTTTTTTTGTATTACCATTATTAGCTTTTTATTAAGTAAGGCTTCCAATTTCTTTTCAGAAAAAAGAAAGAAATAGCACAAATGCTTCTCTAATGTCAAAAATAACTTTCTCTCTTTATTTTAATTTTTTTTTTATTTATTGTTGATTTTTCATTTTTGCATTCCTGCCAAGTGCTGGTTTTCAGTAACTTCAAGGGGTCATGACTCAGAGACAAACAGAAAGGCAAAAGCAGTGCATCTCAAGACCATATGAACGTGTAGGTGTGTGTGTGTGTGTGTGTGCGCGTGTGTGTATATGTGTGCGGGGGACTTCAGCTACCTCCTCATGAAAGGTCCTTTGAGAGACTGTTTGGCTATGCCCGTGGTCATGTAACCGTGGTGACCAGCGGCTGCTGCTGCGGCTGCGGAGTACATCATGTTGCCATGCGGTGGCGGTGGTGCCTGCATGGCCTGCTGCGGGTAGGGCTGACTACCCATCATGCCCATCTGCATAGGGTACTGCGGTGACTGGTTCATGTATGCGTGGTTGCCATGGTAACTGCTGTTCATCATGGGCTGGCTCACGCGGTAGCTGTTCATGCCATTGAGTGTCGGCACGTTTACGTTCATGGAGTTCATGGAGTTGTAGGCAGCCGCTGCCGGCATAATGTTCACGCCCATGTTGACGTGCCGCGGCATGGCACCCAGGGTGGTGCTCGGCGCCTGCATGGGCACAGACACCTGCTGCTGCTGCTGGTGGTGGTGATGGGCATGGGCATGGGCGTGGGCATGAGCGTGAGGGGGCGCGTGGTGGTGTGAAGCCGGGTGAGGGGGGTGTGCCAGTGGGGTGGACTTGGAGCGGGCGGCAGCATGGCTCTTAGCGGAGGACACGGAGGTGCCACCGCCCACCTGCGTCTGGATCCTCTGCGACGACGGGAGCCCCATGCCGGCGGCGCCCATGTTCCGCTGGAGCATCATGGGAGATGGGGTGAGGTTGGGCGTGGGGGGTGCTTGGGGCTGGGTGGGTCCACCAGGGGGGCCGCTGTGGCTGCTGAGCTGTGATGAGAGCGCTGCGCCGCCGCTTGCATAGGAGCTAATGGGGTGCGGGGTGTTTGTGTGGCTAAACGGCATGGGGTGCTCCATTAGCGTGTTGGTGAGCTGCTGCAGCTTGGCCAAACTGAAGGTGGCCGAGGGCTGCCCGTAGGTGGCGCTGTACTCGCTGGGCGCCATGCGCTCATACAGGCTCAGGCCTGGCGGGCCGCCGCTCTCCCCGGCCATTTCGGCCAGCTGCATGGGGCTGGAGAAGTTGGAAGGCAGACCGCACTGCTGCTGGGGGTGAAGGCTGTGTTGGCTGTGGGGGCCGTGACTGTGGCCATGGCCGTGGTGAGGGACATGTTGAGCGCGCTGAGCGTGGACTGCGTGTTGGGCGTGCGTGGAGTGCTGCTGGGTGTGTTGACTCAGAGCCACATGCTGCCTGTGTGGGGTCTGGGGGGCGGTGTGGTGCACCATCTGGCCGTGCTGCGCTCGCGTGGGCATGTGCTGTGCATGCACCCTGTGTTGGGTCTGCGCTGGGTGTGGGGCGTGGAGCGCTTGTTGCTGCGGCCCGTGTTGAGCGTGCTGGACATGTTGAGGGTGTTGACTGTGAGGGCCGTGTTGAACGTGTTGAGCCTGAGTCGGATGCGAAGCGTGTGGATTGTGTAATGCGTTTTGCGGGTGGTGTGGGTGCTGAGGGTGCTGTCCGAGTTGGCTAAGGTGACTGTGCGAAGCGTGTTGGGCCACATGACTGTGACCGTGCGGTCCATGTTGTCCATGCGGCCCGAGTTGGGCCAGAAGACTGTGCTGGGGGTGCTGGCCGCCGTGCTGCCCGTGCTGGGGGTGTCCGGCGTGGGGTCCGTGCTGGCTGTTGCTGGGCGGCCGCTCCACCACCACTATGCAGTTGGGCGACTTGACGCTGCTTATGCAGTGCTGGGGCGAGCTCAGGCTCCCGGGCTGCATGAGGCCGGCCATCTGCTGGCTGACTGCACAACTGCTGGGTGCCAGGCCCCCGAAGGAGCAGCTGGTCTGGGAGGACCCCGGCCCCGCTGCCGATCCTCCTCCGGGGCCCCCCGCCCCTGCTCCTCCGCCCAGCGACGAGTCGTAGCTGCTGGGGTTCTCGTAGTTCTCTGTGGTGCTCTCGATGCTGCCCAGGTCGCTGAAGCCACTGTCCACCACCTGCTGCGAATGGTCCGACACCGACGGCACGTCCATCATGGGGCTGGTCTCCATGGCCAGGGAAGGGACGGAGATGGAGCCACCACCGCCACCTCCACCACCACCACCACCCTGTTGCTCGGGGCTGATCTGGGTGTAGCTGCCGGCTTCCAGGACGGTGACGGTGGGGCTGCTGGCGGAGCGGACCGATTGGCTAGGGTGGGAGGAGGGGACGGAGGACATGGGGCTGCTGCGCTCCGACTGGGAGTAGTCGTCGAGTGCGCCATGTGCCGACGCCGGCGCAGGGCTGCGCTCTAGCTGCGTGTACGTCTGCAGGCTGCGGCAGGCCTCCTGGGTCTCCACACAGTCTGCGTACATCCCGCTGTCCTCCTGTCGCTCGGCCTCCTGGGTAAGCGACTGCACTGCCTGTGCCGTCTCGGAGTCTGTCTCCGGGCAGACGGAAGGGGGATCCGCCTGTATCGGGGGACTGGGTGGGGGCCTCTCGACTTCCTCAAGATGAGGGGGAGTACGACTTGGCTGGTTCTCCTCTTCTTCCTCATCCTCCTCGTCTTCGTCCTCTGGTTCAGATTCTGCAGGAGGCTCAAAGTTGGATATTGCTGGCTCTTGTGGCTCTGGAATACCGGGACTGCTGCAGGGCGAGGGTGCTGTGCTGTTGGGAATGACTGGCTCCTCTGGAGCAGGGACTGGGCTGCTTGGCTCGCTGGGAGCTAGAAGATCTTGAGCGTAGTCAGGTTCCTCCTTCAGACTGGTCTGCTCGGCCGCATCCTGCTCTTTCTCCACCACAGCGGGGTCGTTGTGACTGTCGTCTTCATCGTCCGCGTCCTGGTCCTGCTCCTCTACACGACTGGGCTTCTGCTCTTCCTCCTCCTCCTCATTTTCATCATCCTCTTCCTCTTCTTCCTCCAGCTCCTCCTCTTCCTCTTCTTGCTGAGCTGCAACCCGGATGGAACTTTTGATCTCTTCCTCCTCCTCTTCATCCTCCTCCTCCTCTTCCTCGTCTTGGTCCTCCATGTCGTTGTCATCATCCTCCTGCTCTGGTGAGGCTGCTGACAGCTGGAGCTCCTCCTGGCCGGGGGAGCCTACCGGGGAGCCCGGCTGGCTGGCGAGGTGCTGATCCGGGCTAGCGGGCCTGGACTGGAGCCTACCCGCATCAGTGTCCACGGATCCCGGGGCCGTGCCCGACTCGCTGGCCTCCTCCGTGATGGTTGGGGGCTCCAGTGGGTCGTCGCCCCCACCCCCCAATCGAGGGTCCTCGGCAGCGATGTGGTGGTCAGCCTCTAGCGGCGTCTCGGGCGGGGTGTAGAGGTTGAGCTTGAAGCCCATTTTACACTCCTTCTTCAGCCGCCACTTCGGGGGGCCGCGCTTGACTCCTTTTGGCCAGCCCTTCTTGCGCTTGATTGGCCGGGGGATCCCCAGTTTCTTCGAGACATCGGAACCTACGATAGAATGAGCAAAAAATAAATAAATAAAATCCTTTTTTAGTATTCACACATCTTTGTATTGCAGGCCGTGACTTGCATGCAAATTCCAAACTTTATTGCCTTATTCTCCCAAGTTTACACAAAAGTCATTCTAACAAGTCATTCTTCGAGGGAAATGGCTAACAGGATATTCAATTATGGTTTGCTGCCTTTTTTTTTTCTTTTCTCCCCCACTGTAAAACCCCTATTGTGACACGGCTGAAAAGGCGTACTTGAAATGAACCAGAACCCTATTACTGTCAGACAATGGAAGTCTGCTGCGAGGGCTAAGCAATTTTGGCTCAGTCAGCGGGGTTGAAAGAAAGAAAAGGAAAAAGCCTCAGTATAATATTTCAGAACAAAAAAAAAGGTCAAATTGCCTTCGTTCCAATGTTTCCGATTGTCACTCTCCTCGTTCTTCAGCAGCCTTGGCCGACCCCTCCGTTTCTTGGTCGGTCGCACAGTGAGAGTCTCCTTCTCTTCGTCTCTGTGCTTCTCCTCTTCTTCGCTCATGTCTCCTAATCGTGCAGAGCGCTCCAGGAGTGGCATGGGCCTCTCGTCCTCGGAGTTCTCAAAGGGCTCGTTCAGGACCTCTGTCGTCTCGGAGATGGTCTCCGTGGTGACACTGCTGTTGATGCGTTTGCGCTTGCGGCCGCGCTTCTTCTTGAGTGCAATGGTTTTCTGAAAGAAAAAATTAAATACATTAAAACCGTGAAAGATGAATCAGTGAGTCGTTGCTTAGCACAGGGTGACACGCAAACCTGAAACCTGTAATTGCATGCCTCTTTCTCTCTGTGAAATGCTTTAGAAAACCCCAAAAATGATACTTAGCACAAGTTCAAATTGAGGGTTCAAGCTGTGGCCTCATTACCAAGCCCCAAGACTCTCGAGAAGCCATAGAAGTAAAAAAGAAGGAGGAGAAAAAGAAGAGAAAAAGACGGAGGGATACACACACAAAAAAATAGCAAAAGCGCTGGAAGCAAACCACAGCGCTTGGGCAACTCTTCCTCTCAGCAGACTCTAGCCTCCTTTTGGAAAGCCACAAATGAGCCATGAAGCACAACCAAAACCACAAGCCATTCGAGCTGCTCTCACAACACACACACACACACACACACACACACACACACACACACACACACACAACCACACACACAGTCACAAAGAGTTTGACTAAACACATGAAATGCTTTTGCTTATTTTTTCGATGATACTTTTCTCCCATCTTTTCAAAACATGAGAACAATATACATCATGTTAAAGGAAATAATCACTTGCTAGAGGAGCACCACTATCACATCATGCTATACCGCCACAGACACTAGGTGGCAGTGTTCCAGTTCACAGACAAAACTGTTATGACTACTCTTAAGGAGATGTAAAGTAAAAAAAAAAAATCACACACACACACACACACACACACACACACACACACACACACACACACACACAGAACCCGCACACACACAAATATTTGGTCTACTGCAGACTGTATACACCATTAATAAATACAGAAGACTAACAGTGTTGATTTAAGGCTACCGGGAAGCTTGGGTGAGGGAGGGGCAAAGTAACCCAAAATTGGAGGGTAAAGAGAGGTGACTGCTGTTTGCTTAACGCAGTCAAGCTAAATCTCAGCTAACAGAGTAGCACCGACAGCGATGATGGCAACCAAAAACACATGTTTAAATAAAAACACTGGTTTAAGCATCAGTTTAAAGACCAGCAATTTAACATCCTCACGCCTGAAGTCAAATGGGGATTCTACTCAAGGGCTTTAGTAGTAGATGTCATGTTTTACAACATTTGGCTCGCTCAACCATGCCAAATGGAAAGGAACCACAAAATACAGGATCATTTTATAGTGAATTCAACAATGATTAGCTTAATCAGCTCATTAGAAACATAAAGCTTTAAAAAAAAATATATAAACATTTGTCTGAGACAAGGCTATGTGGGTTTTGTTTTGTATGGGCACCTAGACCTTCTTATGTCTTGTAAAGAAATTTCACCTGGGCTTTCCTACAGTACATTGTGTCCATTCACTTAACTGCATATTAAATGTTAAATTCTCCACCGGAACAAAAACTCATCTTGTCCGTGCCAGAGAAAAGTAGCTCATCCAAAATGTCAGCCCTGCTTCCCAAATCCGGACTAGCTGCCAATTTATAGCTTCACTGAAGCCTCACCTTCCTCTTGACCCCGAACATGGCCTGCGCTTTGGTGAGGATGGGCGGCGAGCTGTCATACTCTTCCTCCTCTTCCTCTTCCGCATCATTGTCCTCGCTGTCCTCTGAGGCAGAGCAGTGCTGCAAGTGCCGGTACGGGTTTTTGCAGCGCATCTTGGCCAGGTGCCGGCGGGCGATGTGGCGGTGGCCGGTGAACGAGTCCCTCTCTTCCTTCTCCCAGCAGCTGGCACGTGCCGTCAGTCGCTCCGCCTGTTAGCAGAACAGGGGAATGGAAACAGAGCAGTGTTGTGAGAATGAATGGGAGCAGGGGAAAAACTGACATACAAGCTGTTGCAGTGTCAGAATTAGGAACCTGATGAGCAACCCCCATTGAGAGAGAGAGAGGGAGAGAGAGAGATTCCCGTCTGCATAAATATTCAGATGAGCGTTTTTAATAAATGTTTCCCCTAACCAGGGGAGATTGCTGAGTCTTGATTAGATGCTTGTCACAGCGAAGGAGTGGTGTTAAACAACCATGGGAAGATCACATTTCATGGAATATTTAGGACTAATTATGTTGCGCAAGCGGATGCGAGCAATTTTGCACATCATTAGACGTTTACTGACAGCACCACACGCCTAAACGTCTAATGGTCTCTTACTAATCAAACCAAACAACATTTCGCGTTGGCGATGAAACAAGTACGGGGAAAAAAAGAATTCCATAATAGCAGTGCTCCACGCAAACAGGATTATTTTCAGGATGTTGGGATTTTAAAAGCAGGTGTTGATGCGCGGTGTTTAATATGAGGCTAAATGCAATTAGCAGGGAATGTGGTATGCATGCTCATAAAAGTAATGAGGCGAGCAAGTCTATAAAAATGGAGTTGACATGTGGCTCTGTTTCGGGGCGTTTCCTAAAGGGGGGGGAAGTGCTTTGATGTGTTCGCTGCGGTTGGTCTCATGAGGTGCTTTGTGAGGTGACTCAGGAGTGATTGTGGGGTGAGACTGTGTTCACGTGTGCCTGTGTGCCTGTGTGTTTGTGTGAGGGTGCGTGTGTGCGCGCATCATATGAAGACATGCGCCTGTGTGCGTCTGTTTCTGTGAATGCATGTTACTCACATACATCACGTGCAGACGTGTGTGTGTGTGTGTGTGTGTGTGTGTGATTGCATGTTGCACACGTACGTCCATCTCAGCTTCGCGTTCTTCCTCCGACAGCACGATGTTCACCGTAACCGTGGGCGACCAACGCAGATAGGCGGGATCGACCTCGTTGACCCTTGGGCAAGCCCTCAGCCGCTCCATGTGTTCATGGATCAGGTCATCTCTGCGTACGATCACAAACCTGGACAAATCGGATCAATAAGGTTTGAGCCACTCAATGGGAACTGCACTATACTATATTAAAGTATAGGGTCGATATATTACACATCAAATAAATATAGTGGCAACACTGCCCATCACATTCATAAGTCAAATAAAATCAGAGCAGTTAGCCTCCTAACACACATTCTTCTTGGGTGCGATCCAAAAATGTATACGGGGTGTTTGTGTGAGGGGAAGGGCGGGGTGAAGGGAGTAGCATCAACAAGGCAATCTAGGCATCAACACTTTTCTTTAGAAAACCACTCCTCCTTCCTTCCTGGGTCAAGACACTTCTTTAGAAAACCACTACCCCTTCCTTCCTGGGTCAAAACACTTCTTTGCCAGAAGATGAGATTGCTGATAGACTTGCCCAACACTGTGGGCGAACCCTCATCCACACAAACGACACACACAAACGACACACACAAACGACACACACACACACACACCTGCCGTGGCGCTTGTCGATCATGCTGAGCTGCTGTAGTGTGTCTGCGATGTCGTGCGGACACATGCCCGTGGCGCGGATCAGGCCCTTGACGCTGAGGCGGCGGTCAGCCAGTGCGTGCAGCTGCTCCAGCAGGACGCTGCGCCAGTACGCCCAGTAGGATAAGCGGCCCAGATCTGACAGCGGCTTCTCCGGGGAGCCCGCCTGTCCTTCCCGCCGCGAGAGAAGGTAACCTGGAGGAGGAGCGAGGGATGGAAGGGAGACCGAAAAAGAAAGAAAGAAAGATATAGAGCGAGAGAAAGAAAGGGAAACAGAGAAAGAAAGGGAAAGAACGAGCGAGGGACAAGAGACAAGGGAGAAAGAGAGGAACACATCATGATGACAGAATGATGCAGAGACACAAACAGGTATAGTGTAGACACAAGATTTGGGCCATTCTTTACAATGCATTAGGACATGTCCTAAGAAAAACATATGATGAAAAAAAGAAACAGGAAAAGGAACACATTTGTTCGTGAGGTGACATGAATCGGCCTCCTGAAAGCATTCCATTTCCACCTTCAAAGGGTGGGGGGGGAGAAAGGATGAGAGGCAATCTGTTCTCTCTCCTTCAGCCTGTCGGATGGTATGATACATGCTGGCAAGGGCAGCAGAGAGGGTGTGTGGGGGACGGGCGAGTGGAGGAGAGGAATAAAAAGAAAAAAAAGAAAGAAAGAAAGAAGGAGAGAGAGAGAGGCTGGGGGATAAATAGCCAAATAGCAGCTGGACGGCATCGCTCCGAAGAGTCTGCGTGTGCGAGACAATGAACGGGAGTGCCCACATGTTAAATAATAATATAACGGGGGAAGCCACTTCTATCAGTAATTTGTCTCCTAACAGGCCAGTCAAGGGTCATCCATTACCTGCAGCGTGAAATTAATTAAACGTCTTTTAAATGTGTGGCGCCGCTCAAAAACTGAGAGCGAGGGGAAACCGCACAAGCGAATCTAATCAAAACAAACAGCTAAAGCACCGCCATACAGCACCAAGCAGCTCATCGTTGTCTTCCCACCCCACCCCCCCCCCCGCCCCCCTCTCGTGTAATTAGGCCAGTGTTTACTCAATCGGCGGAGAGGAACGAACCGCACAGGGGGATCACCCATGCAAAGAGAGAGAGGAGGGGGAGAGACATCGCTCTGGGTCATCTTTAATGTGTAAGCACTGACTAAATCATTAGCTTTGTATGTACAAATAAATCAGGCGTAATTGTGGAGTTGTGTCCTGATGGGTTTGGCGCAGCGGGGCAAAGTGTGGCACTACCAAGGTCACACCACACCCGTTCAATGCACCATATGAAGCCGATGCACATTAAACGCATCTTGAACGTTACAGAACATTACATTTCTTCTTCTGTAATACACACATACACGAAGAACAGCTCCTCTAGTCTCAGTAACACTTCTACACACAGGTAAGCCACGGTATAGCATACAGCGGCTCTACCTGCCGCCTACGTGTGTACACTAACAAAAACCGAACCACAAGACAACAAAAGGCTTCCTCTGCCACAGTCCGACGAGAGAGAGTAATCCAGAGAGCTCAACTTCACTGGCCGCCGTTCCCCCCAGAAACGGCTTTGGGAGGCAGCTGAGAGCTCTTGGCACTCATCTCGTGCTAATCTCTCCCTTTGTCATCGGCACACTCTCAATATCTCTGATGATCCCTTCCTCCTTTTAAGTGTTTTTTTTTTCTCTCCTTCTCTCCACATTTCTCAATGGTGTGTGAGCCTCCTTCTTCTCATCATCACTCTCTGAATAGGCCTAACTGCCTAATGTGTCATTACATCTCCGCAAGAACACACACTCACACACACGATTCTCACAAATCCTTAAGGAGATGTGGAGTGCCAAAGCCAACAAAAGAAATGAGACCACCTCAGTTTTTCTTTGCTTGAAATTTAAAAAAAAAAAAAAAACACGAAAAAGAAAAGAAAGGCACACAAATAGCTCTAGCCATCATGACTACATTGTTCCATTCTTCCCCCCAAAAATCCAGAATGACACGGAGAAAATACATTTGACAATTAGAACACGGGGAACCCGCTCTGTATGCAACGCGGAAACAATGGCCTTCGACAATTAACCACATTTGCATGTGCTTGGTATCCACATTCTGTGAGGGAAAACAAGGAAGGAGCATGTCATTGGCTTTGCGCGTTTAATCGCCCGACCACAGAAGAGATTTAAAGGGCCTTTAATAAATCGTGTGACCGCACTAAAAGCGAAGAGGTGGCTGGATGGGAGGGGAAGGGGGATAGTGAGGGGGGGAAGGGGGGTAGTGAGGGGGTAGGGGTAGGGTGGGGAGGTGGTAGGACGATATCAAGTTCTCAAAGGCATTAGGCAACTTACTGAAATCAATGAGGAAGCGTCCGAAGCCCTGCCTTTGGTACTGGGGCATGATCATTATGCAGGAGACATTGTACTTCTGCTGGCAAAGCTTTTCCTGTGGGAAGGAGAAACAGATCAAGAGTGTCAAAGCTCTGCTGAAGCCTGCAATATATTGCACCTGCCACCGTCCTTGTCTCGTGCACACACACACACACACACACACACACACACACACACACACACACTCGCACACACACACACTCGCACACACACACACTCGCACACACACACACACATAGGGTTTACCCTCTCTTGTGTTTAGACAGAGACAGATAGGCACACATACAGACATCCAGATGACATATCTGCATATTTGTTTGGATTTTAAGAAAGGAAGTTTACAATGGCACGGACTGCGAGGAGACAGAGTTTAATCACACCGAAGAAAGTGCCGGGAACTCACCGCAACAAGCCAAGATTGCGGATATCAAAGAACAATATCATCCAACAACTTCATAAAACCCTCAGTGCGCAATTTATTAACATCAGCTATCTTTCCACTCTGTGTGCGCACGTGCGTGGGAAGTTCTGCACTCGTACCTTTGAGAAATAGCCAACGAGATGACAGCCGTTTTCATCATTTTTTGTGAGAACGTAGAAGAGAAAGGGCTCCACGTCGTAATACAGCGTCTTGTGGTCCAGGAAAAGCTTGGCGAGCAGGCAGAGGTTTTGGCAATAGATCTTGCTCACGTTGCCATCAACCTGGTCAGGAGGAAAAATTGAATAAAAAGAGAAAAAGGAATCAGGGAAAAAAAAAAAAAAAGACAAAAAAACCAACCACATAAAAATGAGAAGGATTCATATCTAAACACCCAGCAACCAGAGAAAGTGATCCCAGCCAGACTGGGCAGACAGACAAGGCCCTCTGCTAAGCCCCTTATAAGCAGAGAAGCAGAGAGGCAAAGAGAGAGAAAGATGAAAGACGGGTCTGTTCTGAGAGGAGCGGAGCTGACCTCGAACACAGAGAGGTCAGCCTTGCGGTAGATCTCGTTGGCAGGCGGGTGGAACCAGCCGCACTTCTTGACGTGCCGCTGCAGGATGTTCTTGCTCCGCATGTACTTCAGGCAGAACTCGCACAGGTACAGCTTGTGTAACCTGCAAAGAATGCAAAAAACATCCCCAGAGAAAATGAGGACAACACCAGCTGACGGTTATTAAGGGCAATGATTATTAAATATGATAAAGGTCAGTAATGACAAACAGTATTGCTCTGCTCTGAGCCATAAACAGGTTTGTACCGGGAGTATTCAGGTGGGTAAGGTGAGCAGTACCACGTTTGGATCTCATACTTTCCAAACTCAATGACCGCAGGGCTACGGCCTGAGGAGTCTGTGATGTTCATACTCCCCGTTCTCTGCAGAGAGAGAGAGAGAGAGAGAGAGAGAGAGAGAGAGAGACACACACACACACACACACAAACACACACACACAGCAACGCACACACACACAGCAATAAAAAGACATCAGTCTGGAAGTGACTCAGGAAGCCCACAGATGGCATCTCCAAATGATCCATGGGAAAGATACTTCCACGGGTTTATAATTCACTCATAAAACAGGCCCATGAGCACTGGCACAACACAGCATGAATGGAGAGCAGCCAGCAACCCACTTCCACAATGGAAATTCATTTATTTCTCGCATTAAAAGGTTTTTAATTTCCATATTCTTGCAGAATCCATAGAAACGCCCCCATTAAATCAAATGAATATTAAATATCTTAAACTACAGGGTAGAGGTCACAGGAGTTTGTAAGATGAGTGCAGCTGTACTTTTCTGTAAGTAAACATACTGTCAAAATTAACATTTCTAAAGAGGACTTACTTAAAACACTGTATATACACACTTTGACTAAAGATTCATTTTGGAATGAACAACCCATATAAGCTTAAGGAGTAACTGCTACAAGGTTTCTTTGGTTTTTAAAGTTCAGCAACATTGGTTAACACGGTCCTCCAACGAAAACAGTTTGCAGTCCCAAATGATGACACATAATGTTGAATACTGCCAACACTAAAGACCACTAAGTATTTTCTCTCTCCGTCACACATGGGTCGAAAAATGGGACATTCTGCCCACAGAGGACTTTGGATTAGCCATCAAATTCCACTGCCTGGTGACCAGATCTGGCAGCAGTAAAGGAAATGAAATGTAAAGGTTGACCCTGGAGTGGTGTGCTCTGTAACCTACACTATTCACATTTATTGATCATTAGTGTTGGCCCATCCACACCATTTAAGTTTGGTTCCCACTCTGCCTCACCTGTGCGGAGAGCTCCTGGACCCGCCTGAAGATCTCCACGTCCTCCTCGGTCACATGCTCTCTGGCCACAGCCACAGGCTGCTCCTCCGGCCTCTGGGGGGCGCCGCTCTCTGCATCTGTCACAGTTTGCAGGAAGCAGGTCAGTGCCAGACCTACACCTCATTACATCCCAAATACACACTTATGTATGTCGATGTCTAGTCCTACCATTTAAGGCACTCTGAGATGTTTTGTGCCTTAGTGGCTCCTTCTGTTCAATCATAGTGATACTGCCTATGATGTTCTCAAACTATAAACATATATTTATGATGCTTAAAATATATGTATTAGTAAGTGTACAAAGTGTTCACATAAGAAAGATCATCATATCCAAAGACTGGATTAGCTTTCAAATACTTGTTTAAAAATAATCAATTAAACAAACTTCAGAAATAGGGATAAAAAAATTTACATCTACATCTAAACACGAAAGCGATCATTCAGTTGATGAAAACAACATTAAAGGGACAGACACAGACCTAACATGCTTTAAGTGTGTGTGTGCCTCTGGTGTAGGCAATGTGTGCACAACTGCATGCATGGATGGCTAAGAGTTTAAAATTACATCAGCACCACAAGCCCACTTCTTCCTCTTGGAGAAAAAAAAGAAAAGAAAAAAAAGAAAGAAGAGAAAACCAGATCTCTTAAGAACCCACAGAGATGGGGGAGTTGTGGCCCCCTAGACAGCCCACTTAACAGCGGAAAAGCCAGGGCCAATTCCCTCTCATTAGAAGCCCAATTAAGGCCTGTAATCACATTAAACCTGTTAAACGTCAGGGCAGGCTGCTTGGGTGCGGATGAGCAGGAAGCTTTGAGATGAGGTGAAGCTGGAGGACGGTATGAAGCTGGGAGTGGGATGAAGCAGCACAGGTTATGATGGCATTTCTGGTAGTTAGACGATGCTAGCGATGGGCTAATGTAGCAGGCTTGCGCTGCATGAGGAGGTATGGGGGCCATGCATTTGGAAAAATAAAGCGGAGAAAGGGAGGAGGAGGAGGAGGAAGAGGAGGAGTTTTGGCAGATTTTCCACAGCCACTACGGAACCAAAAGAGAACAGATCATCGGAAAAAAAGCGTTGAGTCAAGATCAAACGAAAAAAGAAAAGAAAAAAAAAGAACGGGAAATCAAAATTCAGAGGTGGAGGATTAGTCATAAACACACATTCTGCTGCATGTTAAGAAAAATAAATAATGAAACCATAAAAGCAAATAGTAAAAATAAAAAAGTAAGAGTAGTTTCCTCTATACTGAGCACAGAGGATTATGAGGGTGTGTGAGAGAGAGAAAGAGAGAGAGCGAGCGAGAGAGCGAGAGAGTGCGAGCAAGCCAGCGACAAGCCGAAAAGGGGTTATGTGGTTATTCTGTGCTGGACGACACGCAGCTGTTCTGGGCAGTAGCTGGGGAGGTGGGAGAAGGTGGGAGGTGGTTTCGGGGGCCGTTGCTTACCATCGAAGCTCTCGGGTTTAACTTGTCCGCCGGTCACTGCGCCCTTTGCTGGCGAGGGGCCCCCCTTCTGAGTGGGCACTTTATATTTTAACCTGCCTAGCAAGCGATGCTTTTTCAGGAAGGCGCTACGTCTGAAATGGCCGACCGCCTTAAAGGGGCGGCCCCGGGGTAAGGGGTGGGAGGGTGGTCTGTTCTGTATGAGGCTTGGTCTCTGTCCTAGAGCCTGGTGATTAGGGGATTGGGAGTGGGGGTCGGGCTCAGGATGGGTCTGGGACTTACGATGCGCTCGCCTGGGCTCGGCGTAGCACAGGAGTCCCTTTTTGCGCGATTGTCCCTGAGCGGTGAAGATGTGGGAGAGTCCGTCAAACAGGCCCTTGAGCTGACTGCTGCTCGACAGGCTGCCCACAGACGGGGCACTCGACTGGCTGGACGAACTCTGGGGGGACCCCGGCGGCCTGTGCGAGTCTGGGAGGCTGAGACGAGGGGCCAGGGAGGGAGGGGACGGAGTCGGGGTTGGGGTCTGGCACTCAGCACTGGGAAAGCAAGCCATCCCTGCGGCGGTGCCGTCTCCTGCCGCTGCCGTCAAAGCACCAAACTCGAGGAGGGACTCCGAGTAAGGGCATGGGTGGGGGTGAGTGGACAGGAGGCCCTTACGCGGTCGCCCTGCGTGAGCATGTGAGGGGTGGTCTGGGTCAGCCCGCATCCTGCGGCCCCTGGGCGAGGGGGTGAAAAACCTGGAGAGGCCGTCGATGAGGCCACGGGGTCTCTTGTGCGGGGGGTCATGCGCAGCGGGCGAGGCCGCGGAAGTGGTGGCGGTCGGGGTGGGCTGGGTGGTTGTGAACGGACACGGAGTGAAGGGGGCGGTGGAGGACAAGGAGGGAGAAGAGGAAGTGGAGGAGGAGGCAGAGGAGGAGGAAGAGGAGGAGGAGGAGGGGGGAGGGGTGGTGACGTGGGAGCCAGGGGCTGCCCAGCGGGGTTCTACAGCAGCCAGTCTGCCTCGGGTGTCCTTCACAGATGCGGCATGAGCAGATGAGGGTGTGGTACAGACTGTGATCTTTTGACCCCTACCAGGTGACCCCCTTCCTGCCAGCGCAATCTCAGAGCCATCGCCCCCGGTAACAGACCTGCAGGGGGAGACAGGATGTCATTTGAGGAAACACCTGGAGACACTGCTCTTGTTTCACCAATTAACTTCACAAGTTCTGATAAAACTGACATGTTTAACTTAACAGACCTAGATGGTGACGACTATGGAAAAACTTGTGCCTTTCAGCTTATTCACCACATGACCCCGACCCCAACACGTTGCAGTAATAACTAGTAAACTGATAACATCTTTGTGTTGAGTCACCATTTAACTGTAACTGTTTTTATACTTTCATAACAAAACAGGTAAGTCCTGTGGATTCAGGAATCACTCACATTCTTTGCTTGAATTTCTTCCGCGGCCTTCCTACGGGCTTTGCGTATCGCCGCCGGATCTGGTCGGCTTTTCGGTGCAGCAGCATCTTACTGCCCCCCCTCGGCCTGCACACCTGACAGACCCACGTTCCTGGGCGCACACACACGCACACGCATCAAAAACACACACACACATACTAATGTTTAGGTTTTGATCAGTTAAGATAACTTCCAGTTGTCTTAAACGTGAACGTAGACAAATACCAAACACAATGATTTGAACAGTAAGTTCCTGAGCACATAAGTGTACACAAGAGCACACAGCTCTATAACAAAACAAAACAAAAACAAAAACGCAGCAAAATGCAAACCAGTCAATTCCTCCGCCTTCATCTCTCCCTTAAGCTCCGATACACAGGCCTAGAACGTTTCCATTTTGCGTGTGGATTTACTGTATCCGTCATTTATGACTCATAGGTATTGTGAGCATCGCTCTGGGCCTCTGTGCTGTAATCCTGAGATAGTGAAGGTCCCGCGGGAGAGAACCAGGGGATTCGACATGCACGCAAAATAGCATCAAATAAGACATCACTGCATCGCTGCTGTGTCTGACAGGCCCAGGAGGCGACAGATAAAGCAAGTGCTTAAACTGATGACAGGGAGGGATTCATGCCTCTGAATTGTGTGTGTAAGTGTGTGTGTGTGTTTGGGGGGGGTCAGGGGGGGGGGGATGGTGGTGGGGAATTGTCCTCCTTACCTTTTGGCATTCTAGAGATTGGAGGGTCGCAGCACTCCATGTGGAAACCCCGATCGCACGAATCACAGAAAAGCATCTCGTCCTGAAGGGAAACTGGAAAGGTTAGCCTATGTGCTTTGTGTGTGCGTGACAGAGAGAGAAAGGTCCAGCTGGGAGTCTCCGTTTCAAAAAGAGGCTTTCCAGGAATCACTCCGATACGTCAGACTGAGTGAACAGGTGCTGAGAGAGGAGCTGTGAAGCAACTGTTACATTCCGTACAGCTGGGCAAAATCCGAAGCTACAACACGACGCAAGTTTGGAACAGCCAGTTAACAAATGTTGTTTGTGCTAAATAACGCGTCAAGTACTTGTGAAGATACTGGAGTTTGTGTGAAAAAAAAGTCTATAAAAGACAAAGATGTCTCTGAGGCATCAATCTTTTTGACAGCTTGTGATGAAAGGCACCCTCTTAGGAGAATCCATACATCAAAAAAACAGGAGACTTCAGGAAAAGAACAAAAGATGGGAGTATCTCGACAGGTGTCAACTTACCGCATTTTTGCCCTGTATTCGACACGAGCTGCACGTCTTGCACTCAATGCACTGCCATCGAAGGGCCTTCACATTGGCCGTCAGATCGGTCGAGAACTTCAGACACGAAGGATGGCCTGTGAGGACATGTAAGAAAAAAAAAAAAAAAAAAAGAGAAGAGGTCTTAGTAACTGCTGTTCTCCGCAACACTCAAAAGATGCATGTAACCAGACACATTTAGCCTCAAAAACCTTGGCGTGAACTTGGCCTCAAAAACCTGTCTGACAAAGTGTGGCCTTCCATTATTATCTGATGGTAAGCCTGCAGATATCCTTTCAGAGCTTTCTCGTCACAACACTTCAACATGTTACACTTTAATACATCAAACTGAGAACCGCTGTCTCAATCATTTCCCTTCTTCTTCCTCTGCACCAGCTAAAGGTGAGAAGAATTAGTGTCATCAACAAGCTCTATTGTCCAAATCCTTCCTCCATCCCCCTCTTTCTCTTGGTGTGTCACACACACACACACACACACACACGCACACAGGTTCAGTCGCATTCAAACCCCTGTCTAAATCACAGTGTGATGACACGACTAATGAAGGATAATTTGATCTTAATGAGGCACAAATGGTGGCAGTGTAAACTGTGTAATGATGGAAGAGCAATGGAAGTCATGTAACAGTTCATTCTGACATACATACATACATACATACATACATACATACATACATACATACATACATACATACACCACCAGAGACACACTCACACTCAGACTCACACTCACACTCACACACCCCTTCATGATCAGTGGTAACACAACCACAGCTGTTTTACAGTGCTCACACACTGTACACACCACCCCGCTCTAATGAAAACCAACTCGAAGGCCACTTAGTCAAATTCACAAGCAATACAAATGTCACTGCAAGTAACGATTCCTCCTGACATTTAAAATAATTGTTCCACACACATGACTCCTTTAACTGAAGTAATTTCATGGTGAGGTGGATAATTTGGTCTGGCAAAAAAAAAGAAAAGGAACAGAGAAAATGCCAGGATGCGCTGCAGCAAATGGATGACCTTTCACCTCTCGGCTCGTTTCCCTCTCGCACTTAAAACCAGCCACGGCTAACCTGGGCCGGTCTTACTTTTTGCCACTGTAGAAGTGTAAGGCGTTTTGTAGCTAGCACTGACATAAGCTGCACATTACAGGCGGTTATCCACCGCCTCACTACAATTACCTTAAATCCAACCATGTTCAAAGGAGTGGTATAATGACATCTACAGAGTCCCTCCCAAGAGAAGAGGAGACAAAAAAAGGAGACAGAGACGTCCAGATATTGTGAATTAATGCAGGGAGAGGGGACATGATAGAGTGACACTATAGACAGACGACACTAGACTAGCAGAGCCTAATATTTACTGTCTTAAGTCAGGCACACCATATCCAGGCTTCACCATGTCCTATGGGGCCACTAGCCTGCTAATTGCCCTTGGCGTCTCCTAACCTGCCTAGCAACACCCACAAACCAGCACCCATCCCCCTGTATGGATGATGTGAAGATACTGGACATCTCTCTGATGGCGGTTAGTGATTTGCAGGAGCCTTACCGCTGCTTCCACAGTCCGCGCAGGAGAGCAGGTCCTCAGGCCTCTTGTCCCGGTTGGACTCCTTGGTTCCCAGACAAAAGCTGCAGATGGGAATAGGGTCAGCCCGAGTCTGAGAGGAAAGAGAAAGAACCGGAAAAACAAGGTCAAACTTCAGGGACAGGCATTCATTAATTTGCAGTATGGGTTACGTGAGGTAAAATATAAAAAACGTATAAAGCCACACACATGATTAAAGATGCAGACCGCATCTTGGTTTCGTGAAAGGTTGTTGATATTTGAGCTCAACAGCCTATCAAATTACACCCGTCCCTTCCATCCTCCTTAAGAACTATGTTGATTGGCTGTGATCGTTTATGGCTCGTAATCAAACCATTATGATTGTTTCTTATTTACAGAGCCATGACGGTGTATGAACACCAGAGTTGTGTTGAGCACAGACAGCTAGAGGACCGTAAGGGGCTATTAGCAGAGTTCTTTTTACAAAAACTGTATGTGAAAAATAATAATAATAACGCATATTGCACCTTTAACCTTAAATTATAGCCTTGAGCTGTCCGCAAATCAACCTTATTGCAACTGCCAGCAATGTTAAACATTCTGGGTCAGCCTGCTTTCAAGCCAAATTGTCTTACATGACCATGTCAATAGCAATTTATGCAGGCAATAAGCAAATATGTTTGGCACTTATCCGACAAAATGACTCAAGATACCCTGAGAAATCAGGCATTCCTCAACAGTGAAGCACCAATTAAATTAAGTCTGAAAGATGCCCAGTGTGCCACAATAACACTCCATCTTATCCGGTAAATCAGGAGAAAGGATGCCATAATCATAGTTTAAGGGCTTAATAATACTCAACAGCTTACACAACAGTCTAAAGGGATTAGCAGGCCTGTAATCAAATAACTTGTAATAATAAAAGCAACATTTCACCGAGCACACCATTGTTTCAACGAGTCACGTTAGGCCTATTCAGCTAATTAGAGTGTGAGAATAATGCCGTGCCCTGTATCTTCAGACAAGAATAAGTCTTTGGCCTATTCCACTCAGGGGGAAACAAAAAAGAAAACATCTTTATGAGGAATTATTTTTCCAGAGGATTGAATAAACAAAGTTTCACACAAGATACCTGCAGTGGTTGTGTCTGAAGAGCAGCCAATGGTGTCTCACCCTCTCCGTCTTTCTTTCTTTTCTTTCTTCCCTTCCTTCCTTCCTTCCTCCCTTCCTCCCTTCCTCCCTCCCTCCCTCCCTCCCTCCCCACAAACTAGGCTACGCTGTGGACACTGTGCATCAGTGGGTTGGCCTAGCAGGGTGTTTGCTACCTCTTGATCTGGTGAAACACACCACTGACTTTAGCTGGCCTTCCTAACAGCCCTGGATCAGGGCCTTGCTGTTATAGCAGTAGTTATAGCAGTAGTAGTAGCAGCAGTAGCAGTAGCATGGTAGTAGGGGTAGTAGTAGTAGTAGTAGTAGCAGCAGCAGTAGAAGCAATAGTAGAAGCAATAGCAGTAGCAGTAGCAATAGTAGGTGTAGAAAGAGGGCAAGCAGTAAGCGCTTCATCAAGTGATTGTTAAACCGTAATTTAGCCAGAATCTGCCTCCTCCCTTCCCTTCCTTCACCTGGCCCACTGCCTCAGCTCCATCGACCGCCACCGCATGAGGAAGCAGTTTAAGGGTCCCCAATCAATGTCCACTCCATTTCTTAACGCTCCTCATCAATAGCGCGAGTGGGATGCGGCGCTGCGCGAAGCCAAGCTGCCGATAGCCGCCGCCACGGATACTCTCCCATCCCCGACCCCCAGAAGACGGCATGGACCCAGAGTTTATCTGACCTCGATCGAGTACGGGTTTTCGGAAACAACTAGACCACAGCACAAACATTCTGGACTGCCTAAGTAGGTGCCACTTTTGCCCTGCGATCCAGCAACTCTGGGACTGGCCCCAAAACCAGGCTTGAGAACACACTCTGAGGGCAAGGATGGGTGAAAAATACCTGACGGTACAATGCACAGAAAAAAAACACAAGTCAAAAACAAGTGTACTATAGCAATATCAACCAAAACAACCTTATTGCCAGTGCAACCAACACACGAGGTGAAGTTTCAAAAGATGGCCTCTGATGCCGACCTTAACCAGACACGAGACAGAGGTCCCGAGGAATACACCCCCCCTCCCATTCTGACAACTCTTTCATTCTTCAGCACAAACAGGACCAGAGTCAAGAAGCACAAACCCAGAGAAGCGACATTTTAGCTTTTAAAATCACCAAGACCATTGTACACAAGTAAAAACAAAAACAAAGAAGTGAAACACACAGAGTATACATTCAGGGCCTGGAGGATTGTGTGACCTTCCAAGAGGGTTTCCGGTTAGATGGCTCACGAGGGTTGGCAATTGTCTAATCACATTCTATCGACAGGACTGGTGTTCATTGAAATATAATAGCCTATAAAGCCTCACTTACGAACCCATGGCAACATAGCTGTGTGAGGGCTGCCTGATATTCACCATCCACTCTAAGGTCCTTCAGCCAGGTTAGATCAGTTCAGTGCCATTTACAACGCAGAAATCTCTGCCCAATTTTGGCCGCCAAACATCCCTTTTGACAGACAAGACCAAGCAAACAGCAGCCAACACAAGGGATCTGTGGACACAGAGCTCTTGAACGAGATGATGTTTCCGTGTCTTTGTTTGGACGTTTCCAAGGTAACCACAAGAGTGGCATAGACTAGAGGATGATATCGGGCACCAATTATATACTTGGCCATTGTGAAACTGTATGTCAATGGCGTCAGTATTCAAAAAGCGCCTGACGAGCTTATCGCATAATGATGATTTTGATGTGTGGATATAGTCTAGACACATTTAGTGACCCGCTACAGAATTTTACATAAAAGACTACTGTGCAAGAATCATTTCAGATTAAACTACCTATGGCTCGACAAAATCAGTCCGTACATCCCTAATAATATCCATACAAATTCTATGGATCATATTGCATAAACAAGTATGAACTAAAAATAATATGGTGGCAGTTTCCCCTGGGGATTCTCTCCAGCAAAAAGCACATTTTCATGACCAAAAAAAAAAAAACCACACACTCTGATCAAAGATTTGCCTGGTTAACAATTAGCTACCTAAATTCTCCAATTAAAAACTGCACTGATCAATTGGGGAAAGAAATTAAAAGGGCATTTGTTTCCTCTGGGGCAATTTCAAATCAGCTTATCACTCTCAATCCATCCTAAGCTAGCCAAGCAATTAGAATTACTTTTATTAAGAAAGTCAAGTGATTGAGGGGAGCGGGAGTGAATGTGGATGTGTGTGTGTGTGCGTGTGCGTGTGCATGTGTGTGTGTGTGTTTGCGGGAAGTCTCCTTGATATTAGGGTTTCCTGTTGGGCTCACTTTATCCACCACGAGCCTCAAGGCCAATTAGTCCTAAATATTTAACTAGGCAGCTTCATTTGTCCTCCGTCTCTTAATCCCAGTAATAAAGATTCCCCATTATTTTTCCATGCAGTAAATTGGAATAGGTCTTCAGGCTCAGCCACACCTCACGTGGAAATATGTGCTTTTCCAAAATGAACAGGAAAAGCCAACCCCAGAATATGTCCGCTATGAGGAATCCACAAGCCATCAGAAGAGGCAAACACAAACAAACAGAATGTCCCTCTTCATTTTCCTTGCACACTCACACAATCAGGTCCCTCCTTTCTTCAGCTATCCCTTCTGTCAAAAAATGAACTAGGTCAGAGGGCCTACTGTAAAAGGCTGAAGACAAGGCTGCCGGGGCTACAGGAGCCTACACTCTTTCATTAAGCAGGCCTCTCTCTATACCATGTGTTTCTCATTCTCTCATCTCTCTTATGACAGAAGATAAACGACCTGTGCACCTCCACAGAAAGAAAGCACACCAGATGATTTCCCAGACACAGCACGGCTGGAATGGTGACCCCTCGCATGCCAGACTGGGGATGAAATAGCCAACAGGGCAATTAGGGTTGCCTACCCTCTTTGGCCTTGCCGACTTGACTGGCCACCAAACTATCCGAGCTGGTGGAGCTCGCGTCACGTGGGCAGTCTTGGCTGGTTGCCAGAGAACTAACATTCTTGGGACTGGCTGAAGGTATGCTCTCCCATGCCAACACGTGGCTTTATGAGGTGGGCTAGGGCCTCGAGTTTGCACTGGAGCCTATATGATGAAAAGGGACACCTAATAAAATAAAAAAAACACAAAATGTTTTCTGGCTATGCTGTGGGGTAATGACTACGCCTGCTTTTCTTTAGGAAGGGAAGGCAAAAGACCAGGGGCTGTGTCCAAAAAAAGGTGGACAAACAGCAGAGTCTCTGCTGTGGGCTCAAAGGGTTACATAACGCTGCTGAACAACATCTCATTCCTTCCCGTTAGCTTCTGCGGCCAGAGGCTCCCACTCGCTCAAGGTTGGATCGTTTTTCATTTCATCAGACGTGGGGTGGCACTTCTGGCACCGGCGCAAAAGAAAAACGGAGTCCAGTTCTGCTCAGATGAAACCGCAGGAGTCTTAGCAAACAAGCGAGGCCCGGGCCATAAGATAGCAGTTAACCTCGTCTGACTGTCATAACTGGGCAAGCGAGGGGAGACTTTAAAAGAAGAGGAAGAAGAAAAGGAGACAACCAAAGTGGCAATTACGTGCAGTAAACAAGACTGGAAGACAAAAATATACTCTGCAAGTCCCTCAAGGATATTTTCACTCCTTGGAATCCTGAAATCAGTCACATGACTTCATATCTGTAGACGTTATGTAAAAAGCATCCGAGGTGAACATTGTGGAAAACTTGAGCCAAAGGCAAGATGACATGCGAATGTCCAGTCACACATAGCATTTTAGTCGGTTATATTCTCACAACAATACCACCACGCTAAAATAAGATGGGCAGAAAAACAAACTGACTCATCTTGTCTCAGCAACAGTATACTGGTTGGGCTACCTCTGTCACAAGCTCAGTACAGCTTCTCTAACCACAGCAACAACACTTAGTCAACATTTAGTTTCATTGGTGATTTCAACTCAT
The DNA here is from genome assembly GCF_963457725.1 of Sprattus sprattus. Taxonomy (NCBI): domain Eukaryota; kingdom Metazoa; phylum Chordata; class Actinopteri; order Clupeiformes; family Clupeidae; genus Sprattus; species Sprattus sprattus. Next base: position 33,361,210 of record NC_137922.1, on the reverse strand, counting down.
CATGTTTTTGGGGGTTTAAGTGCCATTTGCTGATGTTAATGAAACAGAGAGGTGTGTTGTTGGTGGTGTGATGTGGTGTTGCTGACACATAAGGCTACTAGGCCATGTCATGGAATGGAACGTCTTGTTTCAGGAGATTCAAATCTAACTGAAACATTTACACCTCCTCCCCCACATGTGCATGCACACACGCACGCACACATGCGCACACACACATGCACAAACACACACGCACACACACATTTTGGAACCAGACAGATGCTGGCTGAAGTCTCACCGTCCCTCCAAATCACAACATTCCATTAGATCACCACATCAAACAACCAACATCACAGGAGGCACCTTTTTCACCACAGCAATGCCAACAAGGAGTTGTTGACAAAAAAAATACTAATAAACAACCCTTATAGAGTAAGAGTAAAAGCCTACAGCACAGATGAGCAGGCTTCTGCTGCTAAGGGCTTTGTCTTGACTGACACCTCTGCAGTAGTCTAAATAGAGCTAGTGCATCACCATCTGTTTACAGACAAGTCTCTACAATGCATCATTGTGACTTGAGGGGGGAATCTTATCGCACTCACTCACAACCATGCAGGGAGGGAACTTTGGCCCAGGGCTGTGTTTACAAGCAGAAACCACAACATTTCTTGTGGTTGGCCCCGTCTCTAGGTAATCGAGAACAAATAACTGGTCGTGGCAGGGTAGGGCCACCAACTCAAACGTTACATGAGGCGCATTGGGTTGTACATTTTGCTCCACTTCTGTGAGGTCAATACGAGTTCATGTTCATGCAGATTTGATGCACTGACTTAAAGGTCTCTGAAGCACCACAATGAGAACTGTAGTACACCCTTAGTGCAGCCTTAGTGTAATCTAGGGCTTAGTAGACACAGACAGTAGCCTATTTGGCAAGGGTTCCAAAAGGTATACCACAAATAGATCCATATCGCCATGGAACCATATAAACCGACAACAGTCAACATCTTATCCCTCAGAAATGTCATGGTAAGACCAAAAAAATATGTTTCAAATCGCAACTTCAACCAAAAACAGGTAAGAGTGGTGAAAAAAAAAAAAAATTGTGCACATGGTGGCTGTACCTGATCTCTCTCGTGCGGAAGCAGAGTGATGGTCGCCATGGGTGACACAGAGGAACAGGATCCGCGGACTCCAGTCCTCGCGTCGGCCCCGCTGCAGAGCCTGTACCGCGGCCCATTCTTGAGGAGGCCTCCCCTGCTCACGGCCCGCTTGGCGGCCAGCCGGAGCCGCTGCTGGAAGGCAGGGTTGGCGATAACGTGGACCAGGTCCTCCTGGTTCCTCAGGTAGCGTTCGATGTTCTTCAGTGAGGAGCCGTGCGAGTCGTCCAGGCCCTCGATGGCCCGGCGAAGGACCTTATTCCAGTCGATGTGCCGCAGGTCTCCAGAGCTCAAGGTAGATCCTTTATGGTGATCCTTGGTGGTGGACTGCTGGGGCACAGCCTGGGCGGCCACGTGGTTGACAGGCGCCATACGTCCAGGATGACCCGGGTCTTTGTACGAGGCACTGCCCTTGTTGGTAACCTTGAGCACGGCGCCATCATGGACGCCTAATTCCAACTGCTCGAGAACGGTCTTCTTGTCCAAACCGTGCAAGGTGGCAACAGCGTGGCAAATCCGCTCCTCGGAAGGCCGCTGCTTTTGCCGTTTGATCTTCTGAATTGCCTCTAAAATCCACTCCGTGTATAGAGGGTTGGCGAGTTTTACCATGGTTAGGCGGTATGACGTGGGTAAAAGCGATCCATAAATAATTCCGTCCTCTTTCTCCACGGTGTGAGATTGTTAAAACATCCTCAGGACGAAGCACGTTATGCGATGCAAAACAGCATCAAGGCATGTTTATGTAATTCCGAGATATAGTGACAGAGACCAGTAAAGATTCAGGAGATAATTCCTCAATTGTCAGGATGCTCATCTACCAAAGTGCTGGCGTACAGACACATTTTATAATTCCACTGGGACACCTACAAGAAAGGAGAATACAAAACATTGCAAAAAGTCAATAAAGGCACATGACTACACAAATGCTGTGTGTTATGGCAAACAGTACAGTGTGTGCCCTTTGTAATAAACTCTACATTAACAATTAAACAATCAACAATTACAGTTTGTGGACAAGGACAGAATTATAAACTAAGTGTTCAAATAAAGGGAAGATTCAATTCTGAATCATGCACACATTATTTGCTAATCTTACCAGCCTACTTCCTCATCCAGTACAAAAGGAATAATTGACTGATAAAGGACAGATTTTGACAAAAACTGTTAACGAAGACCTTATTTCCCCTCTCTGGTGCAAATCAAACATGACAGAATACCTAGAATCCGGAAGTGTAAGGATTAGGGAAGTGTATTCCATCCTCTCTGCATTCATCCCAATGTAACTCCAACTACTGATTTTTTTGCAACTGTTGAGGAAAAACAAATATATATATATATATATATATATATATAAACGTTTCCTTATCTATAATATGCATTTGCCATAATTACAAGTCAATTAGGTTCTGCTTCGCCTAAATAAAATCAGTACCCTTGCAGCAACTCTCTTCATGTACAGAGAAGTGCAAGGAACAACCAGCAGGTGACACATTTTATACGTGTGACTTCTCTCGGATCCCTGAACTACCAAATGGTGACATCAAACCTCCACTCTTCACTGTACCAGGGTCAAAGTTGTATCGCGGCTGAGAAAACGGATGCATTGCTTTTAAAAACGAATATTTCAATAAAATATGGTTTCAGCCACTGTCATTAATAACTTCTCGATCCGTCAAAGCATATAATCTCGTTTACTAGCTGGCTAAAATAACACGACAATGTAGCTATGCTATCCTAGCTTCCTAAGTAGCTAACAAGCTAACGTTAGCCAGATGGAGAGGTGCCCTGAAGTCAAGAGCTTACAAGAAGCATTGGCTGACATCACTATTTTCCTTAGATCTTAACTGGCACAGGTCGTCATATTTGCATTAAACATACAGAAGTGCTTTACCATATGTATACATCCGTTTGCAAAGTATGTCAAGCCATTAGCTTTTGCATGCTATCCAGTATTTTGCCAAACCAATGTTGCTATATACAGCAAAGTGTCTTGCCTGCTAGCTAACAGCAGCTAAAATGACAAATCTCAAATGAACAGTTTTATACTCAGTTGACACTAATGTCATACGACGCAATTACGCAACTTCTACTAATGACAACCCCATAGCAAGTTTCAACTTGCTGCAAAACAAAGTAGCTTGCTAACGATGTTGTTGGCTAACGTTACCGCAACAGAGCCAGCCAGACTTGTCAAAATGCAGATTAGCCAGCTAGCTAGCGAGCTACATGGCTAGGTAGCCAACTTGCTGTTTGTGAGCTAACCTTAAGCGACGCTTAGAATTAGTGGCAGCGACCGAGATGCTAACGTATTTTATTTCACGGGGAAATGCACTGCTGAAATATTTGTGCGAGAGTGATGAACCAAAGGTCAAAATACAAACCTTGAAATTTAGTAGTGAGGTTGCGAAGAGCACCGCTGCTGCCTGCTGCTGATGTTGCCTAAAACAGTCGCCATTTTGTTACAATGTTGTAGTTTACATGAATCCGACATGACACTGATTACAATCCAATGGAGTCTCATTAAACCTTACCTACACACTAATGTGCCCTCCCTAGCAACTTTAATATTGGTTGTAAAGACAAGATCAGATTTCTGGTTTGATAAAGTACATGTCAATCATTACATATACGCACAACCAAAAGGGGCGTGTGTTGGCTACATAATTTGCCACTACCTACAATTGACCCGCCTCTTAAGGTGCCAACTCATGTAATGGAGATGACACACTCGTTTACTTTGAGCGCTAATCATATTTTGACAGGACAAAAATGCCTAGCGTAGGGTGACTTTTAGAGACTAGCCTACTTCCTTAATCACTGATCCCAATCAAAGATGGTGATGTGCAATAATATCTCCAAGTACAAACATCAATTTGTAGACAAGCCCACCTTTACGAACACTGAATGAAACAATCAGTTACACTTGAGAGTGATTTGTTACATTTTAGCGATACATTGGATAGGCCTACTGTTAAAATATATAACATTATGTACTAATGTAGCAGAAATAAGATAACAAGAACACGTTATTGCTACTGTCCTGCGTGGCGAAATTATTTGTCGCTGCATTAGCTCGTTGACTGTAGGCTATAGCCTACATAAACTGTAAGTCACACTCGAGTTAAAAGACGCGCGTTTCTTTTGGCTGTACTAGCGATAGGCATTTTCAGTCCGACATGCTGTCGACTTGAGATCTTACACAATATTGTGCTTACACATTGATGAAATATCCTACTCACCCCCAAACTGTAAGGCACGCTTGACGTAAGGAGCTATATCTAAACGTTGCTTGTCTTGCAAATAAGCCACATGGGTTCAGTCTATTTATTATTTATCAAATTAAATATGTCCACTGGGAAAATAAAACCTTCGGGAAAAAAAGAAAATCCATAGCCATTCAATATCGCAAGCATATAGTCTAGCTTAAAATCTCACTGCTCCGCCTTGAGTGCCTATACATGATACACTCGTTAGGCTATCCATCATGAGATTAATTCCGATCTTTGGTTAATTTATCAACATAAATGGCATCATTTGTACAACGAGAACGAATCCCGAGCGACCGGTAGCCTACGCGAACAAACACAATCCAAGTGTCAAGCAATGGTGTAAATGTAACCTTGCAAATGGTGGAGAAGCAACGCGAACATTTTGCTGGTAGTTACCTTTTCAAGTTTTTTATCCTCGAGACCTTTCTTCATTAACGCGATGATTGAAAGCCCCCAAAATGTAGGTTTCAAAGGATTAATCCATACTATATTTGAACACACGCAGCAATTCTCGCGGTGGCAGAGCGGACCTGATAATAACTAATTGAAAGGTTAATCTACATAGCAGTCTGTGACAAAGTGGTACCCTCCCCCTTCCTCACTGTAGACATCCCCAGTTTATTGTAGCGGATCGTCGCCCCTGTGTGCGTTCATATGGTGATCACAAGAAAATACATCAGTTCTCTTATTCTCTCTTTCGGGTGTCTATTGACATGCTCAACACAAACTGAAGTGCATTTTAATGACTTGTCAATACGATCTAAATACACTGCTATAACCACATTATCCATAGGTTGCGCGGTTTGATACCCCACATCGCTGTTTTTTCCTACAGGGAAATAAAAACTTCCTCTGTTGATGTATCCAATTATCTTCACCGTGCGGCGTCCAGCTGGACGAGATGATAGTGCACCAGGGGATATCTTATTAAGCGAGTTGCTCTTCTAGTATGGATCTGTTTACTATTTGTGTCAGGTTGTTACACACCATCACAAATAATCAGCAGCTCAGAGGGGTAGTAAATAGAAGTGTCTTATTTGAAGTGGTTGACTCCACTGTTGTCATCTGAACAGCTGCTATTAGCTGTGACAGTATGTTGCTATCACGGTAGTACTGAGTGACATGCGAATGACAACAAATATTAGCAATTGTCATGCATCACCACACTGCTGACAAAATGCATTTATGTAAGATTTCCATTTGAAGATTATGAGGACACCTAGTGACATTCCATTAAGCAAACATCCAGCGGATCCAACACATGCATTCCAGAGCCAGATTCAGGATTTATATTAGGCCACATAAAAATATGTAAATTAATGACTATGGATTGACAGATATTTCAGGTGTTCCCTAAAACCGTATATTCAAAATTGAGATTTTATTTTACAATATCTACATACATCACTTTAATGTAATTTGTGTTTTAAGAATGTTCACATAAAAACCTGAATATTTTCAATAGGCTATTTGTTCAGATGAGCGCTGAATGATGATATCAATTGATTGACTGATAAAGAGTGTCATACGCCTAAGCTGATCAGATGTAGTTAGGATTCATGTCAGGAGTGACAAAAGACATCTGTGTCCACATATAATGAATGTCACTCGGGCCCCAGCAGGTCCTCCATGGCTTCGAGGGTCTGGGGATAATTGAACTAATGCATGTGCCATCGCATGGTGCGCCCATCCCCCAGCTCACTCGCTGCCAAATGCCACACTGGTGCTCGGAAAAACGCGTTTGCCCATCTGCGGGGGGACGACACCGCTACCCACGTCTCCTTTCCTCACCTAAAATCCCACGTCCAAAGGGAAGCTCGTCATCAGCCACACAGAGAAAGATAGAGCTGGTCGTCGTGACTGGTTGTTTGTATTCCTTCCCAGCTGTTCAAAACGAAACCCGTCAGCCTGAACATTTCATGGAGGGTTGGAACTGTCATGTTTATCAATCTGACAATGGCCTCCACCACACACACACAACAGCAAAACAAACAAGGAATACAAAGTGTAGGCAAAAAGCAGATTCATTAAAATGTCTGGGAATAGCAGATAACGTCTTTTTAGAGAATAAGATGAGGGACATTTTTGACTGCAAAACGGGGCAGATACTGCATTGCCTAATCACGCTTCCAGCTTTTTTGTGTTTGTGTTTTGCCATCTGTCACCTTGAGTAGAAAATGAACCAGCTGCCACCGAGTGTGATCTTGTCCAATCAGAAATCTGCACCCTTTCAAAACGTACCCATGTGCAACTTAGGGGAAAAGACACCACAAAAAAGCATCGAGGAATCTGTAGGCTTCCCATTTACTGAATGACAATTTGTTTGCAACTTCTCAGAATGATGCAAAACAAGTGCCACTATCAGTATCAATGCTACCTACAGGTGATAGTTTATGCTTTTATAATTACACAAAGATGTCTTTTATTTTGACACAAATGATTTACAGTAAGTGGCCCAAAGCCAGCAGGGCTCAATAGTGGGTGGTCTATGGGGTTTCCTGCCCGCTTGTAATATATATATAGCCTATATATTTTATCTCCGTTCCCCTTGCCTCTTCCCTGTATTGCTAATTATTGGGAAGAGGGAGCTTTCCAGGATACCTCTTACTTTATTTGATAATCCAATTAATTACTTTATCATATATACCCATCTAATAGGCATATTTTATGAACTAATACATGTGTATTTACTTAACACTTTGTGTGTAATATTTTCCTGGTATCGGATTTATTAGCTACTATATATTTGTATTACTGTTATTGTCTCATGCTGTACAGTAGTTTAATAGCTACTGTAACTAGCCTCAAGTAGCTAGCCCTTAAATGCTCAGCTATGCTGTCTTGGAAAAATATTAACAGACTATCGCTACAGAATTCGTAGCACTAGTCAATAGCTACTTCATTTGAACACCGCTAAAGAGTGGGCAAGGGGCTGAGGGGGGGATAAACTCCTGTGAATTATGATCAGCTGGGCTGCCGATTTCATGACGTAGAGAAATCCCAAACGGTCGACTCTACATCAGCCTCGGCCTTACAAGGTTCGGGGTTATTTTAAGCAGTAGATGACGCGATCAGTCATTTTCAACCAAAAAAATGAAGATTTGAATAAAAAAAGTGCACATTTTGTGTTAGGAGTCATATAATTGCGTTTACTAATCCAAACACACCTTTAAGATTGCAGTTTCTCTTTAAATTAAACCGGCGGACCTAGGGAAACTTGTATTAAATTCTCAATACTATTTGTGGTCATTTTTATTTCTCATATATTGTATTATTCAGTTTATGACCTGTGCTTTTATTTATTTGGGAAGAGTAGTTGAGGGAAGGAGGCCATACACCCACTGCTGTGCCTTACTGTAGCCTACGTCCCCTCAGAATAAAAGATCACCTGATGTCCCGTTGCCACGTCAGTCATTCACAAATCACAACGCAGTCACCCCTACCACCGGTTAGACCTGCATCAATTACTAGATCAGTTCACTTAATTCTTCTCATCTCAACGCATACTATGTTATGCCACAGTATGTGAAGGGTATTTGTTACATGGGTGCATGTATGATGCAAGTCATCAATCATTGAGTTTTTCCCTCTAACAGTAAATGTTATACAGGCAGGGGCATGATGTACTTGGCGTAAGAGGAAATCGTTCACCCACACACTCTGTCAGCACATAAAAAGCCTGCCTGACATAATCATCTCAGCTACATCTAAGCCCCAACACATTCAACACTGCCAGGCACATGTTACACACTATCAGGCTAACCATCAAATATCAAGGGTGGTGTGTGTGTGTATGTATCTTCATGCTTGTCTTCAATCACCCTGGTCGAGAGAAGGTGGGGTTAAGACTCCCTCTGAACTCTCTCTGACATCCATCAACCCACACCCATCCTCACTCCTACATCCATACCCAACAACCCCCCCCCCCCCTCCACACACACATATTTGTAGAAACAACCATAACACAGGTTCATAACACAGCTGGGATCAGCCTCATTTACGGGTCCCTTCTAACAGTCCCCACTATGAGCGAGCCCACTAATCCCATAACTGGGAGAGGAGGACCTCCTGCAGGCAGGCAATCCACATCCAGGAGTGAGAGAGAGCCCCACTGCTACCAGCTGAGAAGCCTGAGTAGCCCCCCAATGCCGCTGGCAAGACACCCCCCCCCCATCTCACCCTAGTCCCCAACTCCCACCACTCCACTGTCCTCCCCTTTCTGCTGGTTAAGCAATCTACACACGTGAAACTGTGTGTATGTGTGTGTGTGAGATCAGGCACAGGATTGATTAGCTTGTTACCCTACTTGTTACTCTCCCTCTACCCACTCAGCCTCCCACCCAACAACTCTTCCCCCACAGTAAATGGAAATAGATTAGCAAGGCAAACAGCACATGGTTCACATTCAAAATCATTTTCAATCTTTTTCCTCTTTCTTTATTTATTCGTCTTGTCCAATTCACGAGTCACGGTGACGCTTGGCCAAAGTGTTAAAGAGCATGCAGACAGACCTTGACCTTCAAGCTTAAATATTGGATTGTGCGTTTATGGATACATCCTGTGTATTACAACAATAATTACCCAGTATTGTCTCTTCCTGTTCATTAGCCTATTAAGTATGAAATTGGCATTGATTACCTTGACTGCCCTTCTATGTTTAACATTACAAAAATGGATTTTCTTTACACATTCTTCTGACATGGTAACAGCTTAATCTTCCTTTTCATTATTAAATACAAAGGAGATGGCTAGTTGTATGTCAGTGTAACAAAAAAGACTACTGTGAAGTTAAGGACAGCTGGAGTTCAAGTTCAGGCTGGTTCTCACACAGTTACAGGGGAATTAATTTGAGTGTGATGTATCAGACATTTGCAATATCTGTGGAGCCCTGCCGAAGAATATAAACTGTAAACAAAATACATGGAGGCACAGTCTGAGATGCAGGCAACATTAAAGAGATTGAAAAAAAAAAAAATACAAAATAAAGAGAGATATTGACAGAGATAGAGAGACAGAGAGGATATGGCAATACACAGTGATTAGGGGGAGAGGAAGAGGAGAGCTGTTAGTGGAGCTTATTGGAAGGCGGGCTTCTCGGGGAAGGTGCACCCGGCACGTCGGATGATGACGTTGGCGGCGTAGTGGCCGGCCCGGACGCACTGCTCCAGGGGCTTCTCCTGAACCAGCTCCGACAGGAACCCTGGAGACGGAAAGGGGAAGCAGGAAGAGGGTGAGTCAGTTAGCATTCATCTCACGTCATGTTCCAGGGAAAGGAGTTCCCTTCCACCATTATTTGGGTGACGGTTGTATGTTCAGGACATCACAGAGTGTAATAACAGTCTGAGTCAAATCACACTAGAGCCTACAGGCCTTTCAGAACATAATAACCACAATGCCATTAATTACACCCAATTCCACAAATGCCTTCAGCAATCAATAATTATAATAAATCATTAAGGGACATTCCCATGTCAACACAATAACACTCTAATAAATGTTATACATTTATTATACCTATTATATAGATTTTACAGTGTGTTAACATATTATATGTGGCACATATTAAATTCAGAATTCAGTTGGCTGGTGACAACAGAGGACAGTATTAGGTATCTCCTACTGTGGCGGTGAGGATCAAAATTTCACAGCAGGCAGCAGTAGCTGTCTTCACAGTAACTTTGGGCGTGTGTAGGTGTGAAATATATAGAGACACCCCCCCCAGCTACACTGGATTCAGTGAGAAGGAACTGTAAAATAACATGTTTGTTTTGAGTGAGGCACTTGGCTGTCTCTCCCTCGAACAGGAAGAATACCACCTTGCTTTCACAGGTTGAGTGGAAAGTCAAATTATAAACTATTTATAGTCACAGTGAAGAGGTCAGGATGTACAGGAAACAAAACAACAAATATTTTAGTGAAACCTAAGTTTCTTTATAAATATGTAAAATGTATACATAATATATATATAATATATAAATATCTATTATACAAAATAATGTATAATCAAGATAAACAGTGTTTAAAATGGCTCCAGCACACTGATCTACATTTGGTACTAAAGTATTTGCAAGTATTAAGACATCATGTACACAGTGCCCTCCATTCCCTGCCCCCTGTAGTTAGAATCTTGCCTGCAGTATTTATTTTGATTAGTTTAGAGTGGTGAGGTGATTAGATGTGTGATGACTGGACGTGTAAGTACCTCCAACGAAGGCATCTCCAGCCCCATTAGTGTCCACGATGTCATTCTGATCAATGTCTAGCACTGGGAAACTTGTCACGTTATCACCTGGGAGACAGAAACCAAGGAAGGAGAGAACAAGTGACGGATTGAGAGAGAGAGAGAGAGAGAGAGAGAGAGAGAGAGAGAGGGAGAGAGAGAGAGAGAGAGAGAGAGGGGGGGGGGAGATAAAGAGATGTTGCTAGTTAGGGGCAAAAGTGGGATAAGACACAGTGAAACAAGGCATGTATATCAGACATGACACAGTGTAGCATGAAACCCTGTGAGGAAAAAACATGCTGGCAGGAGCTTTACATCAGTTGGTTTTGCTTCGCAGATTTGGCACAAAAAAGAGCGTTGCATTTTTACATTCTTTAACATCACATTTTCTCTCAGCGGTCTATGGTGGTCGACGTAAACGTGTTTAGCATGGCAACATGGCATTGCATGTGTTTGCTGGGGATGAAACAAGGTGTGGATAATTTCATCACTCTCCTGGACTCGTATCATTTGCTCTGTCAGGAGCCTGGAGGATATCTCACAGTAATGTCGAGCGTCTTGAAATCAAACTACCCCAACCCACATAAGATCTTCAAACAAGCGCATCTCTTCGCAGCAACAACGAGCCTTCAGAACGGGGCTGTGAGACAAAGACTGACACGCAGATGAAAAGAGCAGAGCAGAGGTTGACAGGTTTGATGGTGGTGATGGCGAGAGGGAGAGAAGGAGGAGGGGGGGCAAGAGACAGGTCGGTGTGTGTTTGGAAGACAGGGAAAAGCCAACAGCAAACGTGATGAAGCCTCATGTCATGTCACAACAGATCAGCGGAAGATGATTCGCCAGTGGCACGAAGAAAACAGTCAGGGCTGATATGAGTTGGAGTTGAATGTGCTGCTGGGATGCTGTTTCCTTTTGGATGGAGTGAGTTCAAGCAAACCCGACCCTACCAGTGTAGACTTCTATATTAAATAGAGGCGAGAACAAATCTAACGACCCCCAAACAACTTGCAAGCTAAACTAAACCCTCTGTTACCTCCCTCGCTCCATTACCTTCCCACCCTCCCCTCCCTTCTGCCCACCCACCCACACCGCACTCAAGAGTCCCTTCTCAGAGCCTCTTAAAATAATAACGGACGTGTTTGCAGATGCGGCGGTGACGCAGACATCTAAGGAGATGTGAGAGGACTGGAATTTATCAGCCTGCCAAGGGAATTTGTTTCTTCTCGTGACAGACAAGCACTTGAGAGCGGGCTAATCCTCGATGGCTCGAAGAAAAGGAGAAGGAAAAGAAGGAGGAGGAGTAGTAGGAGGAGGAGGAGGAGGAGGAGAAGAAATAAAAGAGGAAGAGAGAGAGAGAGAAAAAAAGACACAAGGCTGTGAGTGTGAAACGCTTCGGATGCTGGAGCTGCCAGCTTCACTTAAGAGGGGCGACGCCATTTGCAAACTGGCGGAGCCAAAACACGACGCGAGTGACACTTGAAACAAACAAACAAAAATAATCACCATGTGACATTCCGATAAAATCAGAATCTTAAAAGCACAATAACAGTGAAGGTGGAGGGGGGATAATAAACAAACATTGTAAACAATTCCCGTCAACACATTGTTTTGACTGTCACCCAAAACAAGAACAAGCCAATAATGAGTTTTCTGCATGGGAGGATAGAGAAGGGAGGCTTTGCTTGAAGACTCAAAAAGAAAGAGCGAGAGAAAGAGAGAAAGAGAGAAAGAGCGTACACCATGACAGACATCTAACTTAATTAGCCTTTCAAAATACAATAAGAGCAGACACCTCTCTGAACACAACGGTTTGTGCTCGAGGGTCTTTAAAAAAAATAAAAAAAATAATATATATATATATATATATATATATATATAAAATAATAACTATTATTATCAAATATTATTATTTTTATTTCCAAACTGCTTTTTTTCAGATACATACCAACAAGATTGCCGACAGATACAACATGTGAGGCTATAAACCCACCTATGCCTATGTGACAGGCATTCAACATCCACATGTAATTTTATGCAAAGTTACGCGAAAAGGAACATTTTCCATTTAACAAAGCTGCTGATTGTCAGGTTGATAATTAATTACGACAGACTTGGCTCCTTTTGGGAGACGCTAATTAGTGGCATAACATCTTTGCTTAATTAATGCTACAAATTAAGCAACTCTTACATGCAACAAACGACAACAATAGTTTGGTGGTGGCAGCCACCATTATGTTGACTTCTTCACATCCTATTTTGAAACTGTCTTAATTTAATAGACCACCGTATCAGCGAAACATAAAGAAGTACCATGTGCAATAAAGCCAACACAGGGCAGACTGAGGAATGGTAAAAAAATAGACTTATGACTCAATGGCTAGCAAAACAGTTACCAGCAGATAGAACGCCTGGAAAAGGAAATATTGGCGACAGCTTGTGAAGATGATTCACTAACAGCACAGAGTAGGGTCTAGAGATGGATGGCCAAACACTTTACATTCTGTGCCTCCAAAGGACACCCCATACAAGGTGCTGTTGTGTAGGCTTTTGGGCCCAGTTGTGCATTGTGACAGAGTCTTGCTCTAGAACATTGCAACCATGCAAAAGATCTGGACATGATCTGGGAAGCAGCCGATCCCCCGACATCTACCCTGCTTGCTGAGCCACTGCCACTTAGGGACAGACGGCCTGATCATCTAACTAACTAACTCAACTCAACTCAACTCTGTTGTGCATTACTATCTTTGGGCTGGCCTTCTCCTTCCCGTGAGTAATTTAAACACAGAAGCACAAAGAATTCCAGAGAACAACATTGAGACAGTTACACACACAACTTATCAGCGACACACCCACTGGACATAAATAAAAAAAAAAACTTAGAGATTCATTCAGACTCATTTGGTGTACAGGTTTTATCAAGGGGAGATTATTCTCATGTTTTTCCCTCGGATAAAGGGGAAGGCATGCATATCATCAGTACTTTCACTTGCAGTGATTTTAAACCACGGCCTTGGTGTCATTGCTGTAACTCTGCTCTCTGCAGGCTGAAATATGGTAGAATATCTAGTCTGATCTGAGTCATACAGCCACTTATCAGCAGAGCTCTCGAAAAAAATGGAAAGAAATCAGTTTAAGGGCTGGCCATGTGAGAATGGCATGATGGCCGGCAGCACATGCTTTAGCGACAAGCCCCCCCCCCCCGACACACACATACACACTTTCACTGTCCATTAGTTATTCAAGTCCTGCACTCAGCAATTACTGAGAGCTCCGCTAATTTGAGATGCGTGACAGAGACCGGCTCGCTTGCTGACGATTCGTTTGAGTCAGCGTTCTTGCAGCGCCTGGTGACACCAACCTCATGTCTCCTCGAAACCTGATTTATTTCACTATGTGTCTATGATCTGGCTAATATCATTCACAAATTAAGAGACAAAAATCGCAGAGAGCTCAGTGAAACATACTGGCAGCTCAGTGCTGTAAGTTCATACATTACTTCAGGAAAGAAATCATGTTTTGTTCCCAGGGTGCAAAATGGCTGCTTGTACTGTTACTTTATTATAAGTCGTTTCCGATACAAGTAGATAAGGCTTCTGTAATTCAACTTTTGAATACTTAAGCAGTCTTCTTAACAACCTGATAACCATCACGTTACATTATGGAGGGATAAACATCTCTCTGGGACTCTCTTGGGAACTATACTTGGCAACTACCAGTACTTAGGCAGTGCAGCAGTAGTGATGAATTAGAAACTTGTGCTGATTTTGTGTGTTTGCTTACAGCATATAACAGGAAGTCTACATTGTAGACGCATACAATGGTTCATTCTGGTAAAAAAAATCAGCATAAATAGATAATATAATTAGATACATAGAGATATATATATATATATATTACTATATAACAGTGCTGTGTTAATGACAAACACCAGTCTCTGCTGGCATAGGCATTTAAGGGCAGAGTACTGACAATGAACAGAGCACTGACATAACTGTGTGCATGCGTGTGTTTCTGTGTTTGTGTGTAAGAGAGAGAGAGAGAAAGAGAGAGCGAGAATATGTGTTTTGTTGTGCAAGCTGCTGTGTACGGTTACTGGCTTGTGGTCGTGTCTCTATGGAGGAGCGTTTGCTCCTTTCTCCACTGATTAGGACGGGGTTTATATGCAGGATCAAGTTCATTTTCACACTGAGTCATTGCGCTCAACTGGAAAGGCTCCTAAAAACAGTCTTTGAAGGTCTTGGGCGTGTTTATACTTCTTATACATTTAACAAGCTGACTTGGGGAAGAAAACAACAATTTAATGCAGTATTTTATACAAGGGTTTATGGTGAAAATTAGATGAAAAATAGTTCTCGGTTTCTTGCTGACCTTAGGGTTTGACACTTAATAGCATGTTTTTTTTTTTTACTGTTTAACTCTAGTATTGAAGAGATACCACAAAGGCGATAATGATGTAAAGCCACATTGGCCTCAAAGGTGCAGAAATGTACTATAAACAACATCCCTGTCACTGTGGGGGATCAAAATACCTCCACATTAATTAACATTAAATTAGGTCTGAGACTTAGATCCCAAAATGCAAGACTTTTCAAAGCTTCCAAGTTTAAACAATCTTCAACCGTTAGTTGCTATGTTTCAGCTGGGGACAATAGTGTTATTGGGAGCTATTCAATACAATTATTTAAACCTCTGAATTCTCCTTCAGCTAAAACAACACTTAATGGCTAAAGGCCTCAAAGGAATGCCATCAAGTGAGTCTGCAAACAAAGAATTAATGACAAGAACTCTACCCTTAAGAGTTCATTCAATCACGACGTTCAGTTTTATTTTAATACAGTTGCTTCTTTGAGACAATAATAGGCTCGTAAAAGACTCTATGGAAAATGACAACATGTTCGAGAGAATATTTTGCTCTAAAAGGGCAACCCATAAGTAGGGATGGGTATCGTTTGGGTTTTTTCCGATACCGGTACATAACCGATACTTTTAAAACGATACCGGTGCCTAAACGGTGCCAGAACCGATACTTTTTTTTTTTTTTTAATTAAAGACATTAGGCTTATTTATTGCCAAGGCAAATAGTTTTCTTTAAATGTAACAATATATTAACTGTTTGAGGTATACTATAAATAAAAATAAATACAAAACACTTGGCTTCAAACCTTTTAACTTCAAACTATGAACAATATATTAACTTATAACAACTGTTTACAGTATACTTAAATAAATATAAATAAATACATAACAAATGTGTGTACAGATCTGTACACACACTTCACACTTCAGTAATACTTTTGCAGAAATATGAGCATGTTTGCCTTCAGAGTAAAACAAATATTAATTAGTTTGCATTTATTTAAACCCACTGGTTTTGTGAATGTGTACTGCCCCTTTAAAAGTTTACACGCAATTTTGTTGTTGCATATGCTGCACGTCGCGTTGTTTGAATCTTTTTGTGCGAAATACAGCCACACTTTTGATCGTTTACCTTTCGACATTTTTTCCGTTATATTGATGGCTAGCTCTGTTTGTGCTTGCTCTGTGCAAGGCTGCCTGCTCTTCGCTGTCAGACTGTTGCAATGTTATTGTAGCGTCCAAGTTAGTGCTCTCTTAAGAACTCACATTGAGAAGGAATATCTTTGGATGAGACGGTAGCTCTCCGTTTAATAAAGCGTTTCCAACTTCTGCTTAGAACAACCACACTTATCTTGAAACCGAAACCACACGCAAGTCAACCCATTACCATGGCAACTCCTCAACACAAATCCCGTTTCCACTAGTCCCATACGGAATGCAGCATGAGCGACACAGGCGAGAGTCTATATTGGGAGATGGAGCAGTTTTATATGTGCCCCACGAAATCTGTTATCAACACAAAAAAGTATACAGATCGTACTCAGAAAGATCTACGCCACTAACGTTACTTCTCGTTAGCTATCGCTAGTTTTGTTAAATTATAAAAATTTTAATAAAAAAAAAAAAAAAAAAAAAAATTATCTGCTCAGGCACCGAAAGGAAGCACCGAAATCTGCGTTGCATTTCGGTCCGGGTAGGTATCGGTTGTATGGAACCGGTGCCGTATTGGTACCGGTTCTCGGTACCCAACCCTACCCATAAGTCAACTGAATATTTGGCATTCATGACAGGTAAAGAGCAAGGCAAAACCAGCAGGAATTATCTCCATGATGGTCTAGCATAACATTTCTGGTTGATTTATTATTAGTTCATCTGTAAACGTGCAAGGAATTCCTTGCTTGCTCGCCATGGTTTTTTTCCCTCGACAATAACGGTCTTTCATCTTAATTCAACCACCTTGCACAAATAAGTGGCTGGCATGAATCTCCATGCATTTCTCTCTGTTGCTTTTTTGTTTTAAACCACAAAATACACATGAAAAGAACCTGCCCTGTCAGACCGACTGACTAACTATCTCTCCAATCACCAGTCTCCCATCCCCTGCCCACCCTTCCCTGCCCCCTTTCCCCAGGAGAGAGAGCACTTACTCAGGGGAGCCGACTCAGGCTTTCTCCCTGTCCTTATCAGTGATTAGAGCGACTTGGCCCTGGCTGAATGATCATTTATTAGATCTCCTTCCCGTTAGGGTTCAGGGCACAATGATCTTAATTAGTGCTTTAATAGGTGTGTCTTGCGCAAGCACACTGTAGTTCAGTGGTGTCAGTGGCTGCTAAATAAAGGGACAGCGTTTTCCACACAGCCTCCATTAAGCACTTTTAAGAGCCGAGGGGCGATGAAAGGCTGATTTAACATTTCAAATGAGAGGCAGAGAGAGAAAGGGAGGGAGAGGGAGTCAGGCAGACAGACAGAGAGAGAGAGAGGGAGGGAGGGAGGGAGGGAGGGAGGGAGAGGGAGAATGAGAAAGAAGAAAAAGACAGAAGTCGAGAGAGCAATAGAGACAGTAACAAAAACAAATTGACATCTCTCTCTGCACAATCCAAGCGGGGGTTGGCGTGCGCGTTCTCTCTTTCTCTTTCCCTCTCCCTCTTCTGTCCTTAATCACAGCAAAACGGTTTAATGTGACAACGCAGAGTCTGGCAAATGATCAAATCCTGACAGGGGGACAAATTGCAAACAAAATGAGAGATCAAGTTTATTAGAGGGCCGCCTCTGGGAAATGAGAATCTTTAATTCTCTCTGTGTACTGACATTTATTTGGCTGCCGTGACAACGGTTCCCGGTTGGCTCACCGTGTACAGCGGGTGGGAGGAGACGAGGACCTTGCTCGGCGATACCGGGGCCGTCTGTGCCCGCCTCCCATAACCTCAAAGTGACATACATCATGTGCGCCCACTTCGGGATGCCATCACAGACAGGTTTCCTCTCATCCCCCCCCCCCCCCCCCCCAGCACTCCAGTGCACAGACTTCACGGGAGGCCTGTCCGTGATGTCCTCAAACACAGAGGAAACCAGAGGAGCTTAATGTGTCAGGAGTGGTGTGAGCAGAGTTTTTTTAATGAAACACACACCAGCAGAACAATATGTCTACCTGCAGCTGTGATCATCAATCACAAAGAGGATGACACCGATGACTAAAGACTGCAGTGGTGTCGAGGCTTAGAGTCCTCCTGAGACGGCTACGCCTATTGGAAGAGGACAAGTGGCGAGTGCTTACCACCACATGACAGCCAAGGGGAAGTGCTTTTGCTAACACAAACCGGGAGCTTTGAGCAGACTCAGCTGTCAAAAACAACCACAACAAAAAAACAGCCCTTCTCATTGTACACCTACGACACATTCCTGGCCATCAGTGTGAACGAGGAACGATAAACCAGAGAGAGAGATAGCTAGATAGAGAGAGAGAGAGAGAGAGAGAGAAAGAGCGAGCTGTCCAGACTGATGCATGCCCCATCATCTCGACGGCGAGAGGGCCCGAGCGCTTAGCCAGGCCATTCCTCTCGGCTCACCACTCTTCTCCATTGATCTCCTGCTAACGCTGCAGCCTGGTAATTGCTGTGGCGTGTTGATATATAACAAGTCCTCCTTGTCCCCTCTTGCTCTGCAAACTGCAAGTAGGAAATCCAGTGCTTCCAAATCAATGCTTTACAGAGATCCCTGTGATCATGGGAGTGTTATTTTATTCCTGTGTTAAACATCACAGACGTTTCCCCTTCGTTTATCGTTTACCATAATTTTACGAGGACCGGAAATGGACGTAAGGCAAGGTGCAGAATAAACATCTTGCTACAATTATTAAAACTCAGCTAATACTGATTCATAGACAAATTCATGAAAAGTAATGACAATTTATAAAGCAAAGCCTTCACAAAGGAAATGGTATTTGACCAATTATTTATGGTGAATTATGGTCAAATTTAGCAGTGGTCCTCAGCAGAATAAGGACACACAAAAGGAAATGAAAGAGCTTGACACTGCCTTTTTTCAGACCTGTTATGGGCAATGTGAACAGATTGAAAGAAGCCCAATTTTTTTTTTTTTAAATCTAAAATTCCAGACCTCCACTCCTCCCTGCTGCTTTCCCCTCCTGGCTGTGGTGAGCGGGCAGCTTCTTTAGAGGTGAGAGATGTGTCCGCTGCCTTGGGGCTCAGTGGCGTCTCGCTGACCCCCACCACAAGGGCAACGGGGAGAGACTCCCCGCGGCTTTGCACAAAGCGCCGGGGCTAGCGAGGGTAATCTGACACCATCATCTCTGCTAACACAGGCTCGCTCTCTGCCTAACCCCCCCTCACCCACACACACACACACACACACACATATACACACACACACACACACGCAAATACACAAACACACACACACAAATACACACACACACACACACACACACCCCAGCTTGCTGGCTGGGACATCGCCTTTTAATATGCTCCAACACTGACAGAAATGCCAATATTGCAGAACTAAAAAGGGGAGAAAGACCTGGGGAAAGAGAGGGAAAAAACTGGGGTTGGCAGTTTTAAATCACAATGGGCCTGGCTGGCCGCAGTCCAAGCCTCCGCAAAAAAGAAAAAAACAGAAACGCCTAAAAAATACCTTCCCCAGGTCCCCTTCCCTGCTGCAAGTTAATGGTCTAATCAGCAATGGCTCAGACTTTTCTTTTTCCTTTTTTGTGTGTGTGTGTCGGTGCTTTTTTACTGATTGAAAACTAAACCACTTGTAAGTACTTCTAATATACATTTCATGAAAGAGCTCCTCAAATTGTACACACACTAACACGGGTAGTTCATCACCTGGAGCGGCCGTGAGGGATCCCATTTATGCATGAAGAAGTGAATTTTAACAATTTGACCTCACGGAACTCCCCCTAGCCCCTTAAGGATGGTGTATTGCATACATCAGTGGGCTTCTCGACAGATCTGTCAATAGCAGGCTAGGATGCCGGCTGGTGTTTTGTACGGTCTACCACAACACATTGATCCCACTGGTAATGCCCCTAAGCACAATGCATGCCGCATGGATCTATATCCAGTGCAAGACTATGTTGGGAGCCGATGAATTTCTGTCCAAGGCCCTCACGTTAGAATGATCGGTCAATGGTAATAACAATTCAGCGCTTTGTAAGGATGCAGATAATTGAAAGGAAAAAGGTCGATCACTTTTGATGTACGTCAGGGAGGCCGTACTTACCTGAGGTGGCCACTGTGTCGTCTTTGCCTTGTGTAAATACCACGATTCGCTGCCTGTTCTTGTTAACTTTGGGCAGGTTCTTCACTTTCTGTGCAATTTCTCCAATATCCTGTGTCTGCAAAGAGATTGCCAAAGCATTATGAATTTCTGTACAAATTGCACACAATAACAGTTATAACTAAAATAATCTATACAAGGATAAAGTAATTCTGAACTACAACAAATGTATGATAAAATATATATTTTACGAGATATAAATTTTCATCTAAAACATATAAAGTCTGTTAAATGCTCACACCATCAGACAATTGTGCCTCAAAAACAATCAGTCAATTAAACAAACAAAAACAACAGCGACCACCAGTCAGTGTTTACTCTAGAGCCTAAGTGAATGCACATCTATTTCACTGGAGTGTCCCAGAGGGCCAATGGTGCGCGTGCCTTTGGGGCGATGCAGACCAGCTCTGCTCAGCCCTCGGCATCTGTGTGGGACCGCTAGAGAAGCGCCTAGAGACCGGGAGATGGGGGTGGGGGATAAGGGGAATTCACGAGGTGGGGGTAGCTCTTTGGTGAGCTTCTCTTTGATCAGGATGAGAGGGAAGGGTGAAAAAAAAAAGGAAAGAAAAAAAAACACACATACACGCACGTGCTCCTGTCAGGAAGGCTTGATTATTAGCCCATCACTATGCATCAGGAGCAGGTGGGATGTCTCAATCATCTTCCCCCCTCACTCTCTCTCTCTCCCTCCCTCCCTCTCTCTCTCTCTCTCTCTCTCTCTCTCTGTGTGTCCGCCGGAGGGTCAGGGGCTCTCTTCTTAGCATCTCCCCTCCTTCATGAGCGTAGCTTGGGGGGTAGACGGCCGGAAGGAGCACTGCCGCGCCGCACCCCACCCCTGCTGAACTGCAGGAGTTCTAACTACAGATGAGAGGTGACACCTGGGAGAGGGTCTCAACTCCAGCACTGTCACAAACTCATAACCCCTTGATTGATTCAGGTTATCTGGTCCAAATTGAGCACAATAACAAAAGCCTTCAGGGAAAAGGGTCTACATGGCAGCCAAGCTGGTGTACACAGCCTCCTCCCCCACCCCCCCAAACATGCACACGCCCCCCACCTCATCTGATTCAAATGCATCCTGAGACTTGCTCCACGCAACACTACCTGTTCCAGAGAAAGCACTCAAATTCCCACCCACATATGGCGCCACAGCAAACCTTCTGTCTGTGAGTAACAGCCAGAGTCCCAGAGTAATGCACAATATGATCCCTGATGATGTGTTTCAATATCATACAGCATCATCATTGCCTGTGATAGGGATGGTATCACCATCATAATAATTTTAAGTTCTGTTCTCCCTACACTCATCATTTTAGTAAGCATCACCATCTGGAGTCATGAGGTAGTGACACTGAAAATGGCAAGAAGTGCCATAAGGGGAAATCCATTTCAGGAGTCAGCGGATTTAATAAAAAATAAAATACCAATAACTTTGGCGCCAGGGTATTGATGACATATCACAAGATGACGCACTGGTTGTATCCATTCCTGTCCCACCCCTATCTTTCAACATCTCCAATCACGATTCCCAGAAACCACCTTGGGTTAAGTGCAGCTGTGTTCATCACTTTATTGGCCACAAGCCAAAGTGAGGCAACAATGCAAATGCCATTGACTGTTCCCACAAGCCCCACACCACCAAATCGCACCAACAAATGGAGCTCTACTAGCATGGAGGAGAAAAATTCCAAATGAAAGAGGCCGTTTTCTAAACTGGCTCAAAGGAACGCAGCACTTCTTAATTAGCCCCACGCTCTCATTAAAACATGACGGGGGAAGGCAGTAGAGAGTGGGCGGCGTACCCTGGCAGTCCCTGAGCTGCAAGGTCGAGAAACACTTAACGCCCTGACTAGGGGGGCTAAAACACTGCTAACTGTGTCCCCAAACGTCCTTTAATCAGCCCGGGCATGTCTGCGGGGAGAGTGCGGGGAGACAAGAGGGATGGGGGTGGGCGTTTAAGCCATAGACAGATAAACATAGACGCCACATTGGCCTCTGGTTCGTATGTCTATCACGCCTCCACACTGGTTTAGGGTGGTTTGTTGGTGGAAATCAATGGAAGTCAGTCAATCACAAAATGGAATCTTTGAGTGGAAATTGGTGGAAAAATGAGGTGTACAAATCGTACAAACCTTCTAGACGTATGGAAAGCAGCCTACCTTTTACATGTAAAGCTGCACTTTTGTTGATGTTCTGTCAGTCTAAAATAACATTTTGAGAGCAGGCTAGTTATCAGAGTGAGACAAGGCTAACGTTTAGAAACCTTTATTAGGCTAACATTACCAAGGTTAAGGTTCAAGTAGATAACGTGACAAGTTAACCATACCCTGCTGTGAATTCAAAGTAGTTAATGATACTAGAATATATTACTAAATTTAAATGTTAGACTACTTGTTAAGCCACTTTCTCAGTATGGTATTGATTTTATAGATCTTGGCAATATATAACATAGGCCTAGTAAAGATTGGATTTACCTTGATATTTGCCATCATAGACCTACTATTCTAGATAACTTGAAAGTATTCATTCATCATTGCTCTGCTGAATTGAGTCACTTGTGTTAAATGTCACTGTGGGGTGTACATTTATGTCATTTATATTTATGTTGAAGCTAGGAAATGTGCCCTAACAGGGAAGTTAATACAGAGGGAGGCTAGCAATCCACAGTGGAAAGTGATCCGTCACTGTGATTAAGCCCTGCTAGCTGCCATGCGTGTCCATCGGTTCAACTGCACAGACGGGAGCGCACACACACACTCATCTTGTTGCTCACTCACTCGCTCGATTGTTCAATTACATATGGTTCTTACCGACCTGGTATTCTTCTCCTTCCATCAGAGCTTTGGCATTGACTTGAATTAAGATGCACTTTAAAAGAGCTTTCTTAACTACACCCGTTAATTATAGATGGCTGAGGGTAACCTGGGAAATAAGGGTCAATTAAACTTCTCCATCACGGATTAAACAAAACACTGTAATAAATGACATGGACACCATTGCCAATAAAGAGGAAAACACAGTGGATTGTGCAATTGTGTTTGTAAACCTGTTCCAGCCAACTAACTAGTCTTCTTTCATTCTGCTTATATAATAACTAGGGCCGGGACTTTAACACGTTATTTAAGATTAATTCATTACACAAAAATGAACGCGTTGAAAAAATTGACGCATTTTAATCGTATCTATTTTTGCACAGCAGAACGTTGCTCACTGGAGGAGTTTCAGACGGACCGATTATACTGGCGCACCAACTAACGCAAATAAATTCGGTTCAAACAAGTTGAACATGCAACAAGGAATTCCCATATCACAGCAGCACATCGAGTATCACCTCAATGCAAAACATATAGCAGCTAGCGTGGACGTTAAGCCTGACTCCGGGTACAACCCACACACAACCCACACTCCACCAGAGATGTTTTCTAACAGTCAGGGTTTTGAATGTTCTGAATGTACTTGAAAGTATTGTGTTTTACTTAAAAAACCCAAAGTATTATAGTTTACAGAAGGTCTACCTATCTATAGGCTACCTGAATTTCTGAAATGTACTACATTTCTAAATATGGTATTGCTACACTTAATGGCAAAAATTGCACTGGTCTGTTGGACTTGAACAAAAATAAACACATTTTTTCACACTTATGTATTCAGTCATTATTCAATGGTATACTAAAAATCCATGTGAAAAAAATTACTTCTCACTAGTCTCAGGTCAAATATTTATATGCGATTAAAATGCGATCAATTTCGATTAATTAATTACAAAGCCTCTAATTAATTCGATTCATTTTTTTAATCGAGTCCCGGCCCTAACAATAACATGCACTTCTTATAGAAAGCTCTTATTTCAATGCAGATGAGTTATTCTAAAAAGCAGGATCAATTGCAAATTGGTTACATCCTTTGCTGTGTTGTTGCACAGGTGAAGAAAAAACAAGCCTTTTCATAAGCATGGAAGGTGCACATCTTTATTAGCCATGCTCGAGAAGTCGCCGCCTGTATCAAAGCTAATGAAAAATTGATCTTCCATTGAAAAGTGTTTGTGAGACGATGACAGGAGGGGGGTAAAAAAAACAAAAAAGAAAGATTCAATTACCGCTCTTCAGCAGATTGCCTGGTGTAGCTCGGATATTTAAAAAGAGAGGGAGATGACTATCAGAGAAGGGCCTCGGCATGTTCCCCTGTGATGTCTGAGGAGATAATAAAAATGACTGCCTTTCACCTCCCCGCGCTACCAAAGGAAAATGGTGATTAACAAGGTGCCTGATGCTGTGTTAGCCTCCATTGATCTCATTTAATCAGCACTGTCGACTCAAAGTCCAACTCAATAGTACAGAGTTGTCAGGGGGATGTGGAGGAATGTTTGACAAGGTAAAGCAAACTGTAGCAACCTGCAATTTTGTCTCTCTTTTTTTTTTTGAACTGTACACTGAAAGAATTTAGTCGATGTGGGTTTCTTTGGCCCATCATGTCAATGGGTTATGTGTCTGAGCCATTTTTACCATTACATATAGATATAGACATTCATTATTATTACATTTTTGTCTAGACACAGGGAAAACACAGAAAAAAAAAGAAGGTAGAGAAAACACCTTGAATCTATCCATCATCTACAATGAGTGCCCAAGCATGCTGGCATTATCAGGGAAAATTTAGCGAAGTGCTCCGGCAAATCAGGTTGACACGATAATGTCAGTGAAGTGGTTACCACGGAGTGTGTCGGTGTTCTGCCCTTTGTGTTTACTTCCTCTGATGTGTGCGTTCTCTACCACTCACTCACTCACTCAATCACACTATCTCTCTTTTTCTCACTCTCTGACACTCACTCCCTCCATCCTTCACTCACTCACAAGCTCTCATTCACTCTTTCTTCCTCACTCCATCACCGCCTCTCATTCAGTCAGTCTAAATCGCTGTAAAAAGTGAAAACCTGTCACCGCTATCAAGGTTCGCTTTCATTCCAGTCACGCTGATCACACCTTAAGTGATTCAGGATGACAATTATTCATACAGAGCGAAAGGCAAGGAAGAGGGCTTCACAGGAGGAGGAGAAGAGCAGAGGAGAGAGGGAGGGAGAAAAAAACCCGAAATAAATAAATAAATGAGAAAAATGCCTGAGCT
>NC_137922.1:33320807-33333307 GCF_963457725.1 Sprattus sprattus | reverse complement strand
GGTTATTCTTCCAGCTCCTTTTCCGTAGCCAGTGTGTGGAATTACTCCTGGCCTTTGGGCACCGAACATTATGAACAGCTTCTGCTGGTTATTGTCAGTTGTCATTCATGCGCCTTGTTAAAAAAGACCCTTTCAGCTCACCCCTCAAACAGAAAATGAAGTGAGTGGGAGTTGGGGAACGTGAATAGGCTGAATCGCAAAGCTCTACATTTTTCAATTGCAGAAAGCTGATTAGTAGATCAGTGCTGTGATTATGCAAAGGGGGGTGGGGGGGGGGGGAATTATTATCCCTCTGGGCAGCAGAACTGGCAACACAGCAGCGAGGAACCTCCATTCTTTGCCACCCTAGTGGAGATGGTTCCACTATTTGGGATTTCGAATAAACACACAGATTACTGAAGTGTATCAGGGGACCTGTTCAGACTTGAGTGTGTGCGGGAGTGTGTGTTTTTTTTTTTTTAAGAGACACACGGCGCACTTAAATTCCAATTTGCCCATTGGGCATCCTGGGACTCTTGAGAGGGAGAAGCGCTCAGTGAGAGACTACTTTGGACTGCTCTACAAATGGACTTAATCACAGCATGGCATGGGAGTGAGGGGACTCAAAATATTTTTGGGAGATGCAGACATTTTGTATTATAATTGAAGAAGCATAAACAAATGTGTAAAGTTCTTAGGCCAAAAATTGTATTAAAGAGTGAAGAGTAAAAAAACAGAAGAACTAATACACAATAATACATGACTGATGACTTCAACGCATTAACCATTTCATCTAGTCACATTCATTACCTTTCCTACCACTCATCTAGACACTCACTTTTTGACCTGCTGCAATTGAGCTGCCAAAGCACACCAGAAAGACTTACTAAAGTCTTCTTTGGCAAAACACGGAGGTCTATGAGGCCAACAGCCAGACATCGACAAGCAATAGACCCTTTACTGCTTTAAACTAATGATCATGCAGTTAATATTTTACAAAGCTAATTTCCTAGAGCTGCAAATGCTTTGCATTAAAAATACATAACATAACATTACCATTAAGGTTAATTAGGGAGGAGAGTGCAGCAGGACCAATCAAATCTGACAGGTTGGCGCTGGAAAAAATAACTATGGGCACATGTCAAAATATGTGGTTTTGCTTAGACCTGAGTCTGGTGAATAAACTGGAGTCTCTGGGAGGGATTCCCTTTGGTGGGGCAAAGACTAGGTCATGCTAGGAGTGCAATGAAAGACAACCAAAGTCACACCACAGTAGACAACTGTGGGGAAACTATGAGAAGCTGTTTGGGTGGCAATACAGTTAGCTCCAGATTGCCCCCCTCAGCTCCCATGGTGCCCCCGTGGCGCCCCCCCCCCCCCCCCCCATCAGGACAGGAGTAGAGTGTTACTCTACTGCAGCAGGGCGGGGCGGAGAGCCGCGAAAACTTTTTGGCTTCATTAAGGGCTGATGATTTATTAATCGCTCCTGGTGGTGGAGGGCATCTGTAGAGGACTCGCCGTCCCTTCAGCGCTGCCTCTGAGCGGCCAAGGGGACACTGCTGCTGCTGCCTCTGCTGAACAACAGCAGTGTGCAGACTCGCTCGTGATCCACCCTGCCAGAATGGCTCAACCGTTTCTTTGTCAAGCTACATACCCACCTCAAGTATTTGATTTTATCAACTATTTGTTCCAAAAAGTTGGTCGATCTAAACCATTTTCATCTGTCTACTCTAAAAATAAATAAAAAAAAGAGGGCGAAAGGGAACCTCAGATTCATTCTGAGAGCCCCTTTGATGCAGACCTGCTCAAAGCTTGGTGTACGGACACTGCTATCATTGAGAGTCACTGTTCTGCTAACCTTGAGTATCTCATGGTTAGGTGTAGACCGTTCTATCTGCCCAGAGAGTTCACATCTACTGTTGTGACTGCAGCCTATATCCCCCCAGACGCTAATGCTAAGCTGGCAATGAAAGAACTGCATTCTGCCATTAGCAAGCAACTGACTTTACACCCGGAGGCAGCCTTTATTGTTGCGGGTGACTTTAACCACTCCAACCTGAAGACTGTACTCCCCAAATTCCATCAAAATGTCTCCTGTCCCACAAGAGGAGACAAGACTTTGGACAAAGTGTATACAAACATGGCTGATGCCTACAAGGCAACCCCCCTCCCCCACCTAGGTCAGTCTGACCACCTCTCTTTGTTCCTTCTACCCAAATACACACCACTCATCAAACGTGTGAAACCCACAGTGAGGACAGTTAAAGTGTGGCCAGAGGGAGCAGACTCTGCACTACAGCTCCGGTTCGAACACACGGACTGGAATGTGTTTGCCACTCAAGCCACACTGGACTCCCACACGGACATCGACTCCTATGCCTCATCCGTTCTGGACTTCATCAACGCCAACATCGACAGTGTCACCACACTCAAGCGTATCACTACCTTCCCCAACCAGAAGCCTTGGATGAATAAAGAGGTCCGCCTACTACTGAAGGCAAGAGACACCGCTTTCAGATCAGGTGATGCTCAGGCCTACAGTTCATCCAGGGCTGACCTGAAGAGGGGCATCAAGCAGGCCAAGCACTGCCACAAGCTTAGGATTGAGGAGCACTTCAAGAACAACTCTGACCCCCGACGCATGTGGCAGGGCATCCAGGCCATAACTGACTACAAACCCACCAGCACCACCCCCCATAACAGTGCGGCCTCTTTCCCTGACGAGCTGAACAGCTTCTATGCACGCTTCGACAGGGACAACCAGGAGGCTGCCATCAAGGCTTTGCTCACTTCAGACCACCAACCCCTTACACTCTCCTCCACCGACGTGTGTGCTGCACTGAGCAGGATTAATGCACGCGAGGCCGCCGGCCCTGATGGCATCCCTGGACGGGTGCTCAGTGCCTGTGCTGGGCAGCTAGCTGAGGTCTTGACTGACATCTTCAACCTGTCACTGGCCCAAGCTACTGTCCCTGCGTGCTTTAAAACCACCTCCATCGTGCCGGTACCGAAACACTCCGTTGCAGTGAGCCTTAACGGCTTTCGCCCCGTTGCACTGACCCCCACCATCATGAAGTGCTTCGAGAGGATGGTCCTGGCTCACCTCAAAAGCTGCTTACCACCCACACTGGACCCTTTTCAATTTGCATACCTCAAGAACAGGAGTACGGAGGATGCCATCTCCACAGCATTACACTCCGCCCTCTCTCACCTGGACAGTAAAAACAGCTATGTGAGGATGCTGTTTATTGACTTCAGTTCAGCCTTCAACACTGTCATTCCATCCAAACTGATCACTAAACTCAATCACCTGGGTATCAACACTTCTCTCAGTAATTGGATACTGAACTTTCTGACCAACAGACCCCAGTCTGTTAGGTTAGAGAACCACACCTCCTCAACCCTCATCCTCAACACAGGCGTGCCACAGGGCTGCGTGCTTAGTCCTCTTCTCTACTCCCTCTTCACCTACGACTGCACTCCTGTACATGGTTCAAACACCATTGTCAAGTTTGCAGACGACACAACGGTGATTGGCCTCATCAGTGACAACGATGAGTCGGCCTACAGAGAAGAGGTCCAGCACCTGGCGGTGTGGTGCGCCGACAACAACTTGGCTCTCAATACCACGAAGACCAAAGAACTCATTGTGGACTTCAGGAAGGAAGTTGGCACACACACCCCCATCCATATCAATGGGATGGAGGTTGAGCGTGTTGCCAGCTTCAAGTTCCTGGGTGTCCACATCTCCGATGACCTTTCTTGGACCCTTAACACCTCATCCATTATAAAGAAGGCACACCAGCGTCTCTTTTTTCTGAGGAGACTAAAGAAGGTCCACCTGTCTCCTCAGATTCTGGAGAATTTCTACCGCTGTACCATTGAGAGCATTCTCACAAACTGCATCTCAACATGGTACAGCAGCTGCTCTGTTGCCGACCGCAAAAGACTGCAGAGGGTGGTGAAAACTGCCCAACGCATGACCGGTTCCACTCTCCCCACAATTGAGGCTGTCCAGAGCAAGAGATGTCTGCGGAGGGCACGTAGCATCACGAAGGACAGCTCACACCCCAGCCACAGTCTGTTTGCCCTCCTTCCCTCTGGGAGGCGCTACAGGGTCCTCCGTTCCCGTACCAGCAGGTTTAAGAACAGCTTCATCCCTGCGGCTGTCACCCTGCTGAACTCTGCTCCCCTTCTCACACCTCCCCCTGTCACTGTTCTCCCCCCCCCCCCCCCCCCCTCCAACAACTGAACTTTGCACTATACCTACTTTCCCCCCCCCCCCCCACCCTGGCTGACTGCCACTCACCCTCCTCTAGCCATTGAACATTTGCACTATACTTAACTTCACTCCTCCCCCCCCACCCTGGCTTGACTGCCACACACCCTCCTCCAGCCACTGAACATTTGCACTACACCTCATTCCTCCCCCCCTATACCTGGCTTGACTGCCACACACCCTCCTCCAGCCATTGAACATTTGCACCTTAATGTCTTTTTAAAACTGTATCCACTTCACTGTAGTACCTGTATAGATTGTACTTTACTACCTCATTCTCTTGATTTCACTTGTTACCATCAGTTTACTTACACCTGCACTTTATATACTTATCATACCTCACTCTTAGCTCAATTGCTGCTATTTAATTTCTGTTTATATTACAATATTACAATTCTGTGTCATATTCTAACTCTTACTGTACATATCATATTTTTTCACTTAGTCCACCCTACATTTACACATACTCTGCACTTTTATTGCTATTTGCACTTACTGGTTAGATGCTAAACTGCATTTCGTTATCTCAGTACTTGTACTCTGTATAATGACAATAAAGTTGAATCTAATCTAATCTAATCTAATTACGCCTAGGTGTCTCTCACAGCCGCTGTTCCACATAAAAGATAAGGGGGGCCTTTGAAATGTACACTCGTGTGCAGTGGAGGCCTCATAGTTAATATGAAGCTATCAAAATGTATGAGTGCTGTCAGGGCCTCATATAAAAAAAAAGTTGGGGGGGTTGGAGGCAGAGGGATATTTTTAGACAGCTTAAGCTAACAATCCCAAAACTTCAGGCCCTTGCAGGAGGGGCAGGAGCAGAGAGGGAGAAGAAGGGAAAGACAGGGAAACAGTGAGGAGAGGGGCTGAGTCTGAGCAGAGAGGCGAAAGGCACGCTGGGTACAATGAGAGGGATTTCACTCCCAGTGTCTAACTTTCTATTTTTACCAGGACAACTGGTGGCGGTGGTGGTGGGGTGGGATAGGAGTGGGTGGGGAAGGGTGGGGTGGGCTGGTAGGGGTAGGAAACATTGGACTCTCTAAAGGGCATTATGCCCCCCTCCAACTTCTTGAAAGGCGCTCATGGGAATTTACATTCACCGTCTGAGAGAGAGCGAGAAAAAAAAAAAAGAAGAAAAAACAGAGCAGGACCCAGATGATGAGCCAACAAAAACAAAAGGAGCCTTTCGCAGTCTTTGAGACAGCCCACTTCCTTAGCACTCCAAAGATCCATTCTACCAATCTTTTTTAGTGTTAACACATCACACACTCAAATTAACAAATTATGCACTCAACTTTTTGATTAAAGCAGAAGGGGCTGAATGGTGTGATTCTGAATCTAATTTAAAGCAATCGCTGCTTCGAAAACCCCCATGCAAAGAAAAAGGATTAGCGAGTGAGTATTTGCTGAAAAATTCCAGAGAGCAGGATTTCAGGTGAGACCTCTGTGGTCTTCGGAGCCGGGCCATAATTGATAATTCCGCGAGCAGAGGAATCGTATGAGCTCCAGGTAATTGACACACCAGCGGTCCCCATTGAGCTAGCAGCTAGGAGAAGGACAGTCGAGATTGGTACACAGCCACTGGTGTGTAATGAGTTGCCGAACATATGACACTGGGACAGTGGGTGGGCGGGAGACAGAAATCCCATTTCGCTGGGGTTTTTCACCGAGAATACAGCTCTGAGAGAGCGAAAGCTAGAGCTAAGGTTAATAAAAGTTGATAAGTAGAAAACGAGAAAAAAAAGTCCCTCAGGCCATTTCAGGGGAAAAATAGGCATTTGCTTGACTGCGTTAGCCCAAGCCGAGGTTGAAGCAGAAATTGAATTGTGTTTGACACTGGGGGTGTTGGGAGTGGGTGCGTGTAGGGAGGTGTGGTGTGGGTAGCAGTAAAGGCTGGAAGGGGTTTGGTGGTAGTGATGGGGTTCGTTCGGGGAAGGGAGGGGGGGGGGGGGGTAATGCTGAGGACGTTGGCCCTGACAAGTTATTTACAACAAAGGCTGTGTTTATTTCCCCTTTTTTGGAGGCCTTTCATGACAGGCGGAGGAGGTTGGGGTGTATGTGGGTGTGGGGGTGCTGGAGTGTGTTTACGGTGGAATGTGAGGAGTAAACTGATTCACTCCGCGCTAGTTTCCCCTCCGAGACGTGACGAGAATATGAAAAAGATTTTTTTTCTCTTCCTTCCCTTCTGCGTCTTTTTTTCCCTCACATTTGTTCTGGATTTGTGGAACAGATGACTTCACTGAAAAAAGGGAGCCTTTTAAGATATCAAATAAATAACAGACATAAATGACTGGGAGGGAAAAAACGCTCTTTCATCTAATTTCATTTCATTGTGTAGTTTCAGAAATGAATAAAACCAGCAGAAACTGTCTGTTAATATGAGGTCAAGCATCATTACCTGATTAATTTAATTTGACTAATTGTATGTCAAGAGAGAAAAAAAATGTTAAATTTCATTTCATTTGCGCGTAAGAGGCACATTAACACTACAGGTAACTAGTGTTTTTTTTCTTGCCTATGACTCATTACACAGTATAATGCTATGCTGATCAGAGTAGTGTCATTCTGAACATGATGGGGATCAGTCATGGGAACACTTACAGCATATAGGGCAGGAAACGGCTTGTCACGTCAAAGACCTGGCCTGCCAAATCCAGAAGCAGGTGCTTATTACATACCATTAATATTAAATGATTGTTAACTACAGGGCTAAACCCTGGGTGAAAAGGTGGAGAGAAATATGTGTGGGTCTTAAAGCCAATAAAGACTCGGCTGGATACAGTTACACTTAAGGGACTTTGCCAAGTCGAGTCAGTCAGTCAAGTAGTTTATCGTCATAGGGACATTAAACTGACAGTGTGCAGTTCAATGGTATCCTTATTTGCAGAGTGCTTCCCTTTTAAAATAAACAACAATAACAAGCATTGGACAATAAGAGAGTAATTGCAGCACACTTTATATTCACCCAGATAAACAAAACACAGAAGTATAGTGAATCAGAGGTTGTGTATAGTGTATCAGAGGTTGTTACGATTGGTTAAAGTGCTCAACGCACGAAGTTACGCTGAGAATTTGTACTTAGCCAAGCTCACCTGACTACATGACCTGTGTCACTCAGACTGGCAGTTATACCCATTGAGTACAAAATTAAGTGAACACAGACAGCAGGAGAAACCCATGAGGATGCACTCGAGCGTACTTCCTCAATAGCAGAGCTCTATGCCCCCCCCCCAGCCACACAGACGCAATTTAATCTGCATTAGCCATTAGCGAGGGCTTTTTCTTCCACCTAAATGCCAGCTGAAAATGTCTTTTACAGCCACTTGAAGAGAGAGAGAAAGAGAGAGAAAAAAAGAGAGAGAAATTGTCCTCCTTTATCAAAACAGGAGGGAGACGATGAACATCGGCCACGGACTTCCTGCAGCAGGCCTGCGGCTTGAGCCGATACAACCAAGCAACAAAAACAAACACCGTTGCACGGCAACCGCCCAAGTTCACCCACAGAACCATCAGGTCAGTTGCACGGTCTCACCCGTCACACACCATCCAGTGGCTGCCCAAGTGCCTCTTCCATTACAGGGTGACAGTAATGACTACCCCAATCCTCTTTACTCCCCCCCCCCCCCCCCCCCCCCCACACACACACTATTCACCAGTCACAATTCATCTCACTGAGAGGGACCAGGAGAGAGAGTTCTTTACCCAGGTCTCTTTAGCCCCTCTGTTGCAAGGGTAGCACAAAGGTTAAGAGCTACTTTACACAGAGGCCAGTCACACACACACACACAAACAAACAAATCTCTGACAGGATATGGACTTGTGGGTAGTGCAAGTGGAACAGGGTGTAACCTTATTGTCAGTATGACGCCACAATATGGTTTGGTGTGGTTTACAGGGAAAAAGAGATGCACAGCAGAGAGAGCCAAACACACCGCTATGATTGGAACAGTTTAACAAGTGCCATTCAAAATAGGAACTTAACAGCAAAGATGAAAAAGCTTAAAAATTAGAAAGAAAAAATGAAGAAAAAATGGGACTCTGTGGCAACCTGTCTAAACTCCATCAAACTGCATCATTACACAGTCAATACTGAACACCTGGGGAAAGTACAGCCAGATGTTCCATGTCAAGATCAGCTCAACGGGACCCCATGCTGCATTTCATCTCTCATGATTTTGGCATGTCTTTTGATTTGGTATTTGTTCATGTGGAATGGGGAGGTGTATCATATCCAAATAGGTGGAAAACAAAACAATTTCTTGTGCCTCGATATCCCAAATTCTGTTCCTTCTTAAAGGATAATAACTGAGCCTCTCTCCATAGAAATCCCTCATCCCTTCATCCCCCAAACCCCTCTCCCCTGCTCCTCTGAAAAACGTATCAACATTTGGCTTGCTCTTCTTACAGTACCCCATAATGAGAAACAAAGACTGGGTCTGTTGGGGTTCGTGAGCATCAAACGGCGAAAAACGGAAGAGCCAAGGCTTTTAAAAACAATCCAAGCCATTTGTGCGGCCGAGATGAAAGGCCTAGCTTTAATGAATTGGCCCGGACGAACTTAAAAAAAAAGTCCAACGCCGCTATCTGTTGATGTGGCATGAGGTGGCTTAGTGCCAGTGGGTAGAGAGAGAGCGAGAGAGAGAGAGAGAGAGAGCGAGAAAGGGATGGGATTGGAGTCTTTAGTAAAGCCAGCCATTTCACAGGCTCGCACACAAGCAACATGTGTCAAAGTCTGTCGAGAGGGAAAATAACCGAGAGGCTTTTTTATTTTATTTTTTTTTCCTAGGGGTTGGAAGACTGAGACCGGGAGAGAGGGAAAATGAAAAAAGGAGAAAAAAATACTTGGCATGATGCAATCAAAAAGCCCACAATAATGTAGGTCAAGAAAACGCTAATTCATTCAATTCATGTGGGACCAGCAGGGCAGCTCCAAGTCGATGTGGTTTTCAAAACATATTCCAGATTGCCTCCTAAACATGGAGGCTGGCAAACGGTGCATTCAGAAGTTTCTGTTTTTTCCTAATGGTGAAACTTTAAGACGCGGGGACTCGCGCCAACATTGCCGCAGAGCTGTAAAACGTCTTCTCCGACTGATTCCAATTGATTTCGCTCAGGAACATGTTTGACGTTCCGCCTGATTGAAGCAGATGCCATTAACCTCTTCGTTTGTTGGCCCCTGCGCGCTCTGACACAGAACACACGGGTGTGGTGAAGAACTGTCAAAGAGCTCCAGTTATGCGAACAACTTCATTTTTCCTTTTGTTTATTCCGCTGGCCTCAGGCTTCAAGTGTGACTGGGTTCTTCAGAGATGTGCGTCTAGTCAGGCTTCTTTGAACTGCAGCTGGTAATTGAGACATGGCCTACTTGTCTCTTTGTTTTGGGAGAATTACCTTCAACTTTATTACAGCTGGAGGAATGTTGGTGAATCATTTAAATCAGTCAAATCAGAAAGAAAAGCTGAAATGAGAAACAAAGGCCGTGTCTGTTGGGGTTCACGAGCATTAAATGGCGAAAAACAGAAGAGCCCAAAGGTGTCTCATCATCACTGATGGTGTTTTTTTTTCTTCTTAATTTATCAGACGGGGCATTGATGGATTAATAATACCGACTTGTGGGAATATAGAACAGTTACCACAGAGCTAAACAAAAGACTACTGTGCATACCAGGAAGCTGCAGATAAGAATGAAATGTGCGCGTGAAAAGTGTATCTGTTTTGGTGTGTGTGTGTGTGTGTGTGTGTGTGTGTGTGTGTGTGTGTGTGTGTGTTAGTGTGTGTGTGTGCTGAGAGAGAGAGAGAGAGAAAACATTTTCCTCAGAGTTTCCAGTGAGCCGTGCATGTGAGAATCTGGGGGCCGAGTGTTGGAGTGCTGCTCATGTTTAACAGTCCCGACGGAGTCCCCCTCTGCAACAAGGCGACATCCTGCACTCTTCCCCTGTTGCGGCCGCTACACAGGGGCCGGCACCCGCTGTGTCTGCGTGCTATTGATGCACTCCACGCGTAATACGCCCCCTCACATCCATAATAATTCCCCTTCACAGGCAGCCAAGACTGATCACCGTTGTCTCCACCTCTCTCTTTCTCTTTCTCAGTCTCCTGATCTCTTCTTCCTGTCCCAGGTGCTCGTCCTCCTCCTTTTTTCACCTGCACTGATCTTCCGTCTGCATTGTCGGACTCCATCCTCTCATCTCTGGTGTCTATTTGTGCTTTTGTCTTTCCGCTGTCTGTTCAGTGCTTCCCCTCCATCTCCCTCTTGTCTTTCTCTCGCTGGCTGGCTGACTCTTAGCTTGTTAAGGTGCTCCGCAGTTTCAGTTTTTCCTCTTCCTGCCGCAGAGACGACCTCTCTCTTTAACCCCGCCAATTTGAAATATTTCATGGTTCAGCCTGGCGTCCAAGCCCCAAGCCGGCCCACCAGTGGCACAATTACAGTGGTTAGGCCCTGGGTTTCCCACAGGAGGAGAAGCCGCCAGGCCCCGAGGGAGCAGCAGACAGAGAGACACCCGCTGGCAGGGGGGCAGAGGAGGGTGTGTTCAGGGGCGGGTTTCAATCCACTCCCATGCCGTCAGAACCTCACCATACGCCACAGGCTCTCCTGGAGGTCATCAAAGGGGAGAAACTCCGAAAATATGGATTCTCACCACTGAGGACTGGTCTACCGCCGTGCTAACTGCAAACGCAGTCAGGACTCAAACTTTTCTATTATTTCCAGTCCTTTGATGTGCTGGATGATCAGAGCCGAGGCTTAATAGGGCATAATAATTCCCTTGCAATCATTTATGCCTGTATGGAAACTGTATATATTAAGTGGAACAAAATAGGAGGCACGTGCTTTCTTCAAAAATGAAAAATAATCGAATGTGTTCTTCGTGGGTGAGCCAGCCGGACAAAGGAAGACAACCACACACACACACACACACACACACACACACACACACACACACACACACACACACACACACACACACACACACACACACACACACACACACACACAGGTTTATGTCTGCCTCTCAAGTGGGACATGGAGAGGAGTAGTCGGAGTGCTGCTGAGTAATACGTTAATCAGCCCGCTACCCCATCATGTCTGCACTATACAGTAGATGGCCTGTCAGGTTAGCTTACAGCTACGGCAGCACAACGCCAGTACACTGAGGGGAGAGAAGGTTCAACTGAGGCCATGTGGGTGGGTGGGTGGGTGTGAGTGTGTGTGTGTGTGTGTGTGTGTGTGTGTGTGTGTGTGTGAGCGAGCAAAAGCTGCATAACTACTTGCACGTCCCTTCTCAGGACTCTGCCTGCATATAATGTCGTTTCAAGGTACTCTGGTGAACTAATCGTCACCCACACATCCACACTCACTGAGGATACAAACTCTGAGATAAGCACACAGGCACCAAAACTCTCTTTTCTCTCACACAACTGTAAGAAAAGAGAGGAATGTTTCTCGCGGTTGATGCAGCATTCAGACTTTATTCAGTAAAGAGAAGTAATAAAGAATGAGGAACATGCTCCAGTGATCGGAACTCCAAACATTAACTCTAGCCATACTGTTTAAGATAGCTCCAAGGATCTTAATGTAGATGAACAAAGTTTCTAATGCAAACAGGTCTGGTCATTCTTTTTATTTTCTGCATGAGAATTGTATGTATCTGACCTTTTGGCCTAGCCCCATGCTACAACTGGTGACGGTCATTCACACCTCAGTCTGGACCTTTCCTTTGCTACCATGACAAGATTACCATTTGGAAGATTATAGTGTCCATATGTTTGCTAGTCACATGCTTTGGCTGCTTTGTCATGTTTCTCATATTCTTGGACAGGATATTCTGTCACACACACACACACACACACACACACACACACACAAATGGAAAGACAGCATGAACCTCCACATTGCACCCACACGTCACCAAGGCGATAAACAGCCAAGGGGCCCCTGTGTGGGAGATAAGGCTTCCTAGCAGTCCATCAAACAAACAAAGCTCAATGACCAATCAGGGTGTCCAGGGTGCTGCTGTTATCACTCCCCTTCTGTCTCTCTTTCCGTTCTTCTTCACTCACCTTTCTTACCCCAGTCTGGAAAAATTATTAAGGAACCCCCACCCCCCCACCCTGCGAAACAGCCCCTGTGCAGATGGAGAACTGGGTAGGCAGATAGCCAACAGGCCCCGGGGATATACTCGTAACAGGAACCTTCTGTGAAAAAGCTTTACGCTCTCTTCAGTAACACTCTTAGCCCCCTCCC
>NC_137922.1:33263307-33318307 GCF_963457725.1 Sprattus sprattus | reverse complement strand
CCGAAAGGCTGTAATTACCACAGTGACGAGGGGGAGAGTTATATAACCAAAACGCAAGCGCCTGCTCGCGAGCCTCAGTTTAGCCTCAACACTGAAGCTTGATTGAAACGAGAGAGATAGAAAGAGAGGGAGGAGGGGAAGGAGAGTGGAGGAGAGAGAGACAGGAAGAAACATGCCACTGCAGAATTAGCTGAGAACTCAGTTAATATGACAAGTTCCTAATCTTCATCTGCCAGATGCCCATTTAAACTGGGATTGCTAAAATAATCTCATTTCACTGCGCCTTTATTTAGCATAAAGCGGCTAAAAGACGGAAGAAAGAAGGGAGAGGAAGTGTGTGATGAAAGACAAGCCAACCTTTGCTATTGCACATCATCTCTCACTAACATACGGAGGCCCACGTATGAGAATGAAAATGTAATTGCGAAAACTTGAGGACGACCCAGTGTTAACTAACTGTGAGCACACTCCGGCATTTGATAATTAAAATCCGGCAAGGCACACTGATGCACGGTTAACAAGGAGCGCAAAATGGCTTTTTAACGACACAAAGAAAGTGTGCAAAAAGGCTGTCGAACGACTTGTGACATGGATACTAGGGTGTCGACTCCGAAACATTCAAGTAACGCATCGCTTGTGGAGACTTTAGGAAAGAGAGGAAAATAGGAAAGAGGCAGAGGAAGTCGAGGGAGAGGAAAAAATTGAAGGCTGAAGAAGCTGAAGTCAGCAATGGCAATAAATTCTTGAGTGGAGGGGCTGCCTCGATTCTCTCTCGATTTTTTGTAAGGCATTCTGAGCAGTGAAACAGATCTTGTCTTTCTAGTGTACACACACACACATGCACACATTCTCAACTTGTCAGTGCCGAGTGTTGCACACACTGATTGTGTGAACTGATAACACCGGGTGACTAATTCCTGACATTAACCACCATCTCCTCACCAATCCAGAGGCACCAGTGCAACTGCACTGTGAAGCCGCGCTATCAAAACAAACACTACAAGCCTCGTCTGCCATCACTTCTCTGAAGCAAAGCAAAGAGGGTTTCAGTCAAGCATTTACAACTCTAAGTGCACCAACATGAAAACAAACTCTCTTATCAAAACTAAACTATAGGAGCAGTGCATGCTAGCACTGTGGTAGTATAGCAGCGCTATGTTATTATGCAACCACTGACTAGAATTACATCCCTGGGTTTTCTTCCACTTCCATATGATGCAGAGCATATTTCTAATTATTAAATAATAACCTGAGCAGTGTTTGTGTTTTCCTACTCCACTTTCCATGTATTTACATTGAATGATCACAAACAGAGACTTTGTCTGAGATACAGTCAAAGTAGAACATGACATGATCACCTACATGTCTAGATAAGAATTTACAGACATGATTATGTCGAGAAAAAAACGGAGTAGGAAGTTGTTGTTTATCTACTCCCAATAAAATTACATTTTCTCAGTGAACAGGAACACAAACATCTCCATTTGGAGTCAATGCTGGGAGCAGCAGACACAGAAATGACATCATAATTGTGAAATGTTCAAGTCTTATAGTGAGACACGCAGTCTGCTTCAGTCTGGACCTGGGCTGTGCATTGGTGAATGCCTGAAGGCTTGAAAGTATGTGTGTGTGTGTGTGGAGGGGAGGGGTAAGTGAGTGTGTGTGTGTGTGTGACGTAATTATCGTCCAGTGTGCTCTGTGTCACTGCCCTATGGCTAGCAGTAGTGCTCAGATTGCGGATGGAGGTGGGAGGGGTGTGTGTGTGTGTGTGTGTGTGTGTGTGTGTGTGTGTGTGTGTGTGTGTGTGTGTGTGTGTGTGTGTTTCTCTGGAGGCTGCATGCGCGCGGGTTCCCGGCACACGGTCCAGTTGACCGCCGCCTGACCTCCAGCCCACTGCCTACTTCCTCACGGGCGGCCCGGAAAAATCAATAGATTAACTGCTGTGAAATGGCGGCACGATTAAGATGAACGATTACGGGACGGGGGCTGCAATCACTCTGTGTACGCGTGTAAGTGAGTGAGTGAGTGTGTGTGAGTTTGTGTGATGATGGGTATGAAAGAGTCACTGTTAAATTGCCAGTAGGCAGGAGGGGTGGGGGATGCTGGAATGGGACTGTTTGTTGCTTTTCTCCCACTGGGAACAAAATTCATGAATGACGACACGTAAACACTATATGCACAAGCGTAAATGTGCTCAAATAAACAGTGAGAAAAACACAGAGGCCAAACTTCCAAACAAGTAGAACACAGAGAAACTGCACACAAGCACAATCGGAGAACGTGGTTTCCATCACTGACCGTTTCATTGCCGAACACAATGTCCACGTAGGGCATGACCTTCATGAGTGGCTCCTTGAAGAACTGGCTGATGAAGGGCGCCGACAGGTTCAGGCCGAAGATCTTGTTGTTCTCTGAAGCGTGCTTGGCCACCTTCAGAATGGACTCTGGTGACACAGTCAGGAAAAAGCCCTGCAGGGGGGGAAGGAAAAAAAGATTATAATTAATAATCGTACAACGAGACACTACCGAGGACAAACGATACAGCGCCAAGAATTAGGTCTATCGACTGTGCAGGAACACACACACAATAGGCTGGGGAATTCCGCCATGAAATCTATCCTGTGATCTAGCTCAAACTTGGACCAGCCCATGTTATGAAGCACGGAAGAGAGAGGGATTAGCGTTGGCTCCCATTGACCTGGCACAAGGGGGAGGGCAAGGACATATTGGAAGAAGCAGACAGGGAGCACACAATTGTACAGTGATAGTGTTGAATAATGTGAATAATGCTAAACACACTCATCAGTGTCATCGGAGCAGACCTAAGAGAACTTAAATAACCCCTTGATCCTTTGGTGGTGATATCCACTCAGAGTTGGGGAGATGGAATTGTGACGAGGTACTGGTACATTACGGAGGACAGGAAATAATGGAGTGGTT
This sequence comes from Sprattus sprattus, assembly GCF_963457725.1. NCBI lineage: Eukaryota > Metazoa > Chordata > Actinopteri > Clupeiformes > Clupeidae > Sprattus > Sprattus sprattus. The sequence continues at coordinate 33,315,367 of NC_137922.1, read as the reverse complement.
GTACGCCATATTTCATGTTGCATGTTGGCCTGAGAGCAGTGTCAGGGACTCTGTGAGAGATGGAGAAACTGAGTGCAGTGTCACGGACAGGAAATTCCAGATTATTTATTGCTCAAATTCAAAAAAAGATTTAATAAAGAAATAATGGTAAATAAAGAAAACAGACTGAAAACCTCCCCCTCACACCACCCTCTGTCTGACGGTATGCTCAAGGCCACGATTCGGTGACCGTGATCCGAACTCCCAAGATCCCTGGAAAACTTGGCCAAGTGAAGCGTAGCACTGCGTTTGCCTGGGCCCAAGCACGATGTGGCTCTCTTGGCCCTGGGGCAGACGGCGCTCGGCAGAGGAGAAGTGGCGCTGCGCGGTGCAGCGCTCGTATCCGATGATGGGAAAAACAAGCGTCCCGTCTGGACTCCTCTTACTTGGAAACGGGAGAGGAGGGGGAGAGAGGGGAGGGCAGGCTCGGCGCATTGTGTGAATGAATACAAATCAGGTAAGAAAACACCTCTGCATTTCAGCAGGAAATCCGAGGCCAGCCTCTCACAAAACCACACACACACACACACGCACACACACACACACACACACAAACGCTTATCCACAAAGACGTTTACACAAAAAAAAGACTAAAAAGAACCCCTCTTCCCCCTCCTCTTTGATACTGATCTTCTTAACCTTGTTTTTTTAGCTACACAACTCTATAATACCTTCATCACAATAGGAGCACCAAGGGTTGGGTGGAGGGGCTGTAAAGAGAACTGGTAGCAAACAAGAGGGGAGAGAAGAGAATGGAGGGATTTGGGGTCTGGGGATACAGTATGGCTTAACCGTCCTCATCTCCTCCCGTCTTTCCCTCCCTCCCTCCCTCCCTCCCTCTCTCTCTCTATTTCCCTTTCTCTCCATCCATATTGAGCCACGCAGGGGCCAAGTCATTAAAACACAGCTGACATTTGTTGTGGAGTTGGAGGAGGTGGTGGAGTGGGAAGAAGAGGAGCGAGGTGAGGAGTGAGAGCTGACCTTCATGTGGCGGGAGCGAGGAGCGAGGTGCACTTGGCGAGGCGTGGATCAAATGCGGCCGTGCTCGTGGAGCAAATCAGGCAGAATACAATACGCCGGCGCGTTGGAGGGGCCGGCAGCGCCGCTTCATTACCTATTTATGGTGTCACCTGAGAGCAGCACCTCAACACCGTCGGGGAGCAGTGTGTGGCTGTGTGGAGCGCTTTCTTTAGTTTTTTTTGGTGAATGGCATATGCTAAGCACCGTGCAAGTGCTACACTCATGTGAAGGAGGTGTCGTCTTTCATCGCAGGTTATATGTATAAGACATCATCTGAATAAGAGAATGGCACAGCTTTTGTCGTGCTGGAGGTACAGTACTTTTATTTACATGTTTTCTTTGTCACTCAGATAAATGAAGCCAAAAAAAAGCTCTCACCAATCAGTGTTTATCGATGTATGACATGTTATGAATCAGAGAGCACCACACCTCAAAAAGTGCTGGATTTGTTATGGATATGAAGTAGACCTGTGCAGTCATAGCAAAGTGTAGAAATGAAAGTACTGGGTTTGACCCTTTGACCTCAGTGTTGTTGATACAATGTTTTTACCAGTGGAGTTACCAACAGATACTCAGGCATACACTCACACATACACACAAAAGAGAGACCATATCAAATGAGGTATAACTTGGTAGGTCCTTGCCTTCTTCATACCCCAGGCTCAAAAGTTCACAAAAACAAATCAATAAAATGTCACCCCACCCGTCTGACTCTGGCCTATCTGATAGTATCCTTCCAATCAGCCACACATCTTACCCCTGAGTCACTTAGTGAAGGAGAGTGCTGCGGAGGTTGCAGGGCTTAAACAGACAGGCGCTTCTCAGCGCCAGAAGCCACTCCATTGACCCTGACATCTTCTTTTAAGAGAGCGCCAAACGTGTCAGCGCAGAGGAGATTGCTGTCTGACACAAATGGGCTTTTTTTTTGTGCGTGCGTGTGTGTGTGTGAGAAAGTGTGTGTGCGCAGAAGGAAGACAAACTGTCACGGCTGCCATAATGTTGCCTCTGATCAAAGCGGGGGCGAGAGGATCTATCAAATAACCTGAGGGGCGGCAAACTCTTTAAAAGCCACTGCCAGCCGTCGTCTCTTCCTCTGATCGTGCTTGTGGGGTGGTGTGTGTGTGTGTGTGTGTGTGTGTGTGTGTGTGTGGGTGGAGTTGTGCTTGATGTTCAAGCTCGTATCAGGGGTGGGTTTTAAGTCAGACACATACTGCAGCTTGTTATGATTTCCAGTGAAGGCGCTTTCATGATGCTCTTGATCTTTCCCAACGTGCTGGTAGATACCAGAATTAGCTAGGGCATTTGGTGTGACGAGACTTTCTGGATTTGAGGTCAGAGAGAGTGTGTGCGGCTATGTGAGTGTGTGTGTGTGTGTGTGTGTGTGTGGGGGGGGAAGCATGTGTAAGCTGTGAGTGCTTGCTGCTACTTCTTTAAAACAACAACGAAAGTATCAGTAGACCTTCCCAAAAAAACTTAGAACATCCAACAGTAATTCCCTATTAAAGAAAACAATCTGGTCCTATTTGCTATTACCGAGTTATACCAGCCAGGTCCAGGCCAGAGTACATATCCATAAAGCAGCATGGCTTCAGCGCTGGCAAATCCAAACAATCTCAAACTGTGGCAAGGCTTTTACAGTCACTGCCATGCGTCAAGGGTGGATGTAGCCATTCGGAGCCTTTGGAAATAGCTTTAACCTGGATTTACATCATTTCCTGTCCTCCAGTTTTCCTCTGTTCATTAGGTTGTTTTTTCCCCCTTCGCTTTGATGCAGAAACACTTTGGTGGGGGGGGGAAAGGAGAAGCAAGAAAAAAAAAAGAAAAAATACAACAACACCTAAACAAAAAAAAAAGAAAAAAACAATTTGTTCCCCGACTGGAGTGTGTCTCTGTTTGAAGTTAGAGCGCATCCTCAGGCTAACCTTTCATGAGGTAATGTATTCAGCTGATTTTCGTCTTCCACAGGAAAAAAAAGACAAAAGTTTCACACAAGGGTGACTACAGTGGCTCCAGAGTGGAACAAGAAAAGAAAGGCCAAAGAAGTGTGAGACTGCAGTGCTCATTACACTTACACTTACACACACACACACACACACACACACACACACACACACACATTACACACACACACACACACACACACACACACACACACACTAACCCTTGAAGGCACATAATGACATCACACAAACCCCCAAAGGCACGTGTGCACAAACACATCGTTTTTTTTCCTTTCTTTTTTCGGATGGGGGGGCAGTAAGGGAAGAAGCCCTCTTTAGCGTTCAGGTGTGTCTCGTATGTCAGGGGCAAGGGCTTGGGTTACCCTGGGTGTCAGGGCGCTCTGTGAAGTCGAGCAGGATCGCCTTTCCAGGTCAGCGTGATCAAAGTGACAAGTACACTTTGTACAATTTTCTCCCAGCCTAAACATTTAATAAAGAATTAAGAGAAGGGGAAAGAGAAAAAGATAGAAAGATAGATAGAGAGAGAGAGAGAGAGAGAGAGAGAGAGAGAGAGAGTGAGCGAGAGGGGTGCTTTCTTGTCAAAGTCCTGACAGAACCTGCAAATAGCATCTTAGGTAGTTTGGGATAAAACAAAAGCATATTACAAAATCTGAAACGGTCAGTAATACTCAAGGATATATATATTCAGAGAACATTTCACAACAGTAAAACTTTCCATTTCATGAAACTTTTTTTTCCCCCTCAGTGCTAGGAAAAAAACTACTCTTTGGCTTATCAGCATAGTGTGCAAATTAGTCACCATTAGTCAATCTGGAGACCAACAGCAAAAAAGGTCAGGGTACATAAATACGAAGCAGCAAAAAAAACATCACTTACGATAAATGACAGTGATGTGTACATGCCGTGGCCTTTCAATCATGACACTTCCGGTCCCAGTGTGTCACAGTACACTGTACCTGTAATGGATAGTGTGATGTCACTGGGTCTAAAATATAGCCTCCCGCTCAGATGAGGTGTGGAAAAAAAAGAGAGAGAGAGACAGAGATCTATTTTGGGAAGGGCATTTTCATTTGTGTCACCAAAGGTGGCCCAGCATAGGAAAATCTTTTTTTCCTCCCCTCTCTTTCTCTCTCTTTCTCTCTCTCTCTCTCTCTCTCTCTCTCTCTCTCTCTCTCTCTCTCTCTCTCTCTCTCTCTCTCTCTCTCTCTCTCTCTCTCTCTCTCTCTCTCTCTCTCTCTCTCTCTCTCTCTCTCTCTCTCTCTCTCTCTCTCTCTCTCTCTAAGCTATTTAAGTTCTGCTGATGTCAGGGATATGTTGGATATAATCCATCAACTGTTTCCAGAGTTTGACTGTTTCCGAGCTGGCCGTTATTATCAGGACAAGATGAGAGCGAGGCTGTGGCCTTTTAGTTTTGCGGTGATACCGCACACTGACGAGTTTATGCAGTGCCCGGAAAGTTATTGACAATGCATTTATCAGAGGCCATTATCCAGACTTACTTAGAGTCGAGGTGTTACTTGGAATAGAGACTTGTCTCAACGTACAAAAGACACGGACGCGAGATTCCGATTAGCGATTAGCCTACAAGCGCCACATTCCTGTAATAAAAGATATGAATGGCGGGTTTTGATATGAGGCCTTTCAAGTGTACACTGATGTAATTCTACTTCTCTGCCCTCAATTATGAAAATGACGGCTTGAATTAAATACAACAAATGACTCCTTGGTGCCAATCTCTTTTATTAAGTGACAAAGTGACGAGGCAAATGAACTTTGGGAAACCAAAGAAAAATAAAAAAGAAAGAGAAGGAAAGAAAGAAGAGAGAAAACACTTTGATAAAGACCTCCAACTGCCCCCCTTCTCTTTACCAGTAGCAGCTGTGGTTTGATGTAGCGGCACGTCTCGCGGGCAGCCTATGATTACCCTGCTGTGAGCTGTCTGTTAAACATTGTGGAAAGGACCCTGACTTCGGGGGCTCAATCACTTCCTGGGAGCTTGATGAGAACCCTTCAGGCAGTTAGCAGGACGCCTCTGTCATGCTACCAAATCAGATGGGTGTGCAGCAGGTCAGTGGGCAGAAATGTTAGCGCAGTTAGCGACCATGCTGTTGGCACTAGTGTGACTGAAGGGCTGATTTATTTCATATCGGGGAGTCAATATATTTTTGCATGGCAAAACTTAATTTTATATCCACCAAACTGCACTCTGATTCATTTTTATTTAACATTAACATTTTAGTATTTAACCATGATTCATGCATGTTTTATACTAAATAATTGTATTTATTTGGCTTTTGGATTTCTTGTTGACTGTCAGTTTGTTTAGGGACCACATGTTCCTCGGGTGTAAATAGAGATTGTTGAATTCTACTGAATTTGTGTCTACAGTGAACAGCCTCTTCAGCCAAGCAACTTCACATCCACGTAGAGTAGCACCACCAACATGCTAACACCCCACAATGAGCCCATTCATTTTCTGACCTTCTGCCAGCTCCACACATAGACACACATACACACACACACACACACACACACACACACACAACTTGACACATTGTGAACAAACACACACTGGGTAAGTTGTAGAGCCCCCCCCACCGCCCTCCCAAGACTCTGGATATTCAGTGAAGCCCACACTTGAATTGCTATTTGAATAATAATATTAAAACTTATTTGAGGCGTACATGTTGCAACTCCCTTGCAACGTCTCATTATATTACTATCCAAATTTGCTCACAGATATTTTAACGGATGGTATAACAAGGCAAACACTCTCATGCAATCTCGCCATGCATTATGCATGGGGAAATATATTCAGACTACATTTGTTTTTCTCCGCTCAACACAAGTGGGATTTCTCACAGGGGCACTTTCAACACTCCCCCACCAGGAGTCGAGCTAAATGATAAAAATCATTACTGTTTGTGGTGCTTTCGACATTCCTCTACCCAGTGTAAATGTCTGAACAAGAAGTTCATGTTCAAAGTCGTGTATCAGTTTCACGGTTAAGGTGCCTTCATTTTTAAGCCTGAATAAAAACCCTGCATTCTTTTCCAAAGAGGTGCAGGTTATGTGATCTGAATTGGTGCTGGGTCTATAGTTCAATTAGGCCACTGAAGCATATGATGTATCCATTTTGGGAGATGGAAAGGAGAGGAGCTGGGGACTGACTCAGCATGTATGGGGAACTTAAACATCTGTTTGATCTGTCTCCGCTACTAAACCCCTCGGATAGCATCTGGTTCTCCACTCCGCTCTCGTGGCTTTTTTTTTTCTTACTGTAACATTAAGAATCCTGTTCTGGACAGGAGAGCCTTATCGCGCATCGAAGAACTCGATCCTTCCACCCCGAGAGAGAGAGAGAGGGAGAGAGGGAGAGAGAGAGAGGCCTGGAGGCCGGCCAAATGCTCTGAGACTGAGGCACTGAGCGGGGAGTGGGGGGCGATTTGGGGGGATTGCTGTCAGCCCTGACATGGGGCCCTGGAATGGGCATCAGAGCAAGACCCTACCATCACTTAACAGTGAGCAGAATGACAGAGAGAGAGAGAGAGAGGAGAGAGAGAGTGACAGAGGGGGGGAGAGAGAGGGAGAGAGAGAGAGAGAGACTGGGAGTGGAAAAGTCTAGTGATGGTGAGTCTGATGTTGTGAATGGGCTGGTTTGTTCAATTTTTGTGAGGTGGTGCGTGACTTTTAAATGTCAAAAGCATCTCTACAACAGCAACACCTAAGTTCATTTGATAATGATGAAAACGAATAAAATGAACTTAAAAACTTGAAAGAATAGCTATTTTTTTAATAAGGAGCAATAAAAGGGTTAAGTCAGGGATGATATAGGGACATAAACTAAACGTGTTCACACGTGTTCACACCAATAAACACAAACACACAGAGTACCCCCCAAAGTACCCCCCCCCCCCCCCCAATCAGTGCCCAGGAACACCTGGCCAAAGATCAGCCAGACAGAAAAAAAACAGGGAGGTTTCCAGCACTCGGGGGGCACATGTCGAATGCCACGGCGGCGATTAGCACGGCCAGGAGGAGAACATAATTACATTAACCTACCATGACTGGGTAACTGCCGTGCCACCAGTGCCACCACTAACACTACCCCACAGCCCCAGTAAAGTTTCAACAATGTGTTGGAAGATGGAAAGAGCACAGAGGGTGAAGAGGTGGGAAAAGGGGGAGAGCTGGTGTTTTTTGGGGGGGTTTGCAAGCCGTGCAGAGAGAGCGAGAGAGCGAGAGAGCGAGAGGAGGTGAACCCGCCAAGGAATGCACTTAAGATTTAAAACAGACAAGATTTAGAGCCAAGGGCATCCCAGTGCCAATACTGAAATCCACAATATAATTCTGCTCACAGCACCGGGTCCAGACTTCAATTACAGAGTGCATGTGAGCCATGCAACGATGATAGCTTAATAACAAGCTGACTAACAAATAAATAAATAAGTGGGGCCTTCGCTAAAAGTGTTCGATGGCAATAAATTAGGAGTGCGGGGATCAAGGGGGGAGACGGTGCCAGTCACAACAGATCACAGTGGCAGATGATGAGGAGGAGGCTCCACGCTCATGCCCTCTATTTTAAGTGCCATTTTTTGCAGCTATACTGTGGACGCAAGAGCACACGCACACACGCACACACACACACACACACGCACACACACACGCACACGCACGCACACACACACACACACACACACACAGACACAGACACAGACACAGACACAGACACAGACACATGCAAAATGCATATAATACCCTGACATGAACACAGACACATACATACACACGCGTGCACGCTCAAACACATGCACACATACACACACCCTGCAGCAGGAGAGAGAGGGTAGAAGGGGGTTTACAGTGAGATTAACGGAAAATGTACTTGAAGGCTTGCCCGAGTAATGAATAACAGTCTGCAAAAAGTACCTATATGAAACCAGATGTTAAAACTTATAGCGACGGGGGGTGAGGGGTTGAGGGTGGGGAGGGACATGGTCTGGTTTTTGGCACGAAACGGCATCAAAACACACAGGTCAAAAAGTCAAGCGCTCGGCAAAATCACACACACACACACACACACACAAAACGGTGTCCAGTACGGAACTGTTCTGCTTAGACAAGGGGCTCTAATGCTGTTGCACAGCGGCTAATCCGCAGATGATTTGGCGCCGTCCGCCGAGGTAAAACGAACATTATAGGGCTTTTCGCACACCGATGCGTGGCTAGCCCCGACGGACAATCTTCCATTGTCCGGGAAAAATCTGTCTGGGAAGAGGCCTAGAGCAGCAGAACGGAAAATTGTGGGTAATTGCTCGAGCCGTTGAATCATATTTGGTTTTGGTTGAGGGAGTAGAATAACAAAGCTTTGATTGCTGAAAAGGGCAGGGTGGGGGGGGGGGGGGGTGGCGAGGGGTGCTGGGAGGCCCTGCTGAACGAACATGGTTAATTCGAGACAAGTTTCCTCACTGCGGGTTGGAGGTGGCCGGGACAGGACCCAAGCTGGGTGTGCTGGGGGGGGTGGGGTGGTGGTAGGGTGGTGGGGGAGGGCAGGCAGCTGACCAATGGCACACCTTTAACATGCAAAACAAAAACACGGCACGGTTTGTCACAACGTAGCCGAGGAATATGACGACTGAAAAGCCGACACATCCACACAATCACATGATGGTGATTTCTTGCCTTCTTTGCCCAAATGGTCACTACGGACAATACAAGCGTGTCTGATGCGCAACTTCTTCACCTGCTTATTCGAGGCGATGCCCCGTAGCGAACAGCATGTAGAGCGACTGAGGCGGTAGAACGAGCTTGCGGTGGTGTCCGAGACAGTATCTCTCTCTCTCTCTCTCTCACTCTCTCTTTCCTCTCCCCCCTCGTTCTCTCACTGTCGGTGTTTGTGTGAAGTCTGAGTTGAGCGCAGGGGCACTGTCTCATCAGCTCGCTTCTAATAATAGCCTGTGACGGTGTGCTCAGGCCCAGGAAAAGCAAGCCGCAGAGCATGAGGCACAAGCAGCTTGTTAATAATTCACGCTGAAGAAGACAAGGAGGAGAAGAAAAAAGAGAAAGAACAACTCTAATTGTACCTGTAATATGATGACCCCTAATGAAAAGGTAAACAGCTCGTCAACCAGCTCCACCAACCAGCTCCACCGGATCATCACATTAAAATTCAAAGATAAAGAGCACTAATGAGGGTGTGGGAGTAGGTATTACCAGGAAAATATTTATACGTAGATGGGGAAGAAAAAAAAAGGAAAAAAAGAAAAGACAACCAAATCTTTAAATAAAACTCTCCCAATCTCAGCAATCTGTCTAAGGACTGTCATGGGCTTTCTCTCCACAACACCACCAACCCCCCCACACACACACTTCTTCCCCTCCTTTTCCCCTCTTCAACTCATCCTTTTTTTGCATGTAGCTTGTGTGGTTCCAGAATGTAGAGCGATATCTAAGCCACTCTACTTACAAAGTGCAATGCCCTACCTTGCGTGTCAGCATGTCTAGTCAATTTCTAGAAAAAAAAGCTCTTCATTTTGCTGGAAATTAATAAGGTATTCTAGCTGAAAGATGCTCTGAAATCTAACATCTTAAATGCCCTTTTCTCTCTGTCTCTAAATTAGTCTTTAACCTGCTTTCATGTCTATGAGATTAATAGGATTTGTTTAGATGAAAGGAACTCAGCTCCCCCAAATCCAACAATCTGAACTTTTGAATGGTAAAGATTCTGTTAAGAATATTTCACTATTAAAAAATAAACCTTTTTACAACAAGCAATCAATTCTCTCTACAACTGCTGCTGGGCAGACCGAACTGTGCTACTACCCCGCTCTGTCTCTCTCCGTCACTCTCTCCGTCTCTCTCTCCGTCTCTCTCTCCGTCTCTCTCTCTCTCTCAAACACAGATTGAGAGAGTAGGCAGACGCAGTAGTGACTCGGTCCTTGAGCACTGATCCTCCGTCATGTTCTGACAAGCACTGGGGGAAATCTCCAAGCATTAAACTCAACATCCACTCACTTGTCTGTCCTCACTGCAAGCAGAGAGTTCAGACGAGGAGAACTAAAAAAACCCAATCAACTCAGATGCCAGTTCACTCTGTGCTTAGACTTTACTGTAGTATGGATTTATGAGGACTTCCATCAGTGGCAATATTAATCATGTCTTTGTAAAAACACACCAAAAATTGCTCACGGGTGCATACAGCTAAAATATTGATGTCAATAAAGAAGCTAACGCTAGTCAAGTGATTTGACTACTGTGTTCTTGAGTTTGACTGACACTCTGACTGGTTGAAGGCCACCTGAGGACACTTCAGAAAATAATACTTTCTCCAACAACCAATGGGCTTAGCTAATAGAACCTCATCAAAAAAGGTCTAAGTAATCTGTCTAAGTAAATGGTTCTCATTTGTGATTTTGCTCAACCTTAGAATTATGTAATAATTCTATTCACATGACGAGGCTGAATATCTGAATGCATTTATGTCTTGAATAACTCAACCTGAATACACTTATAACGTGCTATTGCTCTCATTTGTTGGCAATTTGGCTTACATAGGTGGAGAGGCACTCAAGCTCTAATCATGTAGCCTGCTTTAGATAATCTTTGTAAAGAGGACTGAGCGAAAGCTTCCCCCTTTTGGTTCACGTCTGAGACCGTCCACAAAGATGACAGATCACAGTCCAGGTAGATCAGTGGGGAAATACAGGTGGTTATCAGTAAGGAGAAGATTTAACACAATGTCTGTCACCTCTCCTCAAAGAAAATGACAGGAGTCCCCCTTCACGTTTCGCCTTTGCTGGGATGAGCCCAGCACAACAGAGCTCCTCCAATGGGATTACATTCAATCCTCCTTCAACAAATCACCTTGAACACCAGATCCTCCCTTTTACAGATGTACAAAAGGAAGCTTTCAAAGAATTTGGTGTGTGCTTGAGATTTGTGAGAAAGCGTGAAGTAAGGTGCTTTCTGGTAAGTAAGTTGTGCACCGCCAGTGCAGGATGCTAAAAGTTTGCAGGCTTTTTTTTTACCACAATAAAACAGACACAGACATTCTTCTATGAAGGACAGGCTCATATATTTACTGCATTTGAAATATGTAAGTGCAAATGAGTTTAAGCAACAATAAAGGTATCAATTGCCGGTCAAGGTCATGTGAATAATATGAGTGAAATATTATGTAGTCTCCTTCTCCTGTGATGAAACAGAAGTGGCAAATGCTAAGTTTGAATGTGGTGAATCTGAATGGAAAGCATAAAATCTGTTATGTTTTTTTCATTTTTCCTTTTATTTCTGTGGGGTGAAAAAAAAATAAAAATCAACTGCAACTGCACTGAGTTGAAGAATAGTAATAATTAAAAAGAGAGCGAGAGATGGAGAGCAGAGGAAAAATTCTCATTAAAGCTCGTCTGACAGGAGCAGGGGGCCAGGGAATTGTTCTAATTGCCTCAGGAAGAAAGGAGAGAAAAGAAAAGATAGAAAGAAAGAAAGTCAACAAAGCCTGATCGATGATGAGGATAATATCCTGCAACTCTTTAGCTACGGAGAAAATTGAGAAAAAGCCAGACCTGGCTGTAGGGCTGTCCACAGTTTGAGGAACAGCAGTGGTATAGAGGGTATAGAGGGTATATGTATGTTTTTTTTTTTTAATGGGGAGCTACACCTGTATGTCATATGTACTTATGTATGCCCGAGTGTGTGTGTGAGTGTGAGTGTGTGTGTGTGTGTGTGTGTGTGTGTGTCTGTGTGTGTGTGTGGAGTCACCCATCTGTAGCCAAATCTGTGTAGCATCTGCCCACCTTGCAACCTTCTATTGGTCATGCACTCACGGTGGTAGAGGCGGTAAAAGGTGAGACCAAACAGAAACACCTGTCAGGGGGTGAAAAAAAAGAAATCACACACACACCTGCTGGATGCCTGAGTATTGTTCAGAACATTGGGCGGGTGGGGGGTCGAATTAACTGGGGGGGTTGCTGTGGTGGTGCTGTGAGTGTGTTTATGAGGGCGGGCATGCAAGCCAACTGAGCAGCTATTAATAACCCCATCTGCACTGGACGGCAAATTAGTGGATGGAACAGTATCACTGCAACACACTACTCCATTCCATGGCAACGACGCTGAAAAGGTCAGCATCTGTACAATCCTGTCTAATGAGTGTATCACATGACACGCTGGTATTTTCTAAACACGGCATGAAATAATAATGCTATTTTTTTTCTACGGGTGTTATTACGATGAGGAGCAATTAAAGACGCGGGCTGCCGGTAAATAGCAGGCGCTTAATGGACTGCTGTATGCACAGTAACTACCTAAAACACTATTTAACCTCGGAGCGCAGACGCCGGCGGTGCTGTGATACGGTGACGAGACAAATGGATGCGTCTCTGTCGGTTAGTTACACACGGACCTCTTAGTCAAATATTCTTGTTCAATCAACATCAATCTACATCAGGGCGTGTGCAAACCCATTACGAGACAGGATTGATTGTATTAATTATACCCACAAGAACGGAGACTGATGGAAGATGAAAGAGGCATGTAGAGTTCGACACTGGCAAGAGGGGAAAAAAAAAGAGAGAGACAGAAGAGCAAGTAAAGAAGAGTTCAAGGAAGTAAAAGAAAGAAAAAGAAAGGGGGGATTGAATAGATGAGTGGGAACAGGGGGAAAAGAGGGAGAGAGATAGAAAAGAAGGAGAGAAGGATAGACAGAGTATTCACACTTGCACAAAGCCCTGCAGTCTGTAAGCTGTGTTACCATGGAGGTATCCCATTAGAATAACAAACACTTCCCCTAGATGTTTAACATCGCTTCGCCATGAACAGGGCCGCTTTACGAGCGCGCCTCGCACAAGCACCTGCTTTCACATTTTCCACTTCAAAAAATTCCACCGGCTATGTGGAGAGGGGGAAAAAATGTGGACATTTGAACAGAGAGAGAGCGAGAGAGCAAGCAAAAGAGAGAGAGAGAAACTGAGAGAGAGAGAGCGTTAACTTGAATGCCAAAAAAAGGCTTTTCCCCCAAAAAAGAAAAAAATCTGTAATAACTTTCCCAGGGAATAAGGCGAATGAGAAGGAAGGTGGTGGAAAGGATGGGGGAAAGAAAACAACACTTCCCCTCAATCCTCAACTCCTACCACTTTTTAAAGCAGGCACTGAATTTTCTGGAGTGATAAGGGCTTAGCCAGTGTAATCCCTGGAGGACCACACTCTAGCACTGCAGGAATACCCCCCCCCCCACACACACACACACACGTACACATACATACACAAGCACACGCACACACACACGCACACACCTCTCAACCAGCCTCTCCTACACGCAACTGGGTTACAAAGTAGTGCCAGGCTGAGCGAGGAGCTGTCCCAAAGGCCCAAGCTGCCTACCACTTCCACGAGTACCACATCAGAATAACATCTGGCTATGGACTTCCTGTTCGTAACCTTTGCCTGACCACTATAAACACAGAGGCCAATCTGATCTGAGGTCAGCTGTAAGAGGTTGAAATAAGGTAACGGTGCAGATGGACTTGGCTCTTGGTGCCTCAGCTTCATTTCTGGGCAAGGGTGTGAAGATCTCCAGCTGTGGTGAATGATTGATTCATTATCATACCACCTGCCTGAAGAACAGCCAGCGCTCACAGGGTATGTGCACTCTGACCAGGTACCTTGTAGGTCATTTTTTCTGCTTCACTGCAAAGCCAAATTCATCATTTTGACCTTTGTGCATTAAAAATTGAGAACCCCGTACTGAACAAGATGGTAGGCACTGCCTGCATAAGATATGAGCCAGCATGTGAAACCACAAGGGGAGGATGATATTACAATGTTTAGTGAAAGATCACTTTAATTGGTAACCTAGTCCATCACTTTAATGGAAATGCCAATTGCTATTGCTATGTACGATCAGTGCTATGCTGTTTTGTTGCAGCTGAAAGGTAAGTGTCTTTTTTCCAAATGAACCTGATGGTAGGACTACAAAGAGAGGCCCCATCTGAAATGGCTATCACATTGTGATTAGTGAATAATCTTTGTATTCCCAGCGAGTCGCACCATCCACGAGGCAGATGTTTTTTTTCCAGGACAAAAGAGGCTGGCTGTGTCTTTTGTATTAAAATGAGATTTGCTAATGTGATAATTGAAACGTTCGCAGCTTCACAAAGAAAGGACTGGTGGTAAATGGGCCCAGCACAACTGGAGATTTGAGTCGGGGGGTATGGGGGCCGGGGGACATGCTTGGTGTGTGTGTGTGTGTGTGTGTGTGTGTGTGTGTGTGTGTGTGTGTGTGTGTGTGTGTGTGTGTGTGAGTGTGTGTGTGTGAGAAAGAAAGAGAGCAGGCATGGTCATTACTGGGTGGTTTGTTGCATATGGCTTACACGCTGGCATCTTCAAAGGGCCTTGCGGAGGGAAACTCAACATGTGTGAAAGGGATGTCTGGACAACATGTGGTAATGCACACCAGTCTGACCTGGCTTTGGCTCTTTTATTTTTAAATCAGCATCTCCACACCCCCTCATCATTCTCCACTTTGACCCTTGATAAAGTACTTCAATATTATATACACAATATATCAACTAAATTAGATCAAGTCATTACATAGTGTGGGGTCATTAAGGCATTAAGGTGCGTACAATCAAGTCTTGTGGGTCAACATCAATCCAGACCTAGGTAACCTGTAGGTGAAATTTAGATCTTGGTCCACTTATTGCATTTCCTTGCATAAAACACATTCTAATCGTTGTGGTTAGAATATGTGAGACCTTTAACCTGCAGAGTTGATGGTGATAAATCCAAAAGGACATGTCTATTGTGTCAAAGAGCTACGAAACTATTAAAATGGCAGCCTCAGAAAACCGCACATAGTGTCATCATAATGACACATGGAATGTCAGCCTTTTCATCAAAGCTATCCCAGGGCTGTTTTCAAAGTCCAAGGCTCTGTGTACAATTCAGCGGGAACTGGAGCATTTAACCAAGATGGCTTTGGTGTAATGCGCACCAGATTGGATCAAAACAATAACAGGGGGGTGAACCGCGTGTAGGGCCGCGACAGGGTTACACTATAACACAGGGATGGGGGGCTCAGTCTCGCTTCAAGTGTGCTTATCAGAGGCAGCGAGGGAGGATTCCATTTCCTCTTCTAGGCATGCGGTCCAGACACTGATGTGGTGGCTTTTTGTCTTTTCCTTTTACATTTCAAAAAAGAAAAACACACCAAGTGTGGTCCTTAAACAGATTAATATTCCCCGAGTGTTTGTAGTGGATCTAATCCTCCAAACGGTTGCTGAGAAGACAGAGGAAAAGGAACGCTGAAGGGAGGTGGGTGGTGTGTGTGTGTGTGTGTGAGTGTGTGTTGAAGCGAGTACAGCTGGATCTCAACAGCAGCCCCTCAGCTTCTTATGAGAGTCATCTTTCAGGCGATCCTATCAAACCCAACACATGCTGCTTGCAGATGAAGAGACAGAGGGGAGAATTGATCTTTATTTCTTATTTATGTATTTCTTGTGGTGAACCAGCAGTGGAAATTAGTTAATTTTAAGTCTCAACAACTGTGAATTCTCCCTATTTAAAAGTCACCAGCTCTTCATCTCCCATGGAGAGAAGCTAAAATGTCTTTATTGCTACGGCCGTAGGTGTAAGAGTTAAGTCAAATTGATACTGTGCTTTGACGTCTGTGTGTGTGTGTGTGTGTGTGTGTGTGTGTGTGTGTGTGTGTGTGTGTGTGTGTGTGTGTGTGCGGGGGGGGGGGGGGGGGGGTTGACAGTGGTAGGCCAGGTGTTTATTACTCCTCATTTAACTCTTGATGTCTAAGCAAAGACAATAGCCTGCAATAACATGGAATCCAATCAATCATTTGCAAATCACACAGCTCGATTTTCGAGCCAATAAACGTGTCACTCTCTATCCTCATAATTCCCCTTGAAACGGCAGCCCTATTTACTCCACAAAGGGGGTTCCGTAAACATTTTTTGGTCTGGTTGTTGCTTTTGCATTACAATACAAGTCCTAATGAATAAACATCAGACCGATTCGGGGAGTGAATAATTGAAAATGATTTGGCTGGAACACAAATAAATAACCTTTTTTTGGTGATTTTATGCAGTTCCCAGCTGCCCGGATGCCAATAGTCCACAGCCCTGGGAATGTAAAAAAAAAACAGCAACCTAATATTGTTTACACAAAAGCTTGCCAACTGCATAGCCACTCAATTAGTGACACGTTTAAAGTCAATATACAGATGTGTCATTATTAACTGCAGCAGATGGACTAGGGTCATTTATAAAGCCATACCTTAGAATTTTTTTAAAGGGGTCATTAGAAAAGAAAAAGAAAAAAAGAAAAACATATTGCGTAGCCTTCAGTTCAGTCATAGTGACATCTTGTACCCATTATGGTCTGATGATACATGTCCAAGATTTGTTTTTATGCATAAGGATGCGAGGATTGAAATTACGTTTTTGAAATATGGTGCCCGCTGTGGAAATATCGTGGTGCATTTTTTGATGCAGCTTCAAACTCTCCATCCTTGGCAAGCAGAAGCGAAAAAAGCCCAAATAAAGTAATTCGGGCGCTGGCACGAAGGATGGAGGATCCTGCAAAGTCTGAAGTGCTGCAGAGCATTCTGGGAAACCAAGAAGATGGCCAATAATGGGGCAACTGAGGTCACTGACCTCATACTGGCTGACAGGAGATGACTGCATCAGGTGGGTCTGAGAGTACGAAACCTTCTCCCTCCAACTGGCTTACAGCTCCACTATGTTAACCCTGATACAAATAAAACACAGCTTTGTTTACATCCACATGTTACTACACACGGAATTCACCACAGGCTGCTAAACGTGTTTCATTCACAAACGTGTTTCACAACATTTCGAAGCTGCACTGTTTCCAATTAAGTTGAAGAGAAAACGTGAAAAAGTGGTCAAAAGTTACTTATGATACCTTTAGTGAGCGGTCACAATCACCCACGTCAGGGGTACTGTGCCACTGAGATGAATGGCGTGACTGACTGACTGAATGACATACTGTGTACAAAGAGAAACAAAAAGACGGCTCCCTGCGTGTATTGTGACTGTGGTTTTCGACCTCACTTAGGCTGTGTTTATATTCATAAATCATCTGTAAATAATTCGCATGCACGCCGGCGCTCCCACTCTCACACATCCCCGTGCTGTGTGCCTCCCCTTTACATAATTAATACGCTCCAGACATGACAAGGATATGATATGACAAGAGTATCGAATGCAGCGCCTGGGTGAAAGAGCTAAGTGTATGCATTTTTCATAAACTGCAGTGTTCTCAAGTCAAAGCTCTGCACACCAGGACGGGTGACGCTGAAACGAAAAGACGGAGACAGAGAGAACAAGTGAGCCAAGAGCTGAGTTAACCCCGAAAAACAAAGAGCGATTTAATGCTTGGTTAAGAGAAAGAAATAAACAGCTTCGCCGAGCACGGCCCTCTCTGCCCACTTAGACACGAAACCAGCTAAGTGATCCTTTCTAGACCACATCTGAGTGTGGTTACATGCACACACAGGGGCCAAGGCGAGCAAGTGAGCGGCAGTTAGTCAGCACCACCGGACATCAGTGGCATCCTGGATGCGCCACGACCTCACTTCCTCTTCCTGTCCGACTTCCTGACCACTTCCTGAAATGGCTCCATCAGCAAGTGGGCTGCCGCTTATCCTGAGATATGAGATAAGCCATCACAAAGCACATACCCGAAGTAGCAAACCAAGGTTACTGCCGGGTATCATGGCCTAGATAGCCCACACAGTGCTTTCACTTAATCTAATCTTCTCATCTTGTATCACACTCTCGGGGGGGGGGGGGTGCTAAAGACTTCCTAGGAGTACTACCTAGAACTGTGACCTGTCTAATCTGATCATCTTCTGCCACGTAAATATGCACTCAAACATGCTGAAATGCACACCAACACACATCCAATCACACAAACATACGTATACGTGCACAAACATAGAAGCGTACGCAAACTCATGCACACACACACAAACACAGATTTTTAAACCCACACAAACACTTACATACAAATATGAATAGACAGATAGACAGATCACACACACACACACACACTGCATCTGCTGGCAGGGAGGGCCGTGATCCATGGGGAAGGGGCCATCTGTGAGCAGCCTGACAGAGAGGATCCCTCCATCCTGGCCACACAGCCTCCTCTCCGCTCATTTGCACATTTGTCCACTATCGTCTCTCCTCCAGAGACCACAGGCAGGAAGTGACATGTACTACGAGCTTCAACGTTTTCCAACAAAACACCAACAGGGCCACGCAGGCTCTCCTGTGGCTTAGTCAGTGAACACAACAGATCAAGGAGGAGGATAGGACCAGGAGGAAATGGCATATCCTGACAGTCTGAGATTAAGTTGATCAGCCTCTAATTAATGTCCGCTTAGATGTGGGGGTCAATTTCCTGTTACGGTAGTGACATCAGCAAAACAGGCAGGAGTGTGTGAGTGTGTGTGTGTGTGTGTGTGGTGCAGGCAGACCAGTGGAGAGCGCCTCTGTGTCCTTGCAACAGGAAGGACGATTTGTGATTGATAAAGCTGGCATGATTTCATAACACTAACGTCCAATGACACACACACACACACACACACACACACACACACACACATTGGACACCCTCCACACAGATACACGGACGTCACACAGGTGCTTCTATTAGGCAATGCCGAGGCAAATGGTTTCATCATTTTCAATCCGGCCTGACATTTCTCGTTAAGGCTTCGACAGATTTATTGTTATTGTCCTTTAACATCCCTTTAACCTCTGCATCATCGTCTCTTCACTAGGGTTCAAGGGGAGGGAGCCAACTGGATTATACAATTCAACCTCTTTAACATTACCATTCCTCCCCCCGCCCCTACACTCCAGCCCCCCCTAAGCTCCAGACCCCCCCCTCAAGCTTTGTGGCCCTGTCCCATACTGCCCAGGAGCAGTCCAGAGTCCAGGGCCCCATGCCGGGACAGATCCTGTTTATTTCCCCCCACTTCCTCCGCTGGCAGACTTCACAGCCAAGGGAGGATCCGTGAAAAGCACAGTGGAAAACACGACAGAGTTTGAATAAATCAATCCTTCTCTCTCTTCTTGTTTTTCTTTCTTTCTTTCTCAAAGTCAACAGTGAACAGAACTCATCCAGGTTTCAAGAGTTCAACAAGTTAAATGTTTGTTCAAACATAACACTGTTTTCCATTCTGGCTTCAAACCAACACACACTAAATGTTGATATAGGACATATATAGCCAGAATGGGACTAGGACAGCGGGCCTGTAAACATATATTCTAGGGAGGCTATTGGCAACATTAATTAGTCATTATGAGAACATCATCTGTACTGCTCTACTGCTAAAAATTCTAAGACAATGTACCATTGCACAAATCAATCTGATTTATCATGAACACATTTACACCATACCGAAACCAATTTACCCACTCACACACATACCTCCAGTCACTCACACACATACCTCCAGTCACCCACACACATACCTCCAGTCCCTTACGCACACCAACATTGCCCCTATGACAGGCGACCTTCCTCCAACCTCAATTTGCCTTGAGCCCAAACAATAACACTACCTGACATCCCCTGATGCAAAGTAGACATGAAGTCAAGAGGCCTATTTGAGAACAAGGGCGCCTACCTGGGCCGACCATGACTGCATGTGTCATCACTGTGGGGGCGTAGAAACAGCCACAGACCCCCCCACACACACACATATATTGGATGATGCAGCAGATGAGCGATGTTGATGGTGGCCTTGAGGACGGGCTCTATGAAGCCCTCACGGGGGTAAACAGACGGGGTGCCAGGGCTGACGGGTTATGCAAAATCCCTGACGGGTGAGAGATGGTATGACGTTGATCTCTCAATCAGCAAGACAAAGATCCCAAGGGGGCAGGGGAGGAGAGGAGAAAAGAGGGAGGAGAGTGACAGAGTGAGGCGCATCACAGGGTGAGATGACACACAGGGTTACTGTCAAGTTGTTAATGCCTTGTGGTGATGCGTTAGGGAGAAGCACACTTGGAAAATCCCTTGACCCAAGGTAATATGAGCAATATGGTAGGGTGCTATATAGGGGTGGGGGAAAAAATCGATTATTCAATTTTTTCGATTCTCTCTAAAACGATTCTCTCTCGATTCAGAAAAGTTCATAATCGATTTTGTAATAAAAAAAACAAAAACAACACATCCATTTTTTGTTGAAATGCAAGCTGCATCGATTATTGGATTGTTCATAGAAAGTCAAAATTGTGACAATGAAAAGCTTTTTCTCTAATAAAAAATAGAGAAGGTAATTCATCTGTTGATTTTCTTTAATTATCAAACACAAAGTAGGAAGTGTAGCAAAGACTCTGAGTAGCAAACTCAAATGTTTTAAAAGTCGAAATGGATTGATAATCGTTTTATCGATTTAGAATTGATAATAGTTTTTTTTTTACACATCCATTTTATGTTGAAATGCAATTATCGATTGATTATCGATTCGAAACCGATAAAACGATTATCAATGCATTTCGACCATTGAATCATTTGAGTTTGCAACTCAGAGTCTAAAATCACTTCCTACTTTGTGTTTGATAATTAAAGAAAATCAACAGATGAATTACCTTCTGTATTTGCTTTATTAGAGAAAAAGCTTTTAATGGTCACAATTTTGACTTTCTATGAGCAATGCAATAGTCGATGCAACATTTTCAACATAAAATGGATGTGTTGAAAAAAAAAAAAAAAGATTTAAAATCGAATCGTTGAATTCTGAATTGATTTCGAATCCAATCGTGAGGTGCCAAGAGATTCCCACCCCTAGTGCTATATGATGCAATAAGGACGTTTTGGGAAAAGGTTGATCCCAATCGGTATCATTCTGAACAGGGTGATAGAAGGCAAGACAAGGCAAGTTCATACACAGAGGCAATTCAATGTGCTTTACATTATTAAAAGCAAAAGAAAAATCCAAATGAAACAAAGCGCTTACAAGTACAAATCAATAAAGGATACAAATATATATATATGTAAATATGAAAAATAATTGCTTTATTCTGATGAGTGGGATGTAAAAAAAGATCGGATTTTTGTGTGCGTCTGCTTTTTAGAATTATTTATGTATTTTTTGTTTTATTACTTTTTATTGCACTTTGTACCCTATATTTTTTATATATATGCACATTTGCACAAAACATAAACGATGACCTTGACCTTGGAGCGCAAGGGATAAGACTATAGACTAAGGGCAACATGGCTGGCAACATCAAAGTCTGCTGTGTAGGACCTAAAGCTAATTTAATAACTTCATAAAATAATTTTGCTAATTTCATAACATAACCAAGATTTCAAGCCAAACAGGGGTGGTTCAGCGTAATGTTGGGGGGTGCCCACGCAAAGACCTAGTTCCATGTATAAATGAGTTCTATTTTTTCTAGGAAACTAAATTATTTCATGTCAGGAAGAACTTCTGCACAAGAACCTCTGTACCTCTGGTATAAACAGCTCTACTTGAGACCCCGAAATTTGCAATTTGCTCTCCACATGCAGGAATCCCCGCCAATTCTCACTATGCCGTTGATGATGCGCGACGCCCGTTCATGGTGCTCGTTGCCCTATGAAATTAGGGCTCTTAGAATTGAACAATGGTGCACAAGAATTTGACCTCTATGAAGCCATACGGTAGTCCTATTGTGGATATCCAGTTTAAGGAAATATCTTTAAAGGAAAAGGGACCTGGCACCTGGAAGGCAAGACGGAACATGAAGCTGATCTTCACCAAATCCATTACAGGGAGAGTTACTCAGCAGGCTGGCCAATGTACCATCTACACCACTTACAGATCAGAGGATTAAATCCCATGAGGCATTCTCTCTTATCAACTTCGAATAACCACTGCTCTGTTAAGTCACTATGGGCAAATCTTCTCAAAGCAAGAGAGGAGAGGAGGGGGTGACATCAGGAATTCTAGAAAGTGAGGTCATTCCACAAGGTCACAGGGGTAAATGGGAAAGGTCAAGAACAGTTTTCAGGCATCAAACTTGATCAGCCAGTGGGCTGCCAAAAGAAGCAATCGATGTTCTGAAAACAGGATTTGAAAGGTGAAAGGTTTTTCATCTTAAAAGACAGTCCAATCGAATACTATATCTAAGCCTAGACAGCAAGCTCATGGGATCCAGAGCATGAGTGAGATACTTCCTGCAAAACATACTCACAGACACAACAAATATGACCTTTTGATCTTTGACCTTTGACCTGAACCAGGTTTTGCTTTAAAAAGACAAAACATTTGTTTTCGAAAGAGAAGCCAGTTTCTCCTTTATTACATATTTTTTTTTAACCTGCTTCCTCCCTTTCTCTCTGCAAGTAACAGAGCCCTCTTGGCAGCGCTATCAGACTGAACATTGAGAATGACAACCTGATGTCTTTTCAGCCACCAGCAACCTTGATCCAGCTACATCCTCCCTCTCCCTCTGTCTATTTCTCTCTTTCTCTCTTCCTCTCTCTCTCTCACTCTCTCTCTCTCTCTGCCGAATGTGATGTGAATATTCATGGCAGGGATCTGAGGCAGAGTGGATGGCAGCCAAGAGGAGTGAAACACTCGCTTGCGAGTCTGCAGAAGCAGATAAACGTGCCAATTTCAAAGTCTCGGGCCTCTGCAGTCAGCTCAGAATTATCCTAAAGGTAGGAAAAACAACCGCGGCAGCCGCAACGGCTACAGCAACAACAACAACAACAACGAGGCAAATTACTGAACCTTGCTGGATAGAGTGTGTGTGTGTGTGGGGGGGGGGGGGGGGGGCAAACGTGGGAAACTTTTTTTACTCAAACGACTGAAGTCGGACTCAAATCCCCCCACCACAGTGAACACAGTGCTCAGTAATCGATAACACGTTCAATATAACAGAAAATGTACTACATGAGTTTGATCTGTGGTATTGGCTTTGATGGATAAGTGAAAACAGGAGACACCATGTTGCTGTAGGTTCATCATTTCACCCTCGCCTTCTCCCCCCAACTCACCCCCCCCCCCCACCCCGCTGCTCGCTGCAAGGGATGCTTGCCCTTCTTGTGGGAGTGAGTCAGCTTACATCTTCTGACAACTGCGAGCCGAGGGCTTTGTCAAGAGCGGCCGCATTTATTGTTTTGATTGGTCCCCACTTGTTATGTTCGAGCACAAAATGCTTTCAAATGTGATTGCGCCACAGCGTCTGAAGCCCAGGCACGCACACACTCACAAAGACACACGCATGCACACAAACACAGACATCCAAAACTGGAGGAAAAAAAAAAAAAACGGAAAGAAGGAAAGAAGTTAAAATAAAAAAAAGATGGGGCGAGGAGGAAAAGACGTAGCGTCTGTTTTTATTTACTGAGGACAATCACTTGGCACATCAAGAGTCTGTGTGTCTCTCCTTCCACCCTTAAACTACACACACACACACACACTCCACACCATATACTCTCAATCCACCCCATCTCCCCTCTCTTACACACGCAGCTGTGGAAGTGACTGCACTGAGCTGTGCTATTGGCCGATGACAGTGCTAAAGCTGTGTTGTGCCAACCAAGATGGTGGAAGAGAGAAAAATAGAGAGAGAGAGAGAGAGAGAGAGAGAGAGAGAGAGAGAGAGAAAGAGAGAGATAGAGAGAGAAAGCACAAGGGAGAGAGTTAGAGTGTGCGAGACAGAGAGAGGGAGTGAGACAGAAACAGAAGGAGGGAGGGAGGGAGAGAGACAGAGATGGAGGGAGAGAGACAGAGATAGAGTGTGAGAGACAGAGAGAGTGACAGCGAGTTCGAGTGAGAGAAAAAGAAAGAGGGAGGGTTTGCAACAGAGACAGAGATAGTTAGAGTGTGAGAGCCAGAGAGAGTGACAGAGAGGGTTAGAGTGAAATAGAGAGAGAAAGAGGGAGGGATGAGAGAGGGAGACAGACCTATGGCCTGTGCCAAAACTCATCGGCGTGGCGCTGGAGGACTCGGTGGCATGGATACTGGAACTGGCGCTGCCGTCTGCCACCGCTCCTCTGCTCCGTGCTGCCCTCTGGGCCTGGGCACGCGGGCATGTGGGCACGCGGACACTGGGAGCAGAGCAGAGCAGAGAGTAGCAGAATCAGCGGCGGTGGCAGTGGCAGCAGCCCTGCCCACTCCCACACCAGCGCCAGCCAGATAAGACCTGCCAAATGTGTGCACGCTAACAATGCAACACATGAAACATAAATCACAGCCAGCTTGTTAGCAACAGAGTCCAGAAAGAGAGAGACGGGGAAAGGGCTTTGGGGGGATGGGGGTGGTGAGGAGTAGTAGGAGTGGGGGGGTGGGGGGGTGAGATAGAGAGAGAGGGAGGATGTAGAGGGAGAGAGAGAGGGTTGGGGAGGAGAGAGTGTAGAGTAAGCATGAAAAAGAAGGGAGTGAGAGAGAATGAAATAGTGTGTGAGAGAGAGTTAAGAGATTTAATGTGCTGCTGAAATGGTGACACTTGCCAGGGACCCCAGAGCGCTAGAGCACAGAGCTACAGATGCACTGGTCATTTCCCGGCATGTCTCTCTCTCTCTGATACACAAACACACACTCACACACACACACTCTCCCTCTCTAGTACAAACACACATAAACACACACACACACACACACACTCTCTCTCTAATAAACACACATACTCTCTCTCCCTAATACACACACACACACACACACTCTCTCTCTCTCTCTCTCTCTCTCTCTCTCTCTGTCGCTCTCTCTTTCTTTAATACAAACACACACACATATTCTCTCTCTCTCTCTCTCTCTCTCTCTCTCTCTCTCTCTCTCTAAACACACATACTCTCTCCCTCTCTCTCTAATACACAAACACACTCTCTCTTTCTCTCTCTCACTCTCTGGCGCTCTCTTGCTTGCTCATCCCCCATCCCACCCCCTTTGACCTCACATACACACTTTCTGTCACCAACAAAATTCTTCTTCCAATCACACACACTCTGTTGCTGAAATGCTGCAACCAACATTTGAAAATAAATCTATAAACACTTACCACTACAAATGCAAACACTGAAATATTTATGGAAATCCATTTGAAATTTGTACATATGTACACAGACACACATTTATAGACATACAGTATAGCCCTCAAATAGGCATTTACACATATAAGTCTCCACATAGTTTTAATTTCACTTTTTTCATGTAAAAGTAATTAGTTTCGGAAAAAAAAACGGAATGGGAGGGAAAAGACAGGGAGAGAGAGAGAGAGAGAGAGAGAGAGAGAGAAAGAGAGAGCAAACGTATGGTGGGCCAGAGTGGATGTTTTCAACTGCTGAGGCAGTTTTCAAAAAAAAGGACTGCTGCCAAGATGACATGAAAAATGGAAAACGCAAGAGCTAATTATGAACTCCAAACAAATTACTGTGACATGAAAGAGCAGACAGCGTAGAGAGAGAGAGAAAGAGAGAGTGAGAGAGAGAGGGAAAAGAGATGGAGGGAGAGGGAAGATGGGTTCAAAGACATCTGAGGACTGTCCAGCATCTGGCTCCCAGAGACAGTCACCCTTGGCATGTTGTTATGAGGACGGTTTCAGGAACTGTCCATTAGCGAGCAAAATCGAAAAACAGCGAGAGAGAGAGAGAGAGAGAGAGAGAGAGAGTGTGAGAGAGGGAGAGAGATGAAAAAGAAGCCTCTCTTTCTTCAGTGCTTCAGACCTGCAGTGTTAAATAAGGAGAGTAAAAGGAGAGAGAGTGAGTGTGAGAGAGAGAGAGAGAGAGAGAAAGAGAGAGAAGGGGCAAGAAAGACAGTGAGAGAACAAGAGAGAATTCTCATTGCAAAAAAAAAAAAAAAAAAACACACACACACACACACATTTTTCTTCCACTGAGGTAACGTGGGTGTGAAAGAGAGAAGTGCTATAACGCTGGGCTATGCTAATGTGGACTCCTTGCTGGAGGACTCCTTCCTGGAGGACTGCCAACGTCGAAAGAGAATTCTCCCCTCCAGCCAATTACTCAAGATACAATGGATTAAAGCAATTATTTCTGCTTGTACTGTTGCTCAAACAGGGGAGGCTTTGACCTTAGGTTTCAAAATAGAACTACCGCTTCAAAAGAAAGTAAAACAATTATATAAAAGAGAGAGAAAAGAGTTTGCTCTCACAGAGAGAGAGAGAGCAGAGCCCTTACAAGGCAATGTATTTATTTTTTTCTATCCGTTTTAAACACACACTAAACCAAAACACGCATCATGCGACAGCATCGTGGGATCTCACAGTAGCACTTTGAACAGCACATCTCTCTGTGCTAAAAGTGGCGGTTACAGGTGTTCACCGAGGAGGAGGAGGCGGTGGTGGCGGCTTGCTTATCACCGCCGTTTCGCCGCCTGCATTAAAAAGGCTGCTCTCCTGATAGCAGCTCGTTAAAGCTCAATTAAGGCCTCGTTAAATGTCCTCTAATGAAAATGCTGCCACCCAGCTGGCTGGACCCACACCCCCCCCCCCCCCCCCCCCCTTCTCAAGGCCGGTTTTAGGAGAAGAAAAAAAAGAAACGAAATGGGAGGTGGAGACTTGGCCCCCCCTTACCGTTATCACTTGATTGCGTGGTGGACTGACAGTGGTTAATTGGAGGGAGGGTAGAGAGAGAGAGAGGGAGAGAGAGAGAGAGAAAGAAAGAAAAACCAATAAATAAGATTCAGTAAGCATGTAATTGAACAATTATAGATTCATTTTCATTAGCGGGTGCGGGCAATTATAGATGGTGCTCTGATTGAGGAGGATCCATAAATGGCTTTGTAACACACAAAAGGTTTGTAGTGTCGGGTTAATAAAGAGGACACACATCACTCTACTAGACATCGCCTCGAGTGAAATTCCCAAACAGAGAGAGAGAGAGAGAGAGAGAGAGAGAGAGAGAGAGAATTACACAGTATGCTTCACAGAAAGGGACTGAGAGAGGCTGAAAGAATGAGAGAGTGAGACAGAAATTGAAAGTGGTCAGGAGAGGAAAGGTGAAAGAGAGGGATGGAGAGGGCCAGAAAGAGAAGAAGACAGTGTGAAAGACAGCAGAAAAAGAGAGAGAGAGCGAGAGAGAGAGGGTAATTTATGGAGTAGGCAGCTGGGCTGATTGAGGAGATTTGGCAGGGAGCATCCTTTGTCCCTACAACAAATCCCCCAAAATGTGCTGGAAATAACATAGGGTTGCCTCTCACGTCGTCCATCACTTCGGAGGGGGGAGAGGGGGGAGAGGGGAGACCAAAAAGAAAAGGCGGCACAGAGCTATCTTAATCCCCTGAGGACGGCTTCTAATCAAGATGAAATGCATTTACAGATCTATTTAATAAGGCTTGCCAGAAGTCAAACTTGGCATGTAGATGCGGGCGGGGATTAAATTTCATCGGCAACCAACACTGTAAGTGAACGCCTGCAGACAGAGGGGAAAGCTGCCAGTTTTCCTCTCGCTTAGCCTCTTTCTCTTTCTCTCTCTTTCACTCATTCGCTTCCTCTCTCTCTATCTGCCTTGTGTGATCCTCCTATCCTTATGGGGAGGGACAGACAGCAGCAGTGCAGTGTGCAAAGAGGGGGGGGGAGAGAGGACAGAGAGAGAGGGGAGAGATAGACCATGAACAAGAGAGAAGGGAGGGAGGATAACAGAGGTGAGGACAGGAAAAGAGACCAAGAGAGAGAGAAGGGGGGGCAGGAGAGGATGAGAGCAAGAGAAAGCTAAAGGAGAACAGGGTAGGGAAGAGAGAGATATGAGATGGGATGTGTGTGTGTGTGTGTGTGTGTGTGTGTGTGTGTGTGTGTGTGTGTGTGTGTGTGTGTGTGTGGTGTGTGTGTGCAAGTGAGTGAGTCAGTGTAAGGGAGAGAGAGTATGTGTGTGTGTGTGTGAGAGAGAGTATGTGAGTGTGTGTGACAGAGAGAGAGAGAGAGAGAGAGAGACAGAGAGTGAGAGAGAGAGAGTGAGTGTGTGTGTGTGTGTGTGTGTATGAGAGAGAAAGAGAGACAGAGAGTGAGAGAGAGAGAGACAGAGAGGGAGAGAGAGAGGGAGAGAGAGAAAGAGAGACAGAGAGTGAGAGAGAGAGAGAGACAGAGAGGGAGAGAGAGAGGGAGAGAGAGGAAAGAGAGAGAGTGAGAGAGGAGAGGTTGGTCCTGGGCGGCCAGCTCAAGGTCGCGGTGAGGACAGCGCTGGCTCTTCCTCCCCTGTGGGCAGCCGGAGGGGAGCGAACATGCGGGCAGGCAGGCGGGCGGGCGGCGGAAGGACTCGTTCTGCAGTCACCTCTGCTGCTGATCCACCCGGCTACCGCCTCACACGCCAGGTGGCATCGCCGGGAGTCCCGGGACACAACACCTGCATCAACGCGCTCTCTTTACGGGCACTACAGGGACAAGGACACTCGTGCTTCTGTGTATGTGTGTGATTTGGTGTGTGTGTGTGTGTGTGTGTGTGTGTGTGTGTGTGTGTGTGTGTGTGTGTGTGTGTGTGTGTGTGTGTGTGTTTATATGTGTGTGTATTTTGTTGTCAGATTTTTCTAATATACTGGCTCCTAGTTGACTGATAGGACCAGTCGCCACCAACATTGAACATGTCAACATTTACCACAAGAACCCACCTGAACAGCATAGTAAATCCAATCCCAATCACATGGGCCCCCAACAGACCTGTCACGCAAGCAGGCACTCAGATTACACTTTCCCCCCCAAAAAAAACAGCCGTGTTTCAAAGGCATGTTTACTGCATATGTTTCAGTGTGTGTGTTTGTGCGTGTGTGCGCGTGTGTGTGTGTGTGTGTGTGTGTGTGTGTGTGTGCGTGTGTGCGACAGAGCAGCTGAGTGAGAGAACAAGTGCAGAGTGGCAGCAGCAGCAGGAGCATATGTGTGTGTGTGGTCATATGGGGAGCGAAGGAGGGGGCGGGGGGTTGGGTGGGACTCGGGAGGCTAAGTGGGCCACCGTACAAACACCACCTCGGCCAATTAAAGCTCTCTCAGCTGCGCCACCTCTGAGCCTCCTCCCTTACAGAAGAGGAGAGGAGAGGAGAGGAGAGGAGAGGAGAGGGAGAGGGAGAGGATGAGGGAAGAGGGTGGGGGGGGGGGGGGGGGGTGGGGGGGAGAGAAATAAAGAGGCAGTATAGAAGAAAAAAAAAAAAACATTTTCTAAAAATAAAATGACAAGGAAGGGAAAAAAAAACACATCCCTGTTAACTGCATGACATTGTGTCAAAAAACATCCACACTTTGTTGCTGTCCTCTCACACTCCTCCTAGCCATCCCTCCCATCTATCGCTCTCCCCCCTTCCACCCTCCCCATCTTGTTACCGCTCTCTCAGTGACAATTTGCCTAAGGACCCCAATTTCCTAGCAACAGCCTGCCACCAAACATTTGGCAGGGGTTCAGGGGTGTCTTTGTGAAAAATGGCCCTGCTGTTTCTTGCTCTCTCTCTTTCTCTCTCTTTCCTCTCTCTCTCTCTCTCTCTCTCTCTCTCTCTCTCTCTGCTCGTCTGCTCATCACCTCGCAGCCCGGCTGCTGCAACTGTGGAGCCACACCATTGGCCTTGCCAAGCCCCAATCATCCCGTTCAGGACCAATCACGACACAGGACGGATAGGCAGGCGGTCTATGGTGCAGGGGTTTGTGCCAAAAAGCATGTATGTCCCTCTTTAGCTCTTGTGCTCACTCAGACACACTAACACACACACACACACACACACACACACACACACACACACACACACACACACACACACACACACACACACACACACACACACACACACACACACACACACACACACACACACACACACACACACACACACACACACACACACACACACACACACCCGTACACACATGCAAACATGCAACTAAATACCCAGGCCCCTATAAACTAATGTCCCTATAAACACAATGCAGCAAAAAAAAGATCAGTTTGCCAAACATCCCACCCTGTCATACAATGGCTACTTAGAATGGATGCGGGTTTACATAGAGATGAACACCCCGAGGGCTGGTCCTTTGCCAGGGGGCAGTAAAACCCAGTCGGCTCAGTTTATTGTGCCTGAGAATGTGAGGATTTTCCTTTTCTTTTTAAATGAAGAATACAAGGGAATACAAGAGTGCATTGTGGGATGCCAAACGGTGGCCAGCTGCCAAAAAGGCGTCACTGTCATTTTAGCACAGCCGTCTCTCTCTCTCTCTCTCTCTCTCTCTCTCTCTCTCTCTCTCTCCCTCTCTCCCTCTCTCCCTCTCTCCCTCTCTCCCTCTCTCCCTCTCCCTCTCCCTCTCCCTCTCTCTCCCTCTCCCTCTCCCTCTTTCCCTCTGCTTGGGAAAGATGGGACGTGGGAAAGCGATGTCCTGGATTCAGGCACGGACACGACTTGCTTACTGATGCGGGGCCCCGGCGTCTAACCTAGCGGCCCACCCCTCAGCCAGCGGGCCTGACAAACTTGTTCACACTTTGTCAGCCTCACTGCTGCCAAACGCGATGCTCACAGATTTTCCCACTCAATGGGAAGTAACAGCAACACATCCAGCACCAAAAAGCGTGTGACCCCTAAACCTTCCATTGGCCTTTGGGAGCCAAAGCGAGGGCCTTACCATGACTGCAGCCTGAGCATTGGTAACGCTAATGCAATCAAGGGCCTTACCATGACTGCAGCCTGAGCATTGGTAACGCTAATGCAATCAAGGGCCTTACCATGACTGCAGCCTGAGCATTGGTAACGCTAATGCAATCAAGGGCCTTACCATGACTGCAGCCTGAGCATTGCTAACGCTAATGCAATCAAGGGCCTTACCATGACTGCAGCCTGAATGTTACGCCCCTCTACACCCCTACTGGCTTTGCAGTGGCAGTGCAACCGCTTTTAGGTGGTGAATGGGCATAATTAGCCTGATTGTCCACACCTGGGGAGGTGCCATGCGGTTTGCCCTCAGAAGGAGGGCCTTGCATTCACACCATGCTTTGGAGGCTGGTGAACACCATTACCCCTTTTCCACCAAAGCTGGTTCTGGGCTGGTTCTGGGCTGGTTCCGGGCTGGTTCTGGGCTCTTTGGTTTTCCACCGAAAAATAACTGGCTCCGGTTCCAAAAAACAGGTTCTAACTCAGCACCAACTTTTAGGTGGGCCAGAAACAAGAACCGGTGACGTCGGGGTTCGTCCCCAACAGAAACAGAAATTTCCGCCGCCATTTTTTCCCCACCGTCAACTGAGTGAAAACGGTGAAAACGTAAATGAAAAATCCAAGGACAACAGACCAATTAACAAATTAAAAATAATAAAGAAAGCTTTCATTCATCAAAATGTTTTGGTTTGTCTGCCTAGTATACATTAACTCTTTCAATCGGACTTGTTTTTTGTGTTAAAATTAGCTGTTGACCTAGCAAGTTTGTGTAGCAGTTAGCACTAGCTGCCTTGAGGTACTGCTACAGTTGTTATGCTAGTCAACCATCATGAGCTGCATTGCCTGTTCGTTTGAGCTACGTGAGGAAATATAGAAAACCCGTAGTTGTATCATTTACTGACCCCGTAATGTAGTGCTGATTTTGTATTGTTTGTACTGAAGAAGACGTGCCACTTGAAAACATAAACAAAATTGCTCTTGACCAAGCAAGTTCATGTAGCAGGTTGCTAGCTAGCTGCCGTGAGGTATTGCTACAGTTATGGCAACTAGTAGGCATATCAGTAGTAGCTAGTCAACTCCCGTCATTAATTGCATGGTCAGTCGTTTGATCTACGTGGGAAAATATAGAAAACCCATTGCCAAGTAAACAGAACATTAACTTAAGCTTGTATGGTACTGCATGGTATTAAAAAATGAAACATAATAGAAGTTTTATCGACATTTGTTTGCCTTCCCCCTGGAAGAAAACCACTCGTGAATAACTAGTAACATGTCAAAACATTCGAAAATGTTCAGTTAGGACAACGGAGGCATATGACGTGATTTAAAGACGTAGCTAGCCCTACTCTGGCTCTCAGTCGGTGGAAAAGCAAGCCGGTTCCAAGATAAGAACCAGCACCGAACCGCATAAGCACCAGCCCAGAACCAGCCCAGAGCCAGCTTTGGTGGAAAAGGGGTACATGTGTTTAGTGCGGGTGCTTGGCACTCACTATTTTACTCTGTGTTTTGTGTTATATAGGAATAAGTACTATTTTTGTACAACTCTGTGGTCTGGCTCTTCATTTGTTGCGGCTCAAGAGTTGGGTCGTAACACTGAGCATTGCTAACGCTAATGCAATCAAGGGCCTTACCATGACTGCGGCCTGAGCATCGCTAACGTTAATGCAATCAAGTGTGACGCTAAAAGCCCTTGTTGGAACTGCTTCTATAACAGACCTCATGGATGAGAAAAAAAGAGGAGAGAAAGAAAAGATAATGTGAAGATGAGAGTGGGAGGGGTGGAGCTCGGAAAAGGAGTGAAGTGGGCGGGGCCAAAATGCCAATTGAGAGATCTCACCACTGACACCACAATCACCATCACTTCACTCCCTTGCTTTGTGAGAGGACAGACAGACAGACAGACAGACAGACACACACACACACAGCTCTCACACACAGCTCTCACTTACTCAAACAGACCTAGTGCTCACTTTGCCAAATCCTCAAGTCAACTTGCATTGCCAATCAAAACTTCAAGGTTTTCCTCTGCTGTCAGGGGCTCTGCAAATAACGGGTGAACAAAAATCTCAATAAACCTTGGAATGTGTGGCTGCCTTAACACCCACCCTACCCTCCATCCCCCCCCCCCACACACACACACCACCCTACCCATTCCCATGGACTGAAAATGAGAGAGGGACACATTTCTGGGAGTGATTCCTACTTCAAAGTGCTGGGGAAATTATTTTCCAGTCGTCGTGGTGACATGAGCAACGCTATTATGCAACAAAGAGTCTCAAGGAGTATCCAGGAATGTGTGGAGGAGGAGGGGGCTGGGAGGGGACGTTATGTAAGAGAGAAAAATATAGAGAGAGAGAGACAGAGAGAAAGAGAGCCAGTAGAAGGGGCTGATTTGTTGACAGGGAATTAACTAGCTTGCTTGGGGATGGAAGAGGGTGGGGTGGGAGAGCGTTGGGCTTCTTGCATGTCTGTCTTCACCATCGCTCCCCTCCACCCCCGCTCCCCACGGCGTGGCACGGAAGGGTACTGCCTGACGTCACCGAAACAAACACATGCCCTCTAACACCCCCCCCCCCACCCCTTAGCACATGACTTACTCACATGATGCCTGTGCTAATCCCATGAGCCCACATCTGACACCCTGTCACACACGGGAGAGTGTCTACTGTCAATCAGGACACATTTTACCAGCCCTAACCTCATTATGTAATCTATTTTGTCACGGGAAAAGCCAAAGGCTAGTGAAGGCTGGTGTTACAAAAGAAGTCTCCCCAGCATACCTGTTAACCTTTGTGTCAATCATTGGAAAAAGGAGCTGTTCAGGATTCCCTTGCTAGGTTTGTTTTATGATGGATTATTCACTAAGGGCTGTTTTTACAGAAAATTATAGGCTGAAATGAACAGATTTATGAAATTGCTTAGCAAAACACCCAATGTGAAACAATAAATGGACTTGATTTACTTGTTTAGCGAGTTTTTGAGGGCTTAGCGGTCACATTATGCAAAACATTATGAAGAACATCTGCGAGAGAAACCATATTACCCCAAAATTATACAATAACTGTCTATTTGTTTCTGTGTTTTACTTCTGGGCCTGTGTGTTTTTATTCCATTTCATTTAACAGGGAGATGCCAGTGAGGTTAGGAGCGTGCTAATGTGTGTGTGTTTAAACAGTTCTTGCTTAACGAGCTGGTAATTGACCACACCTCTCGTTGGTTATCAAAGACAGGTGTGCTTTTGAGGCCGTTATGCAGGAAAACATCACAGTTTGTTATATCATACTCCTTAAATCTCTTTAATATAATGAACACTTCTCCTACCCTAGTACTGTAATAGTTATAGTATTAACAGAGTTCCCACTATTTTCTGGAGATTGTTTTCCAGGACCATTTTCAATGATGATCTAGCTGGTATGACGGACAGGTAGCGCGCCATACACTATAAGTTCCTCTCTGTGGAAGTGTGATTTAAAAGACACAGTCTGTGGCTGTAACTATTTATGGAATGATCTCTTACATGCTTAGAAATTATGACAAATGTATAATAGAATAATGCAAACCCACCATTAGAACATTATTAATTCATAACCTGAATCCCTTTTTCTTATTAATCATAAAAACAATTGTCGGAATAACAATAACACAAACAGTAGCCTACAATTTTGCTAACTGAAACATCTCTAGATTTGATTTACATACCTAAACGTAGGAGTTTAGTGAGCTAGGATTATTAACTGCCACTGACAGTCTTTAACGAGGCTTATCACACCCACTGTGAGCCACCAAACATTTCATGTCACATTATGTCTACTTTATCTTAAAACACAGCATTGTGTTTGAAGAGACAATGCTAGTAAAGTAAAAAAAAAAAAAAAAAAGTACCGTTTGCCATTGTTTTGACCCCCCTTCCCATTGATTTTTTTTCCAACTCTCTCAACAAGCCCAACACACATTTGAAACCACTGCTTCTGGCCGGAGTTGAATCATAGGACTTAAACATCTGCTGGCAAAACAAAGTAGCAAGCACGTCAACATTAGCAACTAAACCAATCATGCTAACCAGTTGTTAACACTGTTCAACCGTTTGGGAAGACAGAAAGGTTAATCTATAAACCCACTACAGACTACTACAGTAACCAGCAAGCAGACTTACATTCGAAGGACATTCTGAGTTTCAGCCACTTAATTTGTAATGTCATCTAACCTTGACAAGAGTTGGGGGTGTGTTCACAGAGTTGCCACATCATAACCGAGAGCAGCCTATTAATATTCTCGTCCATAAACTATTATTTGAAAGTTAATATGACCCTGAACATCCCTTAGTCCTTTCAGATGGCAGTGTTGTTAAAGGCACAATATGCAACAATTATGCTTCAGGATTAGGGTTAGGATAAGCAGTTTAACCTTAAAATAACAGCTTAAAAAAAATTGGGGCGCTACAATGACTTTTAATATGGAGAATTGCGTCCGTGCCAATGGCATAGCAGGGTCGATAGGCATATAACTGCCTTCTGTAGTTTTGCCTGCCGATGCCCGCCGACCTGACTTTGATAACCTTCTGCCGATCTAGTAAGTAGCTTATTTGCCGTCTTGCTTAGTCTTGTGTTGCACATGATTGATGTTTGACTGTGTAAGGACAGTCGTTGAGTAATTAGTTTGTCATAATGTCAAAGTCAGCACATTTCAAGAGATTTCGTTAGTTTTAGCTGCTAGCATACCTTTAGCGAATAGCTATTAATCCTTAATGCACCTTTAACAGGGTTTTTAACCATTTCAGTTCAGCCACCAATACTTAACAAGTTTACATCCTATGTTTATTATTACAGCTCAGTTTGTAGAGAAAGTGTCCAACAAAAATAAAATATTGACAAAAGATGTGTAACACTGACAGTCAACTAGTTAACTAGAGACTAAATGAAACCCAAATTAATGAAATGAGGAATGGAACAAATAGAGAGAAAGAGTACATAAAGAACAAATAGAGAGAAAGAGTACAGAAACAACTAAAATAGGGACAGAAAAGACCAAGACAGGATAAGGCAAGAAAACAAAGAAAGACACAGTAAGGACAAACAGAGACAGGCAGGCAGACAGAAAGAAGCAAGGAGCAGACAGAGGGACAGTAAGGACAAACAGACAAACAGACAGACATACAGACAGGCGCGAGGAGCAGACAGAGAGACAGGAGAGGCGAGAGCTTTCGAGAGGAAGAATAAGACACTCACAGCGATGTAGTAGACTCGGGCCTTCTCCACCAGGCCCCAGTTAGCGTCCAGGTCCAGGTGCTTCTCTTTGCTGTAGCAGTTCGCCGCTGCCAGATTAGCAACCAGGGACCTACCGAGACAGACTCCATTCATCATCCCCACGCTTATCATCCATCTTCATTTCTATCCCCCCTCCCACCCCCACACACACACACAAAAACACCTTCAAAAATATTTATCAGCTTTTCCTTTGTTCTTTAATAGCCATGTTGACTCAGGCCCGGGGATATTTCGGAGCCAGGAATCGAACTCGAGCGGACGCTATATTTTACTTTACTCGGGCGACATTATGCGGGGAGGAAAAAAAAAAAAAAAGAGTTGGATGTTTGAGCCGTGAAATAGCCTGCGATACGGTTTCCTGAAGAGACATCTGCAAAGATGATGTGGAAAAATGCACACAGATAGACAGGTATACACACACACTCACACACACACACACACACACACACTCACACACACACAAACACACGCACACACACCACTGCATTATCATGGCAAGCCCCCCTGTAAATAGTCAAATACTGACAAGATACCTAGAATATTTAGTAGTCTTTCCACACGACTAAATAAAGCTTGTCTCTCCATGTCCTCATTGTCTATTGCCAAATCATTCCCCTAATGGGTCATGAACCTCTGCTCTCCACTGAAGACATAAATGAGTAATGCCTGTCTGGGTTTTGTTGGCCTAGGAACAGCTCACCTGAGGCTAAATGTATGCTTGCTGTGATGAACTAGCAGTCTTTTGAACAGAGGTCAAAATGCAAACAAACAGGCAGTGTGTGTCTGCTGGTGTGTGTGTTTGTGGGTGTTGTGGGTCGAGAACAGTGATCTCCATCACTGAAACAACACCTCCACATCTTTTCCCATCCTTCCATTTAGCCATCCATCCACCAGGTCGTTTTTATAGCTGTGAGAATATAATGACATAAAGCACACACAAGAAACTATAGAAAAAACCATAACAAATACCTTCCTATTTCTACAAACACATCACATGCCTTTGTCCTCAAACTCATTTGCGCTTCCTCCTAATAATCATTACAATCAAGGATGCAGGCTCAGCCCATCTGATACAACTAGCATCAATTAAGCACCCTAGCGCTGGGACACTAACCAGATCCACGTACAAAAGCCAGGTGCACAGAGAGGCCCTTATGACAGCAAACCAAAATATGCGCTGTTTTCAAGGAACAACCTCACCGAGCACTGAACTTCCATTCTCCGTCTTAATTACACACGACCGAGACACAGCCTCGACTGTGGATGAGTTTCGGATGAATAACAAATATGGAAAGGAGAAGAAAAAAAGAAAAAAATGAAAAAGGATATAAAGCCGGGAGCTATCAAAAAGAATACCATGGTATTAATTAGAGCTCAATGTCTTTAAACTCTTGGAAGTAATAACTGTGGAGGTTCCTCGTGTTGGGGCCTGAGGGGTGGGGTAGCTGACTGCTTGTCTGCTGAACAGCTGAGAGGAACACAAGCACATTCCCACTCGCCCTGGCTGAGGGCTGCTGACCTTTCCACATGTCAGAGCTGACATCAAACAGATCCTCAGAGACAGAGAGAGGGAGGGAGAGAGAGAAAAAGGCTAAGATTGAGGGAGAGATAGAGGTGCAGATAGAGAGAGAGGAGACAAAGAAGAGAGAGAGCTAAAGAGAGAGAGAGAGAGAGAGAGAGAGAGCGAGAGAGAGAGAGAGAGAGTGAAAAGCCGACAGAGAGACAAGGGCAGAGAGAGCCTGATGGAGTGACTGACATGCTCAGTAGCTGCTGATGAAGGTCAAGTGTGTTAAAGGGGTCTCGTTTTCTTCCTCTTACTCTGTGAGTGGGTGTCTGTGTGGATGAATGAGTGAGAGTGAGTGTGTGTGTGTGTGTGTGTGTGTGCGCGAGTGAGTGAGAGTGTGTGTGTGTGCGCAAGTGTGTGAGTGTGTGTGTGTGTGTGAGCATGTGCGAGTGCGTGTGTCCGTGCATGTGTATGTGTGTATGTGTGAGAGTGAGTGTGAGAGTGAGAGTGAGTGTGCGTGCGCATGTAAATTTGCGTGTGTGCTGGCTTGTGTGCGTATATGCGTGCGTGCGTGCGTGCGCGCGCGCATGTCTATGTATGTGTGAGTGGAAGTGTGCATGTTTAAGCGTGTGCGATCACATGTGTGTGTGTGTGTGTGTGTGTGTGTGTGTGTGTGTGTGTGTGTGTGTATGTATGTATGTGTCGGGGGCTCTGAGTGGTGGACGTGTATTGATCTGCAAATGGCTCAGCGTGATGGAGACATGAGCGGCACATTAAGAGATGAGGACCGACCTCTGAAATGACAAGGGCCTGTCAGGACACTGAGATGGGCCCACAGGGGAGTGTGTGTGAGTGTGTGTGTGTGTGTGTGGGGGGGGAGACTGACTCCACAGGCTTTGCCATAGCTTCGATGCGAAAGAGCAAACTAATTTAGATCAAACACACACCTAGTCACTGTGACCTGCTGTCTTCTTAAGGCCGATTTTTACTTCTCCGATTCGGTCGTAGAGGGACACTTTGGCACGCCTTGGCACGCCTTGGCAACACCTTCACCCAGGTGTTAACGCCCATCCGAGCCCTCGGAGAGCTGGTCGGAGAGGAACACTTTTTTCTAACTTTTCGTAGAGAGTCGGAGAGAGGGATACCCCCTTGGCTGTGATTGGTCCACTAACGACATTATTTCCCAACGACATCATCACCCACCGAGTCAATGTCTCTCATAAAAGAAAATAATCGCCAAGTTCTCCAACAGCCGCATGCAGCACTATATACAGTGGGGAAAATAAGTATTTGAACCCCTGCCGACTTCGCAAGTTTGGCCACTTGCAAAGAAATGTGTGATCTAGAATTTGAATGGTAAGTGTATTTTAACAGTGAGAAACAGAATATCAACAAAAAAATCCAGAAAACTGCATTTTATAACATTTATGACTTTATTTACATTTGATGCAAAAAATAAGTATTTGAACCCCCAAGCAAACGGCAAGAATTCTGGCTCCCAATGGCCAGTTATGTGCCCAAAAAGCACACAGATTAGTCCTCATTAGGTCTAACAAGGTATACCTGATCTCAACTGGTGACCTGTATAAAAGAAACCTGTCCAAAGAATCATACTTCACACCTTCAACCTCACCACCATGGGCAAGACCAAAGAGCTGTCCAAGGACGTCAGAGATAAGATTGTAGACCTGCAAAAGGCTGGAATGGGCTACAAAACCACCGGCAAGCAGCTTGGTGAGAAGCAGATAACTATTGGTGCGATTATTCATAAATGGAAGCAACACCAAGCAACTGTTACCCGCTCTAGGTCTGGGGCTCCATGCAATATATCCCCTTGTGCGGAATCAGTGATCATTTGAAAGGTGCAGAATAACCCCAGAACTACACAGGGGGAGCTTGTGAATGATCTCAAGGCAGCTGGGACCAGAGTCACCAAGAAAACCATTGGCAACACACCACGCCGTAATTTTTTGAAGTACTGCAGCACTCGCAAGGTCCCCCTGCTCAAGGAAGCGCATGTACAGGGCCATCTGAAGTTTACCATTGCACACTTGGATGATTCTAGGGAGGATTGGGAGACAGAATGTAGTCAGATGATACCAAAATCAAGCTCTTTGGCATCAACTCGACTTGCCGTGCTTGACAGGGGGGGGAATGCTGAATATGACCCCAAGAGTACATCATACCCACCATCAAGCATGGAGGTGGAAACATTATGCTTTGGGGCTGTTTCTCTGCCAAGGGTACAGGACGACTCCACCGCATCAAGGGGACTATGGATGGGGCCATGTGACGTGGAATATTGGGCTTGAACCTCATTCCCTCATTCCCTCCCATTGAAAACACAACCTTAAAGATTTGGAGAGGATCTGGAAAGAGGAGTGGACCAAAATCCCTCCTGAGATGTTTGTAAACCTGGTGACCAACTACAAGAAACGTCTGTCGTCTGTGCTTGCCAATAACGGTTATTCCACCAAGTACTAAGTCATTTTTGTCAGTCAGTTTTGGGGGTTCAAATACTTATTTTTTGCATCAAATGCCATATGTCATAAATGTTATAAAATGCATTTTTATGGATTTTTTTGTTGATATTCTGTTTCTCACTGTTAATATACACCTACCATTACAATTATAGATCACACATTTCTTTGCAAGTGGCCAAACAAGTGAAATTGCAAGGGGTTCAAACACTTATTTTCCCCACTGTATAACACTTGTTGTCTATCTACATCTCACTCACGGTGTGTGTCAAACTCATTTTCATTAATCCAGCCTACTGATTTTTGTTTAGCCTCCTATCTTGATCTCTTTCTTTTTATTCAGACGTTACATAACTTTCATAACCACAAATATAAATTGGCCAGCGAGTTAATTTGTTTCTTAATGTAGAATGGTCGGAGCAAAGCCTCATGGGAAATGGGACAACTCCCGCACAGTTAAACTGTTAAACAAACTCCCGCACATAGGAAGAAGGCTGTTATCTTAAATAGGATTTATTTTATTGTCAAAAACGCGAAGTGGAGTTTATTTACAGCCAATACCATTGTATTACAAACACTGACAACACACACACATAATGAGAAGGTAGCCTACACCTGGCTATTCTCTTGCCTTTAATCTTTCACCTTTGAATAATGTAAAACGTTGTTTTAAAGCGCTGTTGCCGTCCTTATAATTATTATTGGCGCTGTAAATTACTTTCTGCACCCACAGCCGTTGTTGAAGTGTATAGGGCCTGTAAGTACGATCAAATCCTTCTAAATCCGACCACCCGCCCATTTATCCTCGAGGGCGGAGAAGGTCGGAGAAGGATGCAGAAGTATATTTCACGCTTTAGACTCACAGGCTATGACCACGTAACTACTTGCTCTCTCAAAAAACGTGCCACTCCATTTCACCGGAACTTTACTCCCATAGCTCCGAAACAATCCACAGGCTGCAGACTAACGCTGAGAAATGAAATCCCAAATTTCTGACGGCATACATGCATATTGTAGCAGAAGCGCTGTAACGGTGCGTGTTAAACACAACCAACACACAACAGCTACAGCCTCAGCATCACATAAATACCTCTCATCTTCTCCTGCCTTATTAAATCCAGTGTGCCCTAATCAACATGATTAGAGCAAAAGACTGGCCCAGATCCACTTTTCTTTCTTTCTCTCCCTCTCGTCTGCATCTGTAAACACGGTGCAGTGCAAGGAGTATAAACACGCAGGGCTGTTGTGCACACGCTAATGATGGCTGTGAGGTACGCTCACAGGACCGAAGATGCTGGCTCAGGTGTCTGGAGGCAGCCCAACTATGAAAATTGGCACAGGAACTTTTAAACTAACCCCTCCAACACACACAAACACACACACACACACACACACACACGCTCTGCTATGCCCCTGTCCTTGCATGTCCTACCCTGTTCCTGGCCCAATCAAGAGAGAGAGATGGGGGAGAGAGAGAGAAGAAAGGGAGGGAGGGATAGGGAGTCCTGTTGGTTGGGATGTTTATGTGCTAAAATAAAATGCGGGAAACGGGGCAAAAACTCAGACAGCCTATCCACAGGTTAGTGCACTAAAGTAAAACATTACAATAACAAAGGGGATACAATTAATGTATACATTTTTTAAATCTAGTGCTTTCAAACAATTAAAATATTTAATCGCGATTAATCACATTTATGTCATAGTCAACTCAAAATTATTTTTTTTCCATCCTTTTTTTTTATTTTAATGCTCTTATCAACATGGAAAGGTGGATTGGCTTGCTTTATGCAAATGTTTAATTTTATTGAACAGCATTTGAAAAAAAAAAATGTAATACAGTTTGGAGGCCAAAAAGAACGTTAGTCTAAAAAAAAAAAATGTGTTTGTGTTAACGCCATTAATAACATGTTAAACTGACAGCACTAATACAATCCCATGACTTGTGCTATTAACACAACAGGCCAAAAAAATGACATTGATGTTAAGTATTGCCATTGTAGTACATTATATTT
This sequence comes from Sprattus sprattus, assembly GCF_963457725.1. Classification (NCBI taxonomy): domain Eukaryota; kingdom Metazoa; phylum Chordata; class Actinopteri; order Clupeiformes; family Clupeidae; genus Sprattus; species Sprattus sprattus. The sequence continues at coordinate 33,273,477 of NC_137922.1, read as the reverse complement.
TGGAATACATAGGCGCAGAGGTGTTTGATGTTTGAAGAGGGGCTGTGGGGTGTGCATACTCCACACTAAGTGAAAAATGACTGCCAATAGCATGACGTACTGTAAATGCTAATAATTCCTAAGAAAGTGCTATTGAACTGTTTTAAGTTGGAGAATTTTAAATGATGAAGACCTCCACAGACCTCTACAAAGTGAACTAACAAAATGTATTATTTGACAAAGATCAAGCAAAAAAAAAATCAAAAGTAAATTAAGAAGCTGCTTCCCCCACAATATTCAGAGCAATCACTGTAATTATTACAGCTATACATTTAGTTGATACTGTTGGCAAATTGAAAAATATTATTCCTCATGTTCAGCAGATTTTTCCCTGGCCTTTTCAGAGACTGAACTGGCTGTGTCTGACAGGCACGACGAATCCTTCTACGATGAGTCAACTACAGGCCTGGTTGGTAGAGACTGATTCAGTTTGACTAGCGACTAGACTATGACTAGAAAAAAACTAAACAAACAGACTCAATAACTCTTGTTTCTACTGGTACCATCATCCCAATGCACATGTCATATTGATGGCCTTTCTAACTGCCAGCCAAATAATATTCCCTCAGGTTGGACTTGGTCTTTCATAACAATGCAAAAAGCACTCATCTCTTACACTGATCTATGGTAGTTCAGCTATCACTAGGTGGACATGCAGGTTGAGTGTTGAGAGGGAATTACACACACAACTACATGCCACTCACACACATCCTAATGCCCGACACACACACACACACACACACACACACACACACACACACACACACACACACACACACACACACACACACACACACACACACACACACACACACACACACACAGACACACACACACACACACACACACAACAGCGTTTCCGTTGTCTGGTAATTGCCGGACTTTGTCCGAAAAAAAAAAAAAATGTCCGAAAATATTAGATCTCACCGGTCAAATTGTCTGATTGGAATTTCTTAAAAATCCTGTCCCGCAAACACAATCCTAATTTGACAACCATCCTAATAAACTCCTCAAAAAAAGTTCGGAACGAGGTACAACTTGTAAGGATCGTGCATTCGTGGAATGAGCAACACAGCTAACCGTGTGGGTAGCGGCCCACATTTTTTTGCCAAAATCCCCTGCAATATTCTTCTGTTGGTATTCACTCTTGTTTTGTGTTGTTTGGTGGATTGGATGATTCTCCCACAGTATTAAGGAAAAACAACATATTGACCATTTTTACACTTTATTCATTTTACACTGTCAGGGACCTCAGTAGCATGTGGAAGATCCATACGCAGCCACAACAGCTTGGCACCTCCTGTGGGATGGCATCCCATTCCTGAACCAGAATTTGTAGCAAGTCAGCCAACATGGTTGCATTGGTCACTCTGGCACGTACTGCACGCCCAAGCAGATCCCACAAGTATTCAATTTGGTTTAGGTCTGGACTCACGGCAGGCCTTTCCATCCTCTCCACTCCCAAGTTCTTGAGGTACTCTGTGATGATCCTGCCTCTGTGGGGGCGAGCGTTGTCATCCTGGAGGATGGAGTTAAGTCCCAGATTCTGGAGATATGGGGTCGCCATTGGGTCCAGAATCTCATTCCGATATCTCACTAAATTCCAACAGAAGAATATTGCAGGGGATTTTGGCAAACATTTTTGGGATGCTACCCACACGGTTAGCTGTGTTGCTCATTCCACGAATGCACAATCCACATGCTACTGAGGTCCCTGACAGTGTAAAATGAATAAAGTGTAAAATGGTCAATATGTGTTTTTTTTCTTCTTAATACTCTGGGAGAATCATCAAATCCACCAAGCAACTCAAAACAAGAGTGAATACCAACAGAAGAATATTGCAGGGGGTTTTGGCACATTTTTTTGGGCCACTACCCACACGGTTAGCTGTGTTGCTCGTTCCACGATTGCAAGATCCTTACAAGTTGTACCTCGTTGTAAAGGTGACTAATCAGGCTTTCCAACGATACACAATACAATATCAATTGGTATTATTAAAGGGGAGGGAAAATCGACTGAAGAAACGTTTCCAAACTTTTTTTTAGGATTTTGGCAAAAAAATGTGGGCCGCTACCCACACGGTTAGCTGTGTTGCTCATTCCACGAATGCACGATCCTTACAAGTTGTACCTCGTTGTAAAGGTGACTAATCAGGCTTTCCAACGATATACAATACAATACCAATTGGTATTATTAAAGAGGAGGGATAATCGACTGAAGAAATATTTCCGAACTTTTTTTGAGGAGTTTATTAAGGCCTATAGAGCAAACGTGCACTGCCCTTATTATGTTCTAAAGGAACAGCCTATTCTGCCATTTGAAAGTTATTAAACAACATGCATATACTGCATTTTAAATAAAGTGCAAACCGTTGGTTACAAACAAGGAGCGAACTGAGTGAGAAGGATCAAACATGGCCAAGCAGACTAGCCTTAAAAGCTTTTTTCAGAGGCCAAACGCAACTGATGAGGGTGAACCGTCTGACGAGGATGAACCTGTAATACCTGCAGTGTTTCGTCTGAACGCGTTTCATTTTATTCTACTCTCTATGCCCGTGCGTGAGAGCGCCGAAGTTGCGTAGAGGCCGACAGCGGTGTTGCAGACAGATATAGATTTTGAAAAATTATAGCTCGCAACATATTGAAAAAAAGAACTGAACAAGTTCATTTTTTGGAGCTGTGAACTTAGTTAAACATTTTGAAATATAAACTATGAACTAAACTAGTTCATGTAGAAAGTGAACTTTCCAAACATTGAATAGTAAGTAAGTAAGTAAGTAAGTAAGACTTTATTTATATAGCACATTTCGTACAGGAGTTGCAATTCAAAGTGCTTTACATAAAATCAATAAGAGCAAGCAGCAGGAGCAATAAAATATTGGTCAACATCGTATCAGAACCTGATGTTCCGATAGGCTTAAAATATTAAAATCATAATAAAAGTAATAAAACCCTTCTGCCTGGTATTTAGCGCAGTCGAAACCATAGTGCTGCTCCATAGATTCCGACCTACCCTGTTAAATATTTTCCCTAGCTATGTTTCCCCCCTAGCCTACCTCAGGGTTTCCCAAAGTGTGGTGCGCGCACCCCTGGGGGTGCGTGAGCTGCCTCTAGGGGGTGCGCGAGAGGAAAAATGTAATGGTGGTCTAATGGTCTAATAATTAATATTATATGTAATTTTCAAAAATGTAAGTAGGATTTTTCACAAAATGAAGCCATGAATTATACAAATTTCCTTTGTAAGATTTAAATTTTGAATATAAAGACGTACAATTTAATAAAGATATGCACTTCAGCTCCTGCCGCCAGACTGTCTTGTACGTAGCCTACACACTAGCTAGCCCTTGCATGTGCCGCTAAAGTCAGTTAACTTCATTCATTCAGCAACATTCACGCAAATATGCTTAACTGGCTAAAATGGGGAAACTGTCAGGTGGGAGAGATTCCGCTAGAAAAACATTTTGCCGGTCACTTTATTTTTAATTTTCCAGACATTTTAATGATAAGCCAGTCAAATATCTATTATTGCTTTTAAATGAGCCTATTAAATAAAACTGACGGCAGGCTATGTAGCTTTAAGAATGACATAATCAGGTCGTGTAGAATGCAACAGGTTTATTTGCCGAAGTTTACAATGAAATTAACAACAACAACATGATTGTCTGATGCACCTTATAGCCAAGGGAACGTCACTCCATTCCGACCTAAACGCCCGAGACTTCGGCCTTTTCTATGAACATATAGCCTATGGCTTCAGGTAGGCTATTACTGTTTCATTCTCATCAGACGGTTCAGTTGCGTTTGGCCTCCGAAAAAAAGCTTATAAGGCTAGTCTGCTTGGCCAAACCGACGGTTTGCGCTTTATTTAAAATGCAGCATATGCGTGTTATTGAATTACTTTCAAACGGCAGATAAGCCTGTTCCTTCAAACATAATAAGGGCAGGGCATGTTTGCTTTATGAGCCTAAATATTAGGGCTATTCTCAAATGTCCGACAATTACCGGACAACCTAAACACTTTCAGTCATAAAAAAAGAGTGCGAGATCGGAGGCAAGAGAAACAAGGGTCTAGTGATCAGTTGTGATGTCTAACTTTATTGTGCTTAATGTAACCGCTGTGTATGGTTAATTGTAAATTAAATATGATGAAATCTGCCTCTGAGCCTGTGCGTGTGTCCTCGCCATCCGTATTGCTCTTTAAAAGTGACGCCTTGTGTAACTGAAATGTATTGAAACTTTGTTGCAGTGTTTCATGGCGTTTTCGCACCTGTAGTTAGTTTCCTAAGTTTCCTCAGGGATTCAAATTATACGATGGTCCAGTTGCCCCTTTGTTCGGTTTGTGTTCATACTGCAACATTTAACAGCGGACTAAATCTTGTAAACAAACGCCAAGCGCGAGCAAAATGTCTCATAGGTCCGATTTTAATGCGCCAAAAGTAGGCTCAGTTGCTTTTTTTTTTTAAGGTGTGGGTGATTGGGGGTGCGTGAACACGGTCGGGATGTAGAAGGGGGTGCATGGCCTAAAAAGTTTGGGAACCGCTGCCCTACCTGAAGCCCTAGATGTTCAAACAGCTTCACCAGAGAAAAGGCCGAAGTGTCTGCATTTAGGTCGGAATGGAGTGACAAGTTCGCTTGGCAAAGGTGCAAGGTAATTGATGGTAACAGTAAAATGTTCTGTTAGCACTGCGGAAAGGCAGGACGACACAACGGATTCACAAGAGGGTTGAATAATTTTAAAATCTCTGCTGTCATTGGACATAGTCAGAGCAATGCCCATGTTGCGGCGCTCAATTTAACGCCACACAGCAGGTTGCGATTAAAGGCCACTTATTGATGCGCATCAGGCTTTGTGTTTTTTTTTTCATTGTAAACTTAGGCAAATAAACATGTTGCATTCTAAACAACCTGGTTATGTTACACTTTAAGCTACGCATGCCGTCAGTCTTCTTCAATAGGCTAATTTAGAAGTAGAAATAGATATTCGACCAGCTTATCATTAAAATGTCCGGAAAATGAAAACTCTGACTGGCAACATTTTTCTCTAGCGGAACCTCTGACACACACACACTTCTTTATTTGGATTCGGTAAATTAGTACATATCAGGCAAAATCCAATCCACACACACACACACACACACACACACACACACACACACATACACACACACCTTTTTCATAGACCCCTGTGTTCCGTGTGCTGTCTGTGCTCACCCTGGGAAAAAGGATACAACTAGTATATATGAACATGTAGGTATATCATATATTATACTTTGATATTTTATGACTTTTATTTTAACATTTCCAGTTCTTGCTTCATGTACAAGCCTAGTATGGGCAAGACACACACGAGGAATCAGCTGTAACTAGCTCTGGTAAAGAAACATATGTTGCATCATGCCTATTCAAATAAAGTGATGAATAAAATCAAATGAATGTCAACCCGTTTGTATGGGGGACCAGAGTAGCATCAGTAATCAACAAGGTCATGGCATAACAAATAAAACTGGTAAAACCTTGTATGAGTGGGTATGGTGCTTGCAATGTGTGTGGGAACTTGCACATGAAGGTGTTCGTATGTGAGTTTGCATGCGTGTGTATTAGTGTCTGTGTGTGTGTGTGTGTGTGCATGTGAGTGTATACTTGTGCGAGTGTGTGTTTAGGTGCGCGCACGTGCGTGTGTGTGTGTGTGTGCAGTGAAACTGTCCTCTGAAATCAGTGGTCCTCTGAAATAGCACCCCTGGGCTGTGATACAAATAGGCTCCCTTGTCCTCTCAGTAGGGTTCCACTACGGATGAGTCTGTGTTCCATCTGCCGATAAACTCATACCCAGAGAACTTCTGAAGTGAGAGCAAAGCTTTAAAAGACCACAAGAGCTCTTCGCTGCTAGACTGAAGCGGTCAGACCAGCACTTGAGCATACAGCTCACACCGCTACCCCTCTACACCTCCAACGAGTGGCTAATTAAAATTCATACTTCTGCTAAAATTGTGTATGTAAGGGCAGGACTACAAGCAGGTTGTAAACTGTAAAATCCTTTCATGTGTTTAACAAAAATATAGCTCATACGTTGACATATATACTACATTCCACAGTGTTTGGGGATGTGTGTGAGTGGCATGTCCTGACCAATGCTATGTTTTTGTGCCTGCTGTGCTTTGACATGTGTGAGTATGTAGCCCTGCGTGCGTGCGTGCGTGCTTGCGTGCGTGCGTTTGTGTGTGTGTGTGTGCGTGTGTGTGTGACAGGCATGAGGATGTGTGTGAGTGGCATGTCCTGACCAATGCTATGTTATTGTGCCTGCTGTGCTTTGACATGTGTGAGTGTGTAGCCCTGCGCGCGTGCGTGCGTGTGTGTGTGTATGTGTGTGTGTGTGTGTGTGTAATTGTCTAACTGACATGCGCCACGACCTAACATGATTGGAGTGTATATGATGTATTTAAGTGTTTTGAGTGTATATGATTCTGTGAGTGAGTATGAGTGTGTGTGGGCATGTATTTGTGTGTGTGTGTGTGTGTGTGTGTGTTTTAGCCCAGACCTGTATTTCCTGTGCATGTACGCGCTTGTCCATAGAAGCATGTGTTCTTTCATGCAAGATGTTTATCTACAGATGTTTTCGTTCTTTCATGTCGATATTTGTGTGTTGTGCATATACGTGCAGCTCTATGCATACAGAATAGCAAGTCTCTGTGTAAGCGGCTGACTGAATGGATAACCTGCTGACCTCTTTGTAATCCTTGCAGTGTGCATCCTTGCGGGTGGTGTGTGATTCAGAATGTGTGTGTGTCTCTCTGCCATGCCAGCACCCTCATGAATGAAAATAGTAAAACTGTGACTTAATGAAATAGGATGCTCATTTGATTTGTATATGGACACTTGTTTCATCTCCAAGCTGCTGAATTATCAGTCCCTTGTTGGCCTGGGTTTCCACTGCCGACTAATTGCCTTCAGGATTTTGCAACCTCGCGTTTGCACACCTTCAAATAAGTCCAAGGACTTCATGCGACACTTCCAAAGGGTTGCAAAATTCTAGAACTACCAAGAACCCTCAAATTCTACATTATAGTAGGGGGAATTTTAGTGGGAGTGTGTGTGTTTGTGTGTGTGTGTGTGTATCTTTCTCTTTCCCTGATTGTGTTTGTGTGTGTGTTCTTCTTTGTGTTTAAAAAGATTCCTGGCTATTAAGATTTTAGTCTACATAAAACAAGTTTGATCCATGCACTTACGTTGGCAGACACCATCCATCCTGGCAGGACTGTTAACAAACTCGTTTTACATGGGTTGCACCTGGGTTAAGCAAGTCAAATGCCAAAAAAAACTAGCAAGGTACTGCTGGATTTCTACCGTAATAGGTAGTGTGTCCATCTGGAGAGAACGAGGTCATTTCTACCAAGAATCAGCAGTCAGACTGATAATGGAGAAGTAACACAAGCATCCTGTGTCTGGTCCACAGGTACAAGTCTGCAACATGCTCTCAATAATGTTTCGATCTTTCATTCTTTCTCCATATTAAAAGTATTAAAATATGTGTGTGTTTGAGTAAGTGTTAAGTATACGGCTCCTCAGAATGTTGCATAAAGTTCTATTGATATGAATGGACTACCCTAAAGTTTGAACTTTGAAGGTGTGATATTTCTTTTTTTATTATATGGCAACGACAGTACGAGCATCCTGATTGGCTAATGGGTAGTCATGCCAGCCGCTTATTGACCTCCTCGCCCGTCTGCCGGTCTGATACAGATTGTTATTGCCCTCTGACATCATCTCAAAAATGATAAAAAAATCTAAAATATTGATAGACATCATAAGCCAGGGGTTTTCAACTGGTTTTGTCCCAGGGACCACCATTCTGACTAGAAAGTAATCCGCAGCCCACTGATGTGCTCGCGCACGTGCGTGCATGCGTGCGTGGAGAGAGGAGAGACGTGTCAGTGTGACATCTGGGCATGATCTATTTGTGGTGAAATGGTAGACAGCGACAGTCTAATATCATTATCTGATCCAAGGCTCGCCCTGTACTTATTCTTCAAGTACACCAGTATAGAAAAAAAACGCTCTCACACAGGTAGTAGAAGGGCAAAAGACACCTCATTGCTTTTGCAGCAAGCTCTGAAAATTCTGTCTGGCAACTTTTTAAAGAATTTAAGACATATGAAAATCAAATCAGACAGCTGACCGAGAGTGAGGTCATGCCGGGAAATATCAGACTGAGGCTTTGCCGTATCAACCTCACTATCGCTTGGTCGATACGTTACAGCCTCAGTCTGATATCTCTAGTCTCAAGTCACGAAACGGCAAAACAAAATCATTAAAAGTATTTTAGAGGAAATCATGCTTGCGTTTTGGCAAGTAATGATAAAATAAGCGGGTCGTTTATTATCCGCTGAGCGTCGGGGTACTGTTCGTCCCATCGGGATTTATTTTCCGGTACTGATCGGTGGACGTTACATTATCCCTTTGTGTGCACATATACGCTCCTCACCTGTTCTCCCCTGTGATGCATGCAGCACATGTCCCAGTGGGCTCCTGGCTCTGCTCGTAGTAGTGTGCGTCCACGTGGGCCTCCTCCGCCTTCTGCTTGAGGATCTCGCCGAATCGGTCCATACCAATGCAGCCGAAGAACGTGCCCACTTTATGAGGCTCCTGGATCATCCACTGCAGAGAGAGAGAAAAAGAGAGAGAAATTGAGACCATGTCTATGTTTGTGACTTCAGTTATCATTTCAGTTCTGCATATGCCAAACCACGTGCTGAGTCAATACCATAGCCCCTAGAACAACGTTAGGAGTGGTAGATTCCATGATAGGGCAAGAATTCATTGACCTGTCCACATCTCACCTTGACTTACAACTGGATGAACTTTTAATGAGTGGGTGAATTGTTATGGTTTAAGACAATTCAACTAACACAAACCACCTAAATACTGAAAATAACCAACCAAGCAACACATGGGACCCCTGTACAGTCACAAGAACATCGATGCAAAAAAAAAAAAAAAAAAAACAACAACAACAACAAAAAACATCTCCACTTTGTCTAATAGACTTGTCCATTTTCCACAGCCAAATGTGAAATACGAATCCTCCATCTAACTTAATGTGTGCACCATTGATGTTCCCTGTAATATTATGAGAAATGATTCGACCTCTGCTATCGTAAGAGCCATCAGGACGCTTAAGCACGACAAGCCACCCACTGAATTGATTTGTTAATGGGAGCAGTGGAGGGTCAATGTAACCACACAACACTAAAGCACACAATGATGCCGCTCCTTAAGCGTGGCCATGCAAGGGCATGTGGGACATTCAGACAGTCCTGTGATGCTGGCAAACCCAAGGCCACGGACTCCAAGTCCTGGGGGGGAAGCGCACACAAAAATACTTCAAAATAAAAGCCTTGCTAGCCTGACCTTTTATTTTTCTGATGGGATAAATCCAATCTGCCGAATGAATGACTTCAAGTAAACAAACCCAAGGTAAGTCAATACCCTCTGCTAACCCAATAACTAAAGTCAAACATGTTTCTTTTTGTTGTAGGGAGTGGAAAAAAAGGCACAGCTAAGTAGCAATAACAAGGTGTTTTCATGAGCTTTAGCTCTAAGTGAATATCCACACTGGCTGCGGCCTAAAGGGATTTCACACCTTTACAGCTACACTAATGCATTTTCCTGTCTAGAAACCGACCAGAGGAAAACACCTGGTCTGGAGACACCCTCCCTCTCCAGCTCCCTCTCTCTTTTTCACCATCTCTGACAACCTTGCTCTCTTTCATTCTAGCTCTCCTCACCAATTCTTTGGCTACACACTTTCTCGCACTCTTTCTCTCACCATGTCCCAACTTCACTCTCTCTCTCTCCCACTAATTCTGTTTTTTTTCTCACCAATTCTTTTGCTACACACTTTTTTCCTCTCATTTTCTGTCACCATAATTCTCACATCCCTTTCTCTTTCCCTGCTCTCTCTCTCTTCACCGATTCTTCATCTTGCTCCCCTGTGCGAGGCAGGTGACTCAGTACAGAGGATTAGAGAAGGGACAACTCCCAGGCTGGCCATCCCAACTTTGCCTCACTAAGATTTATCGATGCTGCTGCTGTTAATGTTGATGTTGCTGTGGATGCTAGGCTTGCTGCTTTCAC